>NC_141618.1:1169162-1479359 GCF_047967505.1 Dipteris shenzhenensis
GAAGTAATGGAAGGATCCTCATGCAATACTATGTGTGTACAATAATGTGTGCATCGAATTTGGAAAAACCTTTCTTTGAAATCAAAATGAAGGTATCACGTCTTAGATTGGGAGGAGATGAGGAGAAATCAAAAACCAACATGAAGAGAAGTCCCATCCACATAGTGCACTATCAACAAATAAAGAGGTCAAGAGACTTTTTTTCACATGCATTCCACTGAACAGTTGCAGGGCTGCCTTGCCATGCCCATTCTGAGCACAACCAGCACTTATGTCACTCCAGGAGACCACATTCCACTGTGACATCTCTGTGAACACTACCCTTGCATCATTTAGGTTCATGCACTTGCAATACATATGGACGAGGGCATTCCCCACAATAACATCTGACTCCCATCATTGCCAGCAACAGTAGCATGGGTCACACGACCCTCTTCTAGGGATGTCATACAAGCATAAGCATCCACAACGCAGATGAAGGTGATGTTGTCTCTGGCACGAGACCTTCAACCTGCATTTGGCCAAACAGTTGTAGGGATTCTTTACCATGCCCTTTATGGGCACACGCAGCAATCATGGCACTCCAGGAGATCACATCTCATTGTAGCAACTCTGCAACAAACACCACCCTCGCATCCTCTATGCTCCTACATTTGCCAAACCTATTGATGCCAACAACAGTGCATGGATTACTCTACCCTCTTCTAAGGCTCCGAGACTAATGCATACATTCACAATGCAGATGAAGGTGATCATGTCTAGTGCAATACCTTCAGCCTGCATTTGACCAAATAGTTGTATCTTTGCCATGCCCTTTCTGGATGCATTCAGCTATCATCGCACAATAGGGGATACAATTTTGGGAGGTAGCAAGCTAAGGGTGTCCACTTCCGGACCACTTTTGGGTGAGTGTGACACCCGCTCGAGTGAAAATACAAAGGTTTTGCTTCGGTCTCCAATACCTCGATCGAGGTATAAGCTCCAATGAAAATCACACACGAGCACAACCGAGCCAAGCCAATACCTCGATCGAGGTACCACGCTTTTTCACCGGACCGAGCCTCTACCTCGATCGAGGCTTGCTGGCAAGCCAGCTATACCTGCCACATCTACCTCGTTCGAGGTATCGTGGAAATCCAGCTCAACCCCAGGTGGCATGTCCAGCATACCTCGATCGAGGTATCTGCCATCCGACAGGGCAGCCAACAGGGCGGATGACATACCTCGATCGAGGTATGCTGGACACATGACTTGGCATCCCGCTTCTGCCAACATACCACGATCGAGGTATCGTGGCATGTCAAAACCTCCATCGACGTGGATGTACCGAGATGTATGGGCATGTCACAATACCTCGATCGAGGTATTGTGGCATGGCAATACCTCGATCGAGGTAGATGTACCGAGATGTATGGGCATGTCAAGAATACCTCGATCGAGGTATCATGGCATGCCAATACCTCGATCGAGGTAGATGTGCCGAGATGTATGGGCATGTCAAGAATACCTCGATCGAGGTATCGTGGCATGCAAATACCTCGATCGAGGTAGATGTGCCGAGATGTATGGGCATGTCAAGAATACCTCGATCGAGGTAGCTAAACCCTAATTTTTCTTATAAAAGGAGAGCGACCCCCCTCATTTCGACAAACCTCGATCGAGCTCCTCCTCGTCCACCGATTTCGGATTTGCTGGACTTCGACGGAATTTCGCGAGCGACGGAGAGCCACGAACGGACATCGACGGAGATGGATGGGAGCGGGAGAGTCCAGGTAGGGTTTTTTTTTATGTAGCATTTTCTTTTTGGTAGAATTTGATTAAATTTTAGTTAAAAGAAAAATTATAAAATGCATTTTAATGTTTTTCTGAAATTTATGAATTACGAGATTTTTTATTTAAAATGTGAAAATTAATTTTTTTTTTTAAATAGAGCTTTTTTTAGTAAATAAAAAAACGTTCATATTAATAATTATAAAATATTTATAAATTTGAAATGCATTTGTAAATTTTTTTTTTAATTTTTAAATTACGACATTTATAATTTAAAATGTGAAAATTTTAAATTCCAAAAACGTTTAATGAGGCATTTTTTATTAAAAATGTGAAAAGGTTCAATATTTCTGTTTTTTTTATGTAGCATTTTCTTTTTGGTAGAATTTGATGAAATTTTAGTTTATAAGAAAAATTATAAAATGCATTTTAATGTTTTTCTGAAATTTATGAATTACGAGATTTTTTATTTAAAATGTGAAAATTAAATTTTTTTTTTAAATAGAGCTTTTTTTAGTAAATAAAAAAACGTTCATATTAATAATTATAAAATATTTATAAATTTGAAATGCATTTGTAATTTTTTTTTAAATTTAAATTACGACATTTATAATTTTAAATGTGAAAATTTTAAATTTCAAAAACGTTTAATGAGGCATTTTTTATTAAAAATGTGAAAATGTTCAATATTTCTGTTTTTTTTATGTAGCATTTTATTTTTGGTAGAATTTGATGAAATTTTAGTTTATAAGAAAAATTATAAAATGCATTTTAATGTTTTTCTGAAATTTATGAATTACGAGATTTTTTATTTAAAATGTGAAAATTAATTTTTTTTTTAATAGAGCTTTTTTTAGTAAATAAAAAAACGTTCATATTAATAATTATAAAATATTTATAAATTTGAAATGCATTTGTAAATTTTTTTTTTAATTTTTAAATTACGACATTTATAATTTAAAATGTGAAAATTTTAAATTTAAAAAACGTTTAATGAGGCATTTTTTATTCAAAATGTGAAAATGTTCAATATTTCTGTTTTTTTTATGTAGCATTTTCTTTTTGGTAGAATTTAATTAAATTTTAGGTTAAAAGAAAAATAATAAAAAATTTCTAAATTTCAAATGCAATATAATGTTTTTTTGAAATTTATGAATTACGACATTTTTTATTTAAAATGTGAAAATGAAATTTTTTTTTCAAAATAGAGCTTTTTTAGTAAATAAAAAAACGTTCATATTAATAATTATAAAATATTTATAAATTTGAAATGCATTTGTAAATTTTTTTAAAATTTTTGAATTACGACATTTATAATTTAAAATGTGAAAATTTTAAATTTAAAAAACGTTTAATGAGGCATTTTTTATTCAAAATGTGAAAATGTTCTATATTTCTGTTTTTTTTATGTAGCATTTTCTTTTTGGTAGAATTTAATTAAATTTTAGTTTATAAGGAAAATTATAAAAATTTCTAAATTTCAAATGCATTTTAATGTTTTTTTGAAATTTATAAATTACGACATTTTTTATTTAAAATGTGAAAATGAATTTTTTTTTTTTAAATAGAGCTATTTTTATTAAATAAAAAAACGTTCATAGGAATAATTATAAAGTATTTCTAAATTTGAAATGCATTTGTATTTTTTTTTTTGAATTACGACATTTATAATTTAAAATGTGAAAATTTTAAATTTAAAAAACGTTTAATGAGGCATTTTTTATTCAAAATGTGAAAATGTAAAAATTAGGTTTTTAAAAATCATCTTTAGGAATGGCCACTAGTTGAGGTGGATTGCCCAACCAAAATAGGAAATGAAGATACAAGACATTTTGTATAAGACTCACTCGACTTATCAAATTAATACACAAACATAAACCTACTAGTCAACTATTGGAGTTGGACATTAAAGATTGACTAGTGACATGGTTGGTGACCAAAGGTTGAAGTTGACTAGACACTTTGGGACAAGCAAGTTCTTTAGAAGGAAACTAGGTTTAAGCTTGGGTAATCATCCCTAATATATTGGGAAATTACTAATGATAAATCATCCTTTAACTATTTGGCAATTAGTAAGGATCGATTCTACTAGGAAATATGTTGAAGGCATATGTCCCCTATTAGTCAATAGATTGATTAGACTAAGCATGCATGATAAGGCTATAGCTTGGAAATGCCTAGATAGTGGCTTAGTCCAAATCTTCAATATCCCTTAAGAAGACATGAAATAGTGGCTTAGACCTTAAGAAGACATGGAATAGTTTGCAAATGTCTAATTCTTGTAAGTTATGCATAGACTCTAGCATAACTGAAAAAAGAATATTACAAGATTGAGAATATTTGGATGGGTCTTCAAGAACTCGAATATTACGGTCTGTGCCTATAAACTGTTTGAGATTCTTATGCTATCACTATGGCATGCTTTAGATCTAGCACTTTGATCATGTTTGTTGTCTAGTTCCATAATTCATCTACTTCTCTTATATGTATAAGAAGAAAGAAATACGCCATAGAGAAACTGAAAGTTTAACTAGAATACCTAACATTCATTGCACATGGGACTCTAGTGGATCTATATTCATTCCACATTCATGCTAATATATGCAAGTGTTTTGATCAACTATAGACCTAAGTTCAAATAAAGCCTGTTAATGACTGAATCTCTCCTAATCATCCCTTAATGATCATAGATAATAGTATGGGCCACTATAAGGATTGGTTAGGAGCTATTTTTGAAATGCCAAACTTTGAAATGAAGTCAATATTCATTGTGTTGAGGAATATTTGTCGGGTGGATCTAGTTGAAGAGAGAAATCCATGTTGCATAACATTTGTCTGAGTTGAGCAGCCTCAAATCGACTTAAGAGAGAGAGAACTCCATAACCTTCAAGAGTCGACATTTGAAGCATCCCATTCCATGTTGTTTGCTACATGGCAGCTCGCCATGTGGCACACATACATCCCTTTTTGCACTGTAGGGAAACCTATGACTAATGTTAACAACATTTATCTTGTCTTTTACAAATGACTAAGATGTTTTCCCAAAAAGACTTTGTAACAATAATCACGTGAACCACCTCATAACCAAAATAGTATGGATGCTACATATCTCCTTTCCCTCGTTGAAACTATGTCACACATGGAATGTCAACCACATGCTCAAGGAATTATATGCTAGTTTGATTGTAAGCAAGGGTGGTCTCTTTCTTGCTAGTCCAACCATAGGCAACGGTGACGCTTATTACTTGAGCTCAACCAAAATTAACATTAGTTATCGTATGCAACCCTTCCCATTGCATAGGGACATCCAAGGATTTAATTTTCAAAGTTTTTGAATCCTCTTCTAGGGATCTTGTGCCCTTTGTTGTTGCTACGTATGTGGATGATCTCATTCCAAAACTATTTTTACAACTAGAAGTCGAGTGAGTCTTATACAAAATGTCTTGAACCAAGTGATGATCTATAGGAATGGCCACTAGTTGAGGTGGATTGCCCAACCAAAATAGATAATATTGAAAAGGCTTAATTATTTTCTCAAAGTTCTCGCTTTAAAAGGTCTGTAGTGTGAACCCGCTCTCTTTTTTAATGTGTAGTCCGAGAAATACTAGATGCGCCTTGCTTGTGTATCGTTCAAAGTAATGTATTAGGTATCCTTCTATCTCCTCCATATCTATTGCAAACCCAAGGCAGTAAAGCATTCAAAGAAGGTCTTATTAACCAAACCTCTCCACTATCTGTCCTTAGTATAGGGGCCATAAGTGGACAATGTGGTCCTTACACCACATGTGGAAAAGTTTCATATTGGATAAAAAGTGAAAAAAGGGAAACATATAAGGAAAAAATATTTGAGACATCTAAGTTTAAAAATGCAACAACTAGAGTGAAAAAATTCTAATCAAAATTAAGAATTATTAATAATATTGATTAATATTGAGCCACTCATTTGGCCCATCTACCGGTAGGTGCATAGGATCTACCTCATCAAGGAGTACGTACAAATAGTTTTCATTACGTAAATAGATTATAAGTCATATTGAATAGAATATTATTTTCATAACCCAAATAGAATATTAATTTCCATGTGTTTTTTTTGTGCATGCGCCAGCCAGTGCACAGGTTCTAGCACCACTATTCGTATGCAGATAGAGATGCTGAGAGCTGAGATGAGGGCACTGCAGGATGCTAGGGCACCCCCTCACTTGGTTGCGAGCCTGGATTCAGTTATTGAGGCTCTGAGTCGATTGGACACAGTTGAGGACGTTGTGGATAGCTTTCAGGCACAGGCTGAGGCGGAGATCACTGGTGGTGGCTTGGATTGGAGGGCCATTCGACAGTTGTTTGAGCGGGAGTCACATCACAGGGAGGCCGTGGACGATATGTTTTGGGATGGTCACACCGAGGCGATGCGACCACGATCAGGGCTCCCCTTGCATATTTTACGGTGTAGGCACCCCATCATAGCAGCACACATTTATCCGAGATATCTCGTTGCGAATGGTGGTCGATTGCCTCACAACCGCCAGATAGCCAAGTCGTTTGCCATGCAGCTTTACGCTGAGTTTGTCCTTGGTCATCGGGTGGACTACCTTAGTACCCGTCCAGGATCAGGAGCCGGACGTGGTAGGATGGGGCGTCAGGAGCGTCAGATTGTAGGTGTTCGGCGTCGACGCGAGGGACCAAAGTTGCACACCATCCCTGCACCGGCATTGCGAGCGGTGGGAGGACAGATTAGGGGGGATGCTCATTCAGTGGCATCATCCTTGCAGCACATGGTCTCTGCCCTATCGAGATCTATTGCGATTCCACCTCCCCCACCTCGATCATCGATGGAGCATCCCACATCTACACCACCTCCCACATCTACGGCGCCTCAGCACGAGTTGGAGGCTCGAGCAGAGTTGGAGGCATTGTTGGCCGAGTCTAGGGACGAGGTTAGTTATTTTGATTATGTTAGTTTATTTTTTTGTAGCGTGTTTTGAACTGAAGTTTTTTGGTTAATTCTCACCATGTACGCGACATGTTTGCATTGCAGGCACATCTATTGCGTCAGGAGATGGAGTCTCGCGTACGACTGTTACAGACAGATTTGGAGGAGCAGAGGATTCAGACACGCATAGCATACCATCGCGCAGAGCACTATATTTTGTAGTTGAGGCATATTAGTCGTGATCCATTGCGCCATAGGATCGACCCCAGCGTGGCCCTATACCCTGCTCCTCCTGTAGATGTGCTGACTAGGACACCCATAGACACAGCAGTCATAGCGAGGCTTCCTACTGCCACTTGTGTCCTCTGCCACGAGGAGTTTGACACCGTAGGGTGGTTTGGACTAGGGTGCGGCCACATCGCACATCTCCATTGCATGACCCGCCACATGGTGGCACGTTCAGTGTGCCCTGTATGCTTTGCTGACATTGATGTGGTGACATACAGAGGACTGGGCATGGATGATCTATATCCTAGTCATCGTCAGGCTGTTGATCCATTCGCCCGTGTAGTCTTGACAGAGCACTACAGGGAGGAGGCACAGAGAGCGTTGCTGATGCAGGAGGGTGCGGATACATCGGTGGTTGCATCATGCGTTCCACGACGCTTTTCGTACGGTGATTTCATGCCAGGTGACGAGGCACGAGCGGAGGAGGCACGCCGGATTGAGCGAGAGGCAGAGCTGCAGACATCATTGCAGCAGTGGGTGGAGCAGCAGCTAGGGCGGGGCCGAGACCAGCGTCTTTCACATGTAGAGACGATTACTCGCGTTGGATTTGAGGCACGAGTATTTGCAGATGCACGGCTATGGGAGCTGAGACGCGCGTACATAGAGGAGGCGAGGGAGGCAGAGATGGCAGCAGTGGCGCGTGCAGCATGCCCTCCTCTTCATCAGGATGAGGCTGGCCCATCTCATGCAGGTGATGAGGCTGGCCCATCTGAGCCGGCTTTGCCTGAGGGCACACAGCGGACGGTTGGGCAGCAGGTCATACAGGAGCCACGTCAGCGTTCCACTAGAGGATCATATGTAGAGTTATCAGATTCGGATTCAGATTGATTGTTTAGGCTTCACACGTTTCTTGTATAGGGATGCACTTTTGCAGCATCATGATGATGATGTACAGATTCATTTTGGTACTTTCATGATATTGTTCCCACTTTTATGATGTATGAGCATTTTCGTACTTTCATGATGTTCTTCACACTTTGTTTATCTCAGTTTATCTCAGTTTATAGTTTGTTTAATACATAAGGTATTTAAAAAAGAATGCCATGTGAAGTAATTGTAAACATTAAACATTAAACATATCAAAATTCATCTTTTTTTGGATGAAAATTTTATTTTGCTGATAAAAGTTTTTCATTTTTTAAACAAAAATTTTATTCTATTCATGTTTGTCAATAAAGTGTGTTTCAAAATCCAAATTTTCATCAATTTTTCAAAAAGATAACTATTGTCATATTCATGCTTCCAAATCTAGCCTTCCCATCTTAATATCAAAATATGTTGAAATTCAACCATTTGATAAACTAATTTGTATAAAAAGAAAATTACTTTTTTTAGACAATGCCATAGCCCAAGGTAAAATTGTTTCATCAAATGAAATTAGATATTAAAGTAACATCAATTTTACCAACTTTCAATTTATGCTATTTACAAAAAGTATTCTAGAAATGTATATTGGTACAAAACTTATCCATGACTCCGAGGGCAATGTTGTTACCTATGTGTAAATCAATTGATAAAAAATTCTTTCAACACCAATGAACTTGAGGGAATGTGTGATCTAGAGATACTTAAACAACATGACAAAAGGAAAAAATTCGAGAAATCACCAATGTGTGGACATGCTTAGTTTGTAGGGTGTAGAAATTCTTGTATATGGATTTGATATGGGCACTTGCATAGAAAACAATTGGTATTTCAAAGAAAAAGCTCTAGCAACTCTCTTAGTTGAATGAAGCAGTTTCTTCTCCTTTGCAATTTGTCATGTTTTTTAAATTAAAGGAGAGAATACTTTTTGCAAATGATAATACTAGACATTTTTAGGTTCTGCAATAAAATATAAGTAATATTTTATGCATTCTTTTTTCACAATTCTAGTTTTTTAATATTATTGACATGAAGCGTATATTTTGTCCCTACAATTTTTAAAAAATATAAATTTTTTGGGGATTTTTTTCAAAAATGGAGTTAGACTTGTCCTTTGCATGATTTTGCTGTTATTTATTATGACTCAGTGTTTAATTTGTCTCTTATTGTTAACAATACTTGTGCTAATTGGTGATCAAAGAAAACAAGACCTAATTATTTGTCATATTCGAACCACAATCACATGTGCCTTCCAAATCACAATCGCATATGCCTTCCAAGTTTCTAAGGACTATTTCAATTTCCTTAATATGACATTTGCCAATGCACCAATCTAATTATTATGCATGTATAAAAGATAATGAACATAAAGAAGAGAAAACAACACAATTGGCAATTAATGCATGTATATGATTTTGGATTAGTCGTGCTAGTAGGGATTGCTTCTACGTGGCGCAAACCAAATCAGTTGGAGACCAAATCTTGCGTGGACGTACGTCTAGGGTAGCCTAAGAGGCGTGTGAAGTTTCATCCCCAACAGGGTTTAGGATTTAGGGTCCAGGGTTTAGGGTTTAGGGTTTAGGGTTTAGTCGTGCTAGTAGGGATTGCTTCTACGTGGCGCAAACCAAATCAGTTGGAGACCAAATCTTGCGTGGATGTACGTCTAGGGTAGCCTAAGAGGCGTGTGAAGTTTCATCCCCAACAGGGTTTAGGATTTAGGGTCTAGGGTTTAGGGTTTAGGGTTTAGGGTTTAGTCGTGCTAGTAGGGATTGCTTCTACGTGGTGCAAACCAAATCAGTTGGAGACCAAATCTTGCGTGGATGTACATCTAGGGTAGCCTAAGAGGCGTGTGAAGTTTCGTCCCCAACATGGTTTAGGATTTAGGGTCCAGGGTTTAGGGTTTAGGGTTTAGGGTTTAGTCGTGCTAGTAGGGATTGCTTCTACATGGCGCAAACCAAATCAGTTGGAGACCAAATCTTGCGTGGATGTACGTCTAGGGTAGCCTAAGAGGCGTGTGAAGTTTCATCCCCAACAGGGTTTAGGATTTAGGGTCCAGGGTTTAGGGTTTAGGGTTTAGTCGTGCTAGTAGGGATTGTAAAAATGTATGCATTTGTCCTTCCACGTGGCGCATACCAAATCGGTTGGAGACCAAATCTTGCATGGATGTACGTCTACGGTAGCCTAAGAGCCGTGCAAAGTTTAATCTCCAACAGATAAGTCCACATGCATATTTGGTTAGTACGTGCGCCATTTTTCACACGTAGTCATGCTAGTAGGGATTGTAAAAATGTACGCATTATACCTTCCACGTGGCGCATACCAAATAAGTTGGAGACCAAATCTTGCGTGGATGTATGTCTAGGGTGGCCTAAGAGTCGTGCGAAGTTTCATTCCCAACAGATAAATCCACATGCGTATTTCGTTAGTACATGCGCCATAGCTCATACGTAGTCGTGCTAGTAGGGATTGTAAAAATGTACACAGCTGTCCTTCCATGTGGCGCATACCAAATCAGTTGGGCACCAAATCTTGCGTGGATGTACGTCTACGGTAGCCTAAGAGCCGTGCAAAGTTTAATCTCCAACAGATAAGTCCACATGCATATTTGGTTAGTACATGCGCCATAGCTCATACGTAGTCGTGCTAGTAGGGATTGTAAAAATGTAAACAGCTGTCCTTCCATGTGGCGCATACCAAATCAGTTGGGCACCAAATCTTGCGTGGATGTACGTCTACGGTAGCCTAAGAGCCGTGCAAAGTTTAATCTCCAACAGATAAGTCCACATGCATATTTGGTTAGTACATGCGCCATAGCTCATACGTAGTCGTGCTAGTAGGGATTGTAAAAATGTACACAGCTGTCCTTCCATGTGGCGCATACCAAATCAGTTGGGCACCAAATCTTGCATGGATGTACGTCTACGGTAGCCTAAGAGCCGTGCAAAGTTTAATCTCCAACAGATAAGTCCACATGCATATTTGGTTAGTACGTGCGCCATTTCTTACACGTAGTCGTGCTAGTAGGGATTGTAAAAATGTACGCATTATACCTTCCACGTGGCGCATACCAAATAAGTTGGAGACCAAATCTTGCGTGGATATATGTCTAGGGTGGCCTAAGAGTCGTGCGAAGTTTCATTCCCAACAGATAAGTCCACACGCGCATTTCGTTAGTACATGCGCCATAGCTCATACGTAGTCACGAGTGCTAGTAGGGACTGTAAAAATGTACGCATTGTACCTTCCACGTGGCGCATACCAAATCAATTCAGACCAAATCTCGCGTGGATGTATGTCTAGGGTGGCCTAAGAGTCGTGCGAAGTTTCATCCCCAACAAGCAAGTCCACACGCGTATTTCGTTAGTACGTGCGTGAATTTTCTTAGTCACGTTTTTAAAATGTCCTAAAGCACAAAACAAATTACAACATTACTACTAATAAACAATTTTTTGTATTACAAACACAACAAATCCCATTGAGAAGACATCGGACATCATGTTAAAAATAGAATCTAATACAATGATGTGTATGAACGTGTATACAGCCATCATAGTGAAATACAAAATATGAGTCCATGAAAATTACAATGGTACGGTCACACAGTGAGCCTATACATATCGAATACAAAAAAGTGTAATCAACTAGTGATACCCAATAAAAATCAATCTGATCAACTGATGATCCCAAAAAATATGATATGTAATGTGCTACTCCTCAGGATCAGCTCTCATGCCAATAGTTGCAAGTATGCTCTCGTGATCCGCCACTGCAAGGCGCCATCGTGGAGTGGACGTCGCCTTGCGAGTGCGAACATGACTCAAAGTAATCTTGATCCCAACAACAAGATGAGAATACATGTATGCCTCCTGATCCGCCATGTACTCCTGGAACTCAATATAGCGACCACGCCTCTGTATCTGTTGAAAATAGTGGCCACCTACGATCATGCTATGAGCATTGAAGTGCATCCCATGCCCATCCACTGTATCCTCATTCAGCACACTCTTCAGCATAGAGCATCGCAACAAGTAATAATCCACACCCTCCTCATTGCCCTCCGAAGCAATAACCGCGAAGATATCACCAATACGCAAAATATCTGTAAGCTGGTCATAATCTCTAGAGGAACTGAATCCCGCATCCTGATCATCATGTATCTCCTCCCAAGGCTAGAAGGGAGAAAGCACTCGCCGTACCCATGGATCGGCCCATGGTATCATGGAGCACCCTCCCCAATCATCATCAATGCATGCAGAGCAAAAACATGCAAACCGTCGAGAAAAGATCACGGGGTGAGACTCACCTACGCTCCTGATGGAATGGAAATCAAGAGTGCCAGGCACAGAACGACAATCAAAAGGCCTCGACCGATCAAGACTCCCAATGTCCACGCACCAAAAATACCGGCTCACCACCCTATCGTCACGCGACTGAAACGAGGACGTAGCACTAGTGGATAAGTGCTGGCTGCACCACCGCACCACATCATGTGCATCCTTGAAGCGATCGGCACTGTGACGCAACTGGTATCGACGCAAAGCACGCTTCACGCAAGCACCTGCACCATCGTGCTCTCCCTTACCGTGCCCTGTCTCGAAGTAGCTCCATGTGATCGGAATGCCTGTCTCACGGTGCCATCTGCAGAACCAATAAAACTGTCTAGCGGATTTGAACTGACCACCGCAACCGTCTGACCAGATCCAGCGCCGCTGCCATGTGACACCATGATCCCTCAAGAAACTATCATGCAAAGTGAAGCAATGCTGCACAAAATGGGCATCATGCGATCGATCATCACTAATGTAGAAGTGATACTCTCGCACAATGATGCGTGAGTCCATGGTGCTATCAATGCCATCCACATGAGCCTGTGCATGACGATAGCTAATGTGCACAAATATAGCAACCTGCAATATGGCATTGAAAAAAAATATGACTATTGAAATAATTCAATATAATGAGGCGGGGAAAAAATCAATACTCAATCACACGTCACCTGTTCGGAGAAATAATACTCCGATTGGATCTCATGCTGTGGTGCAAAGGTGTAATTCTCCGCAAAGTCCACCACTGAGACAACCACCCCTGTAGGAAATGTCCTCAAACATGCACGGAACTGACGATCCTCCCACTTCGCAGTGTCCGAGTGGCGTATGTAGCGGTACAGCTTCCCTCGAAAACCGTCAATGAATACAACACGTGGTGTCTCCTTCCCCACAAGCTGCAACCTCCTCGACTGTGCACCACCATCTAATGTCAAGGTACAGTACTCATACTGCTGCCAACGAACCATTTGCACATCACAAGTATCTAGTGCAACTCGTGGCACTCTAGCAAAGTCACCACACAAAGTACACGTGCCTTCCACACAATCAAGGGAGTGGAATAAAGCATCACCATCTCGTGTACACAATATGGAATGAATGAAGTCGCGAGGGCTAGTAGGAACCACTCCCCTATGACCATCAAGGGAACGGAATACGTCATACATCAATCCAAAATCCACATGGTAGCGACAACAGCATGTGTCACGCTCCTGAGAGCATCGCACAAACCATGGCCTGCATCGCTCAAATGACCTCTGCCCAATCTTGAACTCCGGGTGCGCCTCTACAAACTGAGTGTACAACTCAAGCTGGGTACACTCCAAAAAACATGCACCATGCTCAATGTACACACCGCGTGACACCCTCTTCCGCAATGCCTTCTTGAACACCGGGGATGCTCTGCAATGCTCCTCCCAAAACTGTTGTATGAAGGACCTAGTGGAATCATCCAACAATCGATCGCTGCGAGGTGCACGACCACTCGAAGCCCAAAGAGCATCAGTCTCACTATCCTCTAGACTCTGCCTCCTAATGATGCCTACTCGCAATGTGCGCGGTGCAATCTGAAGAAGACGTGAAGCAGTACGCACATGGCCTATCATATGAGGTCTACTAATGGCAGCCACAATAGCACGACGTGCTGCCAAGGCATCACTGGAGTTCCTATGCTTAATAGAAGCATAGGAACGTCGAACACTGCTAAGGACCTCGCTAGATACAACCCTATCTCTACGTGCACCAAGACCAGCAAGCCTCCTACACTCTACCAAGTCAAGGTGATCAATCAGGGACGTGAGAAGAGAAGACTGCGAAGCTGGCGTGAGGTCACAAAAAAAAGACTGCACAATCTTGCTAGTACGACGACGGATAGTGGACTTCGGCAAGTCACGTCGTGAAGCAACACTGCTGCTGCAAGGTGGGGCAAGGGGATCAATGGGAGATGGTAGGGTGGACGGGGGAAGGGAGGCGCCAAGCGGAGCAGGGGGAGGGGGAGGGGGAGGGTGGAGGGGGAAGAGGTAGAGGTGGAGGCCAAAATGTAGGTGGCTAGGGGAAGGGCGGAGGCTAGAAGTAGGGGAGCGGATGAGGATGGGGGAACAATGGAGGTGGGGGTGGGGGTGGAGGTGGGGGTGGAGGTGGGATGTAGAGGTAGAGCTGGAGGTGGATCAATGTGGCAGCGCGAGCTCGAGCTCTAGAGGCTCTCTTGCGCTCACGAGCCTTCCGCTTGCGCTCCTCGTCAATGAGATTTGGGGGGGGGTTCCTACATCTTTCACGTCTACTAGCTCTACGGCTTTGAGAACCCATTCTCAATGAAAGTAGGATGGAAGGTGTGACAAAGTGATGAGGAGGCAAGAATGGCTAAGAATGGGTGAAATGAACCAAAACGTGGTGTCTTATAGAGAGCCTTAACTCATCCACTAGATTGCTCTTAGATTGCTCTTCATTATTATTGGTGGAGAGGTGCTAAGATTGAAACTAATTGGCTAAGTTTTGGTGCTAGATTGATACTAATTGGCTAAGTTTTGTACCTTCAAATACCTCGATCGAGGTCTATGCCTAGAGTCCCGATCATATACCTCGATCAGACCTTATACCTCGATCGAGGTATTCAGTGCCATTACGCATGTAGGAACCTCGATCGAGGTATCCCTATGTGTCCTTGGTCATATACCTCGATCGAGGTATTGTATGCCTCGCCCAGATCATATACCTCGATCGAGGTATTGTATGCCTCGCACATGGTCATGTGTATACATCTGGCTGATGTGGCACCATACATGGTCATGATGTGGTAATATAGTCTCTTCCTGCATGGTCATGATGTGGTAATATAGTCTCTTCCATGACATTGAAAGGTGATGTGGCATGATGAGTTGGCATTCATGAGGTGGTAGATTGACATGGCAAAGTGAGGTGGAGGGATTGGTGACGTGGCAAGGTTGAGGAGGTATGCCAAGGTGGCATTGTGTGATCACATGGCTGATGATGTGGAATGATGAGGTGGCACATGTGGCAGCACGTGTGGCAATGTAAGGTGACATGGCAAGGAGTGATGTCACATCTCCTTGATGAGATGGCACCACGTGGTCTAACAACGTGGCATGGTTTTGATGACTCAGCCTTCCACATGGGCAGCATGCAGACTCCAAAGGCTTGCCACTAGGGTCGGTGATGCTCCTAGCCTACCTCACCAAGCCTAATACCAAGCCTACCTTGTCTTGGTATTAGGCTTGGGTGGCGCTTTTCCCCCCACAAAAGGGAGATTTAACTGTTGGAGGCCATATCGTACGTTTCCCTTACTCAAATTTAACCAAAATTTTTTCCTCTTATTCATCACGCAGAGGACTATTTTTGAAATGTTTGGTTATGTTTGAGAATTACTAGATTTATTTTTAATATTCTTTGTTGATCCTCTGAGGAGTAAAAGTAAAAATTAAACTTCAATCTTCCTAAATCTAACCGTTGGATTTGGGATTTGATGATTCAACCACACACCCTTATGTGCCTACTAACCTTCCACCGAATTGGATTTGCTTAATTATTCAAAATACTAAAAAAATGTGGTGTGCTACTAAAATGCATGTATTTTATGACTTTATTTATTATAAATAATTAGATAAATCATTCAAAAAATTACCAATAAATCAAGTTAAGCTCTACATAATGCAAAGAGACCACTTACAAAGTTTCAATAACATTTAATCTAAAATGAGTGAGAAATTTAGAATTTAATATGACACTCTCTGTTCGTGACAAACGTGTGACCACCCTGGAACCATGCCGTGTGACACAAAGAAATTTTTTGTGTGTGCATCGAATTTTCGATCAGACTATACGATTGTGTGCACAATAGCAAGTGTGATGTTGTGTCAGAAGACTTCAAAGACTAGATCCATAGGGAAGTAGGTGAGATTTGCATTTTTGTGTGCTAAAAAGCTTGTTTTCCACCTCCTAAGGATTGGGGAGTGAACAAAAAGTGGACACCCTTAGCTTGCTACTTCCCTTCTGCTGTAGCATTTCAGCAAGAACTGGACTTGCATCATCTAAGCTCCCACAGTTCCCATACATATTGACGAGGGATGTCCCAAGGACAAAATCCAATCGTTTTTGGACAACATCCAAGGTAATTAAGGGCTTGTAGTCTGGTCCCCACACCTCTGTCAAAGCATATTCAGGGCATATCCTCCTCTTGCAAAACTTAATCAAACTGTCACACCCTGACAACGTCTCTAAACTTCATGACCCTATTTGGCCTACTCCTTATCTTTCACAAAATTTGTGCTACAGGTCCTGTACTATCTCCCTCAAGTCTTGAATTCACTCCACCCTCTCCTTAAGGCAGTTTCTAGCCAGCTTGATGTTGCCATACACAGCATGTCTAGAGATCATTGCACCCCATGCCCTTGCATCATCAAGGCTTTCACACTTGCCATACATGTTGATGACATCATTTTTTATAACATCTGACTCCCCTCCATTGCAGCAATCATGGGATCAGAGGATGTTTGACAATCCATATTTGTTTTCCTTGAAAGAACTTCAATTATACCCCATAAATTCAATCTGTGCTTGTATAGGGTCTTACTCGTGCAAGTAATCTGATCTTTCTGCCTCTCCTCGTAAGTAAGTTGATGCAACTTGTGTCCGTTTTGCAACATGTTTATGGTCACACTCGTGTAGCACTGATGTCTTTGCTGGAAAAAGCTTATTAGAGACATTTGCACCTGCCTGTCAATCCATGTGTGGGAGGTCAGATTTTCCATGCCAGAAGATACCCATTTGTAGATTGCGAACCTAATGGATGATGACACCTCAAGTTAGATACATCCAAATCATGCTTATTAGACCAATATAAACAAACATTTAGGTGATTTAATGTACCTCCTCTCCATCATCACGTAAATAACCAAAGTCAAGAAGCATTGTATATGATCGATGGAGCTTGAACTCAGGCCTTCTTCGCATGTGCAAATATATAGCCCCAATGTTCTGGGAGAGAGCAAGTCACATACCACCCCTGGTCTGCTACGAAGTCATTGGCAAACTCTGCCACCCTTGTAGAGAGCTTGAGGGAGAATATATTCCACTCTGGGCATGTAGTACCACTGACGAGTTCCACTGCCAAACTTGTGGGAAAATTTGCCCATACCAAGCGAACCACCTCGACACAAGAATTACCATTGTGTGACAGACCTGGTGCTTTCACTTTTCTTAAAAATTCATCAACCCTACAATGAACAATTCGATCTCCCTAGATCAATGACTTATATTCCAAAATAGATTCTTAAATGTACGCATTTCTTAAAAAAAGAAACCCTTACAGCTTTGGTGCATTCGACAACTGAATGATATCCTCTGTAATTACATCCATATATGCAAACAACTTTACATCTGCATCAAATCCTAGCTTGAAAGCTTCAGTTTGGTTGCAAAACCAAAAATCATAACCAAGAAAGAGAGGAGTGATACTCACTAGATAAACTTGGTTGTTGATTAATGGAATTGGTTCTTGAAGCATGAAAATCGAGTCGTTGCTTTGTTCTCAGCTCTCGAGTCTTAGAGGACTCTACATTCTCCGATAGAACCTGCTTGTAAGAATTACAAAGGACAAGACTCTAGGTTATACTATATTGTTTCTTTAGTGTTAGTTGTTAACTATTACATAAGTATGAGGAGTAGAGGTCTCACAGGTCTTTTCTTGATAGCTGACTCTCCGTCCGTTGATCTAGGTCGTAATGTGATATCGACATAAGGGTTCTCTACATCCAATTCATCCTCATCCATATTGTCTTCCATGTTCTTCTCGAAGACTGAGCAGCAAATGTTGCAAACTTAAGTATATGGTAGATACCCGCATATATAGACATTGGATGGAATAGGGAACTTTGGAGTACTACCTTCACGTCTATTTTTCTCAGTGGGATGTACTTTTCCCAGTGGGTAATCCAACCACAAGGGACACACATTAATCTCCCAAATCGTTATGCCCTTATCTTTCCAAGATAAGAGATACATGCTTCCCTCTTTCTCCATGTTTGTCCATGCCATGACCTCATATGGCATCCTTGAAGATGAATTGGTATCATGCCAAGACCGTATCCACCTATTATGTATGAAAGAATGTAGACATATGAGTAGAACAGTTTATTAATCCTAAGAGAAAGGAGAGGGTTTCTATTGTACCACCTATAAACACTATATTAGAGAATTTGGGAAAATCCCAATTCCCACGAAATAAAATATAGTCACTTCAAAAGTAAAATTTGATGTTTTTTATTGAAACATTAGCTCCATTGAGGACCCAAGTTTCAATTATGTTGGGGGAGACTAGACCATGCACAATACTTTCCCAATTCCTAGAAACCCAAGCAAAAATCTTCCGTATGTTGCTATGGCAAAAGGCCTTAATAGATGTGAACATGGCTCCATGGCCAAAACACTTGTTGATTTACTAGTGAAAGAAAGATGTTTGTTGTTTTGTATGCATCGAAACCACAAAGAGAAACCAATTTATAGATGTTGCGTTAGGAAGATTCATTGGAGTAAATTAAATTGGAGTATTGATATATGCAATAGGGTTGTTATAGATCTTTGACATCCATCATATAAATGTGGTCTTCAAAAACAAAATTAAACTTGCAACAACTGTCAATTTTTATTTGGTATATTAGATGTATAAAATTAATGTCAAATGCTTATGTTTCTATGTTGATAAATTGCAGTATTGACATATGCAATAGGATTATGGTAGAGCTTTGACATCCATCATATAAATGTGGTGTTTAAAAACACCGTTCCATCACAATAGAGCTCATGAAACTCTCCATCACAATAGAGCTCATGAAACTCAGAGACATGGTCTTGATAAAAACCTTTTTTTAAATTGCTTTCTTGTACTAAATATAATCAAAACCATTGACACATAGCCAATTTTTTACCACATTGTTTAACATAATCATTAACAATTCCATACTAGTATTCATACTCACAAAGTAGCTCATCTCCGAAGGAGATATCCTTTATGGTTTGCACAGTAATGTACCCATGGGCACTCAAATTTCCTTGTGACTTTTGAGCCCAAGGTGGTAGTTTAGGGATGTATACAAATATAACATTTGTTCTTTCTTTATAATACATTGAGCTATTTATATATCCAGCAATGTTTCCATACAATACATCTCCCACAATACATTTCACATCTGTCAATGGCTCAATGAATGGATCTTCAAACATTCCATAAGTCTTCATCCTTGGGAAAAACTTGAGGAGAGATCTCCAAGTATCATAATCATACTTTCGACCATTATATACCATCAAATCTTGTTTTTTCTTGATGCTCGTATGTACAAAAAGACCATATCCTGCCCCAGGTATTGTTGATTTCTTTACTTCATAATGGATGCCATTCATTTTGAACACGTGCTCAATGGGTATGGGCAATTTATGTTTCCATAAGCCATTGGATGCAGGATCAAAATTTGTAATAAGATAGCTCTTCAACTTTTCAGGACAATCTGCAACACCTATCATATGTTTAAAATCAAAGAATCATTCTTTTAGTGGAGGAATACAAACTCACATCATAAAGCACATAGCATTTTTTGGACAAGGTACTAACTCAACGTCTATTAATTCTTTCACAAAACAAATTGAAACATAATGTTTTGAAAATCGAATCTAACCAAATAGTGTCCAAATATAAATCAGAATGTAGGTACAAATGTTTTAGTTGAGCATTTGTGTTTGCAACTCTAATTAAGAAGATCACTCACATTCCCTAAGGGTTGTCTATACAATAAAATCGAATCAAGTTGGCTAAGAATGCCCTTGCAGCATCGGCAGTGATTCCCCTTTCCTTGCATCCAAGAACCATAGCAAAGCGTTTTGCCTCACTATCTTTCAATGGCCCCATTTTGGCAATTTTTCTTAGCATGCATTCTTCCTCTTCATTCAATGTAACATGTTGAGCATGCACCATACTTCTTGTAGTAGGACAAGTCCCTCTCACTCTAGTTTTGGTTATAGGTGAAGTAATACCTTTCTCTGTGTCTTTTTTTGAACTACGAGTAGACATATGAGATTCGACATTCATCCTTTCGAGAACTTCTTTGTTTTTTTCTTTGAATTCAAGGATCACTGGTTGAAAATAATAGAACATATCATGCCCTTCGACAATCGGAGCTTGACCAAATCTGTTAGAAGAGATGGCACTGCGCACATCTACTGCATCATCTAGCATCTGTAGGTATGGTAATAACTCGTGAAGCAAAATAGAATCACCACAATCTATATCAAATTTTGTAGGGAAAATGCAATTTTCTGCTAGATTAACACAACCCGTGTAAGGCGAAACATCAATGAACACTGTTCTTGCTGGTTTGCATTCCTCTTTAAAACAACACCACACTCTCATTAATGGTTTAAACTCCGCTTCCACATTCATCCTATCTGGTTGAATGATTCTACTCTTTGTATGCTTGTGGCATGCCATCGCACCCCAAACCATGAAGAAATGTAACTTTCTGTTAACATGATGCTCCAAAGTGTCCAGCATGTGTTGCACCATGCCCTTTTCTCCTCCAGTGGACCAAATGCCAACATGGTAGTGATCGAGCAACCATTGTAGAAACTCTAAACACCCAGGACGGAGAACAAGCCAATGCTTCCCATTGTGCAAGCTCATATGTTTATTTGACTTTGAAAAACAATGCTCGAGCAATAACCCTTTCAAATCTATTATCACTACTAGTCTTATTTTTGTTATCACCTCTTTTGACATTATTTCTGAGCGTGACATTATGTCTTCTCCTTTACCTTCTAAGATTTCTTCCTACACCTTGGCTTCATACAATGACATTGCATCTTCTCCTTTACCTTCTAAGCTTGCATTCACATTTGTCAATGGAACATTAACTGCAGACATTGCATCCTCAACATTTTCAATCAACCATGTTGAGCTTGGAACTTGCATGCTAATGTTCAAATTAGGCACATAATGAATCATTGGATCAGGTGTCACATGTACAGGCAATGCTTCTAGCGATGTGAAATTGAGATGGCCAATATCTGTTGATAAACAAGGAAATGAAATTCATAAGTAGAAACAAACTGAAGATTGAGATGGAAAACCAAATTGTCAAACTTTAGGTTGTGTGCTCTCAATGCAATTTCTTTGTGTGAAAGCATTCATGTTTTTCTTTTTCAAAACAAAATTGGAATACTAAAATAAAGAAAGCATTCATGTTCATATGCTTAGTATACCCCCTAAAGTTGTTGAATCTATACCCTTTCAAGTTATTTTAATCCCCAAAATTACATATCCTTACAATGCCAAAAACCTTTGCGTAATAGATAGAGTGGAGTCCAACATTATCTAGCATTGCCCGAGTGTTCCCACTAAGAAAATATTTGGCCAAGCGGCCAAAACATATTTGAGCATTCATATGAAGTGAATAAGGATAGAAACAACAATTTACACTAATTCATTCATCACGATCAAGACTCAACACACTTTTTAACATTTATGAACTCGTAAATAAATTTGGATGTGTATCACACTCCGAAGGTATTACAACATGCAAACACATCTTTTCATGAAATATAGAAAATTAAACATATTCAAGAATACATATGAATGCTTGAATTATGGCAATGAGATAGAAGAAATTTCCAAGAAATATTAAAAGATCTTTGGAACAAAATTAATACATCATATGGAGAATATAGCAAGATAACATATGGAAAACACGAACACCATATAAAAGGAAAATTTCAAGGACCTGTTGCTTCCTCTTCTGTTTCCCAAAACTTTGAAGCGTGTTTTTGTAAATGCTCACGCTGCTCTTCATTGAAGGGTTGAAGCTCTGGGTTGAAGCTCTTTTTGTCCTGGTATGGTATCAATTTCTTTATCCCCTCCACCTTCAATTGTATCATCTTCTTTTGGCACCCCCTCTATTGCCAATATTGGTTCTTGCAAGCCAGCCCATTGTCGAATTTCATGATTACTGTAAGCATACGTGCAACATATACTTTCAACCTTTGCCAACTCCTCATAAGTCTCAACAACTGAAACAACACGCCTCTTACAAGAAAGAGACTCTATTGCAGCAAGCCCCTCAGAGAACAAGTCCAATACATACTCATCTTCTCGACAGAAACCCATGATCATGTCTTTCATGATACTTGAACGTTTTCTTTTCAAGGACAATTCAATGTCAAATTCATCATCATCATCCTCGTCATCATCATCCTCATCACCTGATTCTTCTGCACCACTTGATTTTTCATATTTTTCATCTGCAACATATATTGATGGCTTACATTGTGCATTGGTATAGCGCTCAATATCATTGAAATGCTTTTCCTTGCTTACCAATACACAGGCAATTAAGCCATCCATAGATCCAGTGACAAAGATATCTGCAGTTTCAAAATTAAGGCAACCGAAGTGTATTTTATATTGTCCGCATGTCTTATTTAATGCATTCTTCAAACATGATACATGGTCCATGGTCAAGAACACCACAAGAAGGAATTGCACTGGAAGCGATTGTCATCAAGCTTTTCAACAAACACTCAAAGCGATCCTCATTCCAATTTCTACTTCTGCTTGGTCCATACATTACATCCAAAAAGGCAACCCCTATTGCCATTGGCTCTTGGTACACATTATGTATAAATTCCATTCCCTCCATGTTTGAACCGACTGTGTAGAACCTCCAAGGCCGGGTGGAATTCGGTCCATGACTTGCACCTTCACTTTGTCCCATAATCCACCTCAGATACCCCTTTGCAGCATCAGGCAATGGTGGAGTTTCCTTGCCCTGTTGAAGCTTCACTTTTAACCATGAGTCAGAGCAACCACGAATCCGATGATACAATTCTGGAGTAATTTTAAAATGTAATCTGCACTCATCCCAATTTTTTAACATTAAAGAAGGCCGTTTTGCGGATATAAACATATAAAGTTCTTCTTGTAGTGCAGCATCTCTCTTGATCTGCATAGCTCGTCCTTCAATATCAAGAATCATGGCATCCGTCTTTGTTTTAGCTATGACTACTCTACCTTCCTTAATGTCATTTTGAATTTGACCAATTTGATCATCACTCAATCCACGCAAGCATCTAAACATTGAGACTGTGGGTTGCCTACGGCATTTTCCATCTTGTGAATATTTGCCTGCAATGTAATCCTCAAGGATGGAGATCCAACCATCATAAATGGCATCGCTTGTGATTATCATATGTACATCCTTCGTGGCAAAGCTATTGCCCAATGTTACCTTGCCAGTGTCAATGAAAGCCTGCAAAATATATGAATCCATTAGAATGTAATAATTATGAAACCGACTTGTAAAAAATGATTCATAATTAAAATCTATACTTACATCCCAATTCTCACGATCTGGATGTCCTTTTGCAAGCCCTTGTTGTGCTTTCTTGGGTCTGTTAAAGAGAATCCATTGTCCCCTCACCTGCTTAAGTATATCAATGTATGGAGATTGTCTCAAGATATTTTGAGACTCCAGGTTTGCCATCTTTGATATCTCCACACAAAAGCATGCGGGACAATTCACTACAATCCTCGCCTGGCGGGTGCAGTAGTAGTTCTTTCTTTGGGCCGTGCTGTTATCATCATTAGGTGTGAATATTTTAGCAGCATATATTGAATGTTGTCCAGATAGTATCCAGTAGTGGCACTTGGTTAAATCCTTTTTATCTACCCTTTCCAGGGGCTGCTTTGTTTCAGGATTGAAAGGCATTAAATCTGCTACAGCAGCAGGAGGCCTAGAGTTATAACCGAAGTCTGCAGCAAGCTTCTCCACATGCTCTTTGTTCAACCCTCTATATACATAGCTTGGAGGAGCTTTTTGACATCTTGTAACTGGAATTGAAAATGTTGCATGCAACCCGAATGGGTAGTATTTTTCATATTCCACCAAGCCTGATGGTTTCTTTTGCCTTTTTTTTCCTATGACCTTTCCACTTGGCTCCAATTCACTACCACTGCTTCTTTCCACAACTGCTAGCATACCCTCTGGAGGTGTTCCTTCTTGTGGTACATCAACTATTATAGTTAGCTTTCCTTTCTTTGCCCCTTCTCCGCTACCACTTGGTGCTTGAACCACAGTCGATTTTCCTTTCTTTGTTCCTTCCCCACTATCTTCCCCACTCTTATGCTTCTTTAATGTTGCTGAAACTTTGCGATATGATTCAATGATTGTTGTCACTATGTCAATTTCATTTCCATCAATTGATTCAACACTTATCCAGCCTCTTGAGTGCATGTTGTCATCTACATCAGACTTCATACGAGATGCTTCATAATCGCTGAGATCCAAGAGAAACTTCTTATTTTGATTTATAATGATCAACAATCCAATATCTCCCTCTTTTCCAACCACATCTTCAGTGATTTGATGTACCGATCCAACACAAGTGTATGCACTTTTATTAGGTAACAAAACAAATAAGTGAACTTGTGTCAACTGTGCTCCCTCAATACTATATATGTCAAAGTACCAAGGTATGCTTTTTTATGCAAATCCACTTATAACTTTCTCAACCTTCTTCACATTTGTGTCGTTCCTGTAAAAAAAATCCAAGCAATATACAAACTATCATCTTTATAATCTTTAATGTTAGACAAAACACATTATCGATAAACATATCTGAAATAGAATCTAGAATTGACACTAGACATAGTAGTAGATTTGGAAATCACCAGATTCTAGGGAGATTTGGCCGTGCGGCCAAATCTTATGGGCTTCTTTTAAAGCACTGGAAGGGGAGGTTTAGATGTGTGGCCAAATCATATGGGCTTCTTTCAAAGCACCAAAGTTTGGGGAGATTTGGCCTTGTGTCCAGATCTTGTGGGCTTCTTTCAAAGCACTAGGGTCTGGAGAGATTTGGCTGTGCAACCAAATCTTGCTAGCTTCTTTCAAATCAGTCAAATCTTTCTAGCTTCTTTTAAATCACTTAGGTTTAGGGAGATTTGGCTATGCGGCCAAATCTTGCTAGCTTCTTTCTAATCACGAGGGTCTATGGAGATTTGGTCGTGCGGCCAAATCTTTTCAAAGCACCAGGGTTTGGGGAGATTTGTGTGCAGTCAAATCTTGCTAGCTTCTTTCCAATCACAAGGGTCTATGGAGATTTGGCCGTGCAGCCAATTCTTTTCAAAGCACCAGGTTTAGGGAGATTTGGCCGTGCGGCCAATTCTTTTCAAAGCACCAGGTTTAGGGAGATTTGGCCGTGCAGCCAAATCTTTTCAAAGCACCAGGGTTTGGGGAGATTTGCGTGCGGTCAAATCTTGCTAGCTTCTTTCCAATCACAAGGTTCTATGGAGATTTGGCCGTGCAGCCAATTCTTTTCAAAGCACCAGGTTTAGGGAGATTTGGCCGTGCGGCCAATTCTTTTCAAAGCACCAGGTTTAGGGAGATTTGGCCGTGCAGCCAAATCTTTTCAAAGCACCAGGGTTTGGGGAGATTTGCGTGCGGTCAAATCTTGCTAGCTTCTTTCCAATCACAAGGTTCTATGGAGATTTGGCCGTGCAGCCAATTCTTTTCAAAGCACCAGGTTTAGGGAGATTTGGCCGTGCGGCCAATTCTTTTCAAAGCACCAGGTTTAGGGAGATTTGGCCGTGCGGCCAATTCTTTTCAAAGAACCAGGTTTAGGGAGATTCGGCCGTGCAGCCAAATCTTTTCAAAGCACTAGGTTTAGGGAGATTTGGCCGTGCGGCCAAATCTTGCTAGCTTCTTTCTAATCACGAGGGTCTATGGAGATTTGGCCGTGCAGCCAAATCTTTTCAAAGCTCCAGGGTTTGGTGAGATTTGTGTGTGGTCAAATCTTGCTAGCTTCTTTCTAATCATGAGGGTCTATGGAGATTTGGCCGTGCGGCGAATTCTTTTCAAAGCACAGGTTTAGGAAGATTTGGCCATGCAGCCAAATCTTTTCAAAGCGCCAGGTTTGGGGAGATTTGGCCGTGCAGCCAAATCTTTTCAAAGCACCAAGTTTTCAAAGCACAAAGGTTTGGGGAGACTTGGCTACGATGTGAAATCTTTCTAGCTTTTTATAAGTCACGAGGGTTTAGGGAGATTTGACTGTGCAGCTAGCTTCTTTCTCATCACAAGGGTCTAGGGAGATTTGGCCGTGCGGCCAAATCTTTTCAAAGCAGCAGGATTTGGGGAGATTTGGTTGTGATGCCAAATCTTTCTAGCTTCTTTTAAATCACCTAGGTCTAAAGAGATTTGGCCATGCGGCCAAATCTTGCTAGCTTCTTTCTAATCACGAGGGTCTAGGGAGATTTGGCCATGCGGCCAAATCTTGCTATCTTCTTTCTAATCATGAGTGTCTAGGAAGATTTGGCTATGTGGACAAATCTTTTCAAAGCAGCAAGGAGCAATCCCCCCAAAAGAGCATGTTTTGGGGGGAAGGAGCAATCCACCCAAAAGCATGTAGAGCCAAAAAAAAAAAAGACCTCTTTCTAATCCAACTATTGTGTGTGGAATCTATGGAGAGTTGAATTGGTAATGGAAGTTTAAAACTTACATAGTTAAGTACACATTGTTAGGACAAAACTGGGATGGGGAGCCTCCCGGGACCTCTCATTTTGACATAGTTTTGAACTTTTTTACTTGCAATTAGCTAAGCAAGGGTGGAGGAGTGCTTTTCAAGAACTACCCCATCTAAGACGTTGTCCTAAAGCTCTCAAACCACCCTACGTACACATTGGAGATCTAGGAAGGGAGAGAACAAGGTGAGCCTAGCACTTGATCCCCCATGAAGATGAATTCAATTCCTTCTCATAGGTTTACTTTTTATGCTTGGTTTAAAAGGTTTGTTTAGCTTTGCCTTTTAAAGTTTTGGTTTTTTAATAGTTTTAGATTTTCTAGTTTGCTTTTAAAGTAATAGTATGATTTTAAAGTGTAATAGTGTGAATCATGAAAAGCATGTACGATTTTTTTGAAAGTAGGATCTCTAGATTTGAATTTCAAAATTTGAAACTTGAAACTTGAAATTTGAATTTTTTATTTTAAATTTTGAATTTTGAATTTTGAATTTTGAACTTTAAATTTTAAATTTTAAAATCTAGATTTTCAATTTTTAAATTTAACGTTTGAAGATTTGTCCATGTGGCCAAATCTTCCTAGTGATTTGAAAGAAGATTTGGCCATGTGGCCAAATCTTCCTAGTGATTTCAAAGAAGCTAGCAACATTTGGCAGCACGGCAAAATCTTCCCAAACCCTAATGCTTTGAAAGATTTGGCCACATGGCCAAATCCCCCAGAACCTGGTGATTTGAAAGAAGCATGCAAGAGGAGGTTGCACGGCCAAAACTCTCCATACCCTAGTGCTTTGAAAGAAGCCTACAAGATTTGACCACATGACCAAATCTCCCCAAGTTTGAAAGAACGCCACAAACAAATCTTCTCAGTGCTTTGAAAGAAGTCACCAAGGTCTCGAAGGATTTGGCCGTGCATCCAAATCTTGCTAGCTTCTTTGAAAGCACCAAGGTCTGAGCAGATATGGCCGCGTGGCCAAATCTTATTGCTTCTTTCAAAGCACTACTGTCTTAGGAGATTTGGCCATGTGGCCAAATCTTTTTGGCTCCTTTCAAAGCACCAGGGTCTGGGGAGATTTGACCATGTGGCCAAATCTTGTGGGCTTCTTTCAAAGCACTAAGGTCTAAGTAGATTTGGATGTGTGGATAAATCTTGATGGCTTCTTGAAAGCACCAGCATCTCGGGAGATTTGTTTGTGTGGACAAATCTTGCTATCTCCATTTCAATTGAGAGCCTATTTTCTCTCTCTTCTAAAAGGTCCCAAAATGAGCTCCCTTTTTTCCTAATGTGCTAGTAGAGTTTACTCCAAAGAGTTTGGCAAAGAAGGAAAGAAAACCTCTCAACCATCTCCTTACGTGGATCTTGAAGAGTTAAGTTCCATTGAGAAGCCTGGTATGTACCACAATTCTTATAAGTCGAGGACTAATGTTGACATTGAGATGATGCAGACTTCACACATTCACCTTGAAGGCTCAAATGAGGACCATTCAAAAGATGAATGTCAGATTAGCAAAAGCATCATACCTTGGATCATGGAGAACAAGCAAGCCAATATACTCAAAACGCGGATTGCAAATATAAAGTAAAGGAAGCAAGTCACTAAATTACCAAGGGTATACAATGGAAGTATGCTATTGGAATTTCCTCCAGCTTTTGGAAACATCAATGGCATGAATGGCATGGAGCAAAAATTTGATGGCCACATATGGACTAAACCATCAACCACCAACATGGCTATCTCATGTACAGTAAGGCTTAGCTACTGTGTTGGCTCATTAGAATGCCATAGGATTACTTACTGGTAGATCGTCTATCAGAAATACTACCAGCCCAATCAGCATTAGTGTATCCATGCAACTGTATCTGAACCCCAGCCTCATAAAATAGTCCATACTGCAATGTGGACTTCACATACCTGAGTATGCATCTAGCCGCATCCAAATGCGGTTTCCTTGGAGCCTGCATAAACTGACTTACCAATTCAACAGCATAGCTTAAATCTGGCCTGGTAATAGTCATATAAATCAAACTTCCTACTATGCGTCTGTACATAGTAGGGTCTTCCAGAAGCTCACCTGCATTTGTGCTCAGCTTCACATTCTGCTCCAAAGGAACTGAAATAGGCTTACAGCCTGTCATCCCATATTTGGACAGCATGTCCAATCCATACTGCCTCTACAAGAGCTGTATCCCACTTGGTGATCTAATCACCTCAATGCCCAAGAAATAACGCAGCTCTCCCAAATCCTTCATCTCAAACTTCTGCTTCAATAGCATTTTCACATGAAGGATATCTTCATCACTATCACCTGTGATGATCAAATCATCAACATAAATGACAAGCAGCATAATCCCTTTCTTTGTTTTTCTCACATAGAGTGAGAAATCTGCCTTGGAAATCTGAAAGCTAATAGTGACAAGATATTGTCCTATCTTGTCAGACCATGCCCTAGGTGCTTGCTTCAAGCCATACAAGGCTTTCTTCAACCTGCAAACAAACTCAGGATGAATAGCATGAACATAACCTGCTGGCTGCTCCATAAAGACCTCTTCTTGCAAATCACCATGCAAGAAGGCATTCTTTACATCCATCTGGTGTAAAGACCATCCCTTTGATGCAGCCATAGCAATGACTACTCTTACAGTTGCCATCCTTGCAACCGGACTGAATGTTTCTTCATAATCAATGCCATATGTCTGTGCATACCCCTTGACAACTAATCTTGCCTTGTATCTATTCACAGAACCATCTGCATTGTGCTTGATCTTACAAACCCACTTACAGCCAATTGCATTCTTATCTTTAGGCAAAGGCACCAGTTCCCATGTAGCATTTGCTTCCAAGGCATCCATTTCTTCATCCATGGCTTTCTCCCATTTTTCATTTCCCATGGCTTGCTCAAAAGAAGTGGGTTCTGGTTCCTGTATCACTTTGACCATATAGGCATAGTGAATGGCTGTAAATCCATCATATTTTAGCCTATCCACAGGATACCTAGCTCTGGTAGACCTGCGCAAAATAGGCTCACTTCCAGGTGCTCTCAAAATGTCCCTGGTCTTCCTTACTCCAGGTGTAACAATAGAAGGAATACCCAACTCATCATCAATGCTCTGTTCTGAGCCACTGGATTCACCATCCACATAAGAGTGACCTGCATTCACATCAAACATGGGCTGATCTACCTTCTCTTTTCCTTTTCGTGATACCTGCGTACCACTATTTGCATTGCTTTGAGGAGATTCTCCTGATCTCAATCTGCCTGTCCATGGCGAAGTATGTGAACCACTGCTAGAGGACACTGCAGGTCCACTGATATTTTGTGACTGTTGTATTGAATTCTGTGCAGCATTACCATTTTGTGCATCTACATCAATAATCACATTTACTGGTTTATACTAGCTGCTCATCTCATCAAAAACATCTCTGCTCACTGTAAACTTACGAGTAGAAGGGTTATAGCATCTATACCCTTTCTGCTACAGAGAATAACCAATAAAGACACACTTCTCAGCTTTTGGATCCAACTTGGACCTCAACTCATCTGGCACATGAACATAGGCAATGCAACCAAAAATTTTCAAATGAGAAATGTTTGGTTTCCTACCAGTATACATCTCCTCTGGCGTCATGCCATGTGTTGCTGCAGTGGGAGTCCTGTTCATTATGTAAACTGTTGTAGCAACTGCTTCAGCCCAATAATAATCTGGTAGATCTTTCTCATTTAGCATGGCCCTAGATACCTCTCCAATATGCCTGTTTTTCCTTTCTGCAATTCCATTTTGTTGTGGGGTATGACTGCATGAATATTGCTGCTTTATGCCATGCTCTTGCAAGAACCTAGCAAACTCATTTGAGAGGTACTCTCCTCCTCCATCTGACCTTAGGCATTTTATTTGCAGGTTTGTTTCTTTTTCAACCATAGCTTTAAAAGCTTTGAAGTGCCCAAACACTTCACTTTTCTTTTTCATAAAATACACCCAAACTTTTCTGCTGAAGTCATCAATAAAAGTGACAAAATAGTGACAGCCTCCAATAGATGCAGCTTTAGTAGTCCACACATCAGAGTGGATTAATTCCAATGGATTTTTACTCTCTTGAACATGCCTAGGAAATGGTTTCCTTGCCTGTTTTCCAAATTGACAGGCTTCACAAACCTTATGCATCTCTGCAACCTTGAATTTAGGCAATCCTGCAATAATATTTTGGGCTTGCATTGATTTAGGTCGCTGTATATTAACATGACCAATGCATTTATGCCAGATATCAATATCTGCAACTACACTGGTCCCATGTGCAAACATTGCTGCACTCAATTCGGGCATGTGTGCATCCAACGTAAACATCCTGCCCTTCTTCTTTCCTTTTGCTATCAAGCGACCGTTATTTTTCATATCCTCAACAATGCATCCATGAGGATTAAATCTGACCTGCAAGCCCTGCTCAACCATTTGACCAACAGAAACCAGGTTCTTGGTGATGTTTGGGACATGAAATACATCAGACAGGTATTTCTTTTTCCCATCCTGCATAGACAAAGGAATTTTACCAATTTGCATAATAGGATGTGCAGTATCATCACCAGTCTCCACAAATCCTAGTTTTTCCATGTTCCTTGCATCCTGCATCCATTTTGCATGACCTGTCATGTGGTTTGATGCACCTGAGTCAACATACCACACATCATTTCGTTCTTCTGCACTTGTCACAGAATTGGTCATATGCTGCACCATAAATAGATGCTCATTTCTGTCATCACCCTGTCTACTGGAAGATGCATAATTGCCTTGCTGCAATTTTCCATTCATAATGTCATTCTGCTTTTTGTAGCAGTCCTTAGCCATATGACCCATTTTACCACAGTAGTAGCATTCAACATTGCTGTTTGCATTTTGGCCTCTCTGCCATCCACCACGGCCTCTTTGGCTCCCCCTGCCTCTAGAGTTACCACGTCCTCCTGCATAGGACTGGTTTTCTTGAGTTTGTTGCATATTTTGATTTCTACCACGGCCTGCAGATCGGCCTCCTCTACCTCTGCCTCTACCTCTTCCAGCATTTGAGTAGAAGACAATTTCTTTTGAAGTTCCTCCTGAAGAAGATGCACCCCCATTTCTCTGCTCTTCAGAAATTAGAAGAGCAAACAACACTTCAAAATCAAGAAATTTTTCACGGACGGCAATGGATGTCTGGAACTGTGCATAATCCTTTCCTAGACCATTCAAGGTCACAGAAACTAGATCATCATCTTCCACTGGCGACCCAATGGAAGCAAGTGCATCTGCAATTTTCTTCACCTTCATATGGTAGTCATTTATGCTCAAATTTTCTCTCTGCACATTGTGCAACTCCTGTTTGAGCTGCATTTTCCTGGCTTGCGTATTTGTGCTGTACATTTTTGCCAAAGTATCCCATGCCTCCTTTGGCGTACTTGCATCCTGAATATGCACAATCATAGAATCCGAAATACTGATAGACAGCCAGTACATAACTTTTCTGGCTCTCTCATGCCATCCTTTAAATGCCTGCATTTCCTGTTGATTGGGAACGTTAGGAAGAATTGGTTCTTCTTCATTTCCTGTAATGAACTCCCAATAGCCTTTTCCCATAAGGAAATTCGTCATTCTAAACTTTCATGCCTGGAAGTTGTTCTTGTCAAGCATTTCTGTGACAATCTGTGAAAGAGAATCAGACGCCATTACAGAAGACTACAAAATATTGACAGCTTTTGCCTCACACGGGCAGATCTGCAAAACTAACGAAAGTGGTATTTGACCACACAGTCACTTTCCTAGTGACGATTTTGCATCAACAGGCAACAAGCATGATTTTGCAACTCCTAATATCTCTACACACAGGCATACGATGCAATTTCTGCGGCAACTTTTCACCGACCAGTAAAGCAGTGGTCACACAGCAAAAACAGGGCCTTTTCCTGAGTGCCTGCGAAGAACTTCCGCCTTCAAAATGGGCCCCGAAATGGCCTCGAATAAGAAAAATAAACTGCACAATCTATACTGCGCTCTCGCCACACCGCGAAGGGTGTCTCAATCTAAGACAGTGCACTCTTGCACTTATGGCTGTGCTACCTGCAGAGATTTTCTCCCAAACTCGAAATAGGAAAGCAACACTGGTCCTCTTACCAGGACACCACGAACTTGGTTTGCTTTCTTGAGCTCCTTACGATGAACAAGGCTCTGATACCATGTGAAGATAGTGGGAGAGAGGGAAGGAGTCTCACTTGCGACTTTCTCACATGCACAATGGGGGAATACACACAAAGGTGGAGGCTGAAAACAGTTTTCCTCTTCTTAGTTGTGAAAGCCAAAAGAACTCTAGTACAAAGAAATAGAAGAACCCTATATGTGGGTCTCAAACCAAACTCAACTAACTAAGGTGGCATACTAACTGAGCCACAAACTAGAGTAGATAAGGATAGCTATCATCCAGCTATTATTCATGGGCAGTGTACCAACCGCATCTGCAACTAACAAGTCGGTGACATAAATGCACAACGGTCACCCTGGCATATCGCGAGTGGAGCTCAATATCTCAACACTAAATAGTTGACTTGTGATGTTATAGGTTCAAACGGATTGTTGCACAAGAGAAGAAGGCAAGGTTACCTGTTGGGGAAGGTTATGACAACCTTCTTTTACTAAAGAAAAGGTCTATGTATTCATTCTTCCATGGAAGTCGTTTTCCAGGACAAGGCTTGCCAGATGAAAATGTTTTGTTTTTAAAATGTCAACCAATGGTCCAGCATCTGGTGTGGATCTTGTCAATCACATGAGAAGAGGAGGAAATGGTGATTTGAGGAATTCATGGGTACAATTTGATCACACCCATCGAGTGATTGGGTGGAGCACAATGGCATGTCATGTTTATGATCCTAGGTATAACTTCCCTCCATCCTTATGTATCCATGTTGCTTTCATCAAGAGAGTTGTGGTATAATATTTAATAATGTTGGCTTTGTCTACCAGTGTGCAGGAATTAATGACCATCGCCACATGTGAGATGAAAGATGAAGATGCTGCAAGCCAAATCCTATTTTGGGAGATGTTGAATGCCACAATAAAAGAATGTGGGTATCCCCTTGCAGATTTTCATGGTTTCATGTCTGATGAAGCTGGAGCAAATTGGATAGCTATGAGAACTATTTTCAATGGGGGTCCAAACAACATAATTGTTGGGAGAGAGTGCTCATGTCTCTCCCATTGGGAACAATAAGCACACAAGGAAATTCATCAAAGAGGATATGAGGAATGAGCATATCACCATGTGTGAGAATTGGAGATTATGTAAGACAAAGCAAGAAGCTACCAACCAAGCAAAGCTCATTCGGAAGTGGTGGCATGCAGGACATGCCCGTGAGGCCGACATTCCTTCAATGGACATATGGTTTAGTTGGTGGGATGTGTGGATTTCCCATTGGGGGAATCTCATGAGCGCGGTATGTATTTTGTAGATAAATGTAGTAAGCTAAATAAATGTAATAAGCCAATCTAATTACCTCCTTTTTTACCACAGGTAACAAAGAGTTCCTTGGAGGAGGCACACACTCCAAGGTCAAATCTAGCTGAAAGCATGCATAGTAGTTGGCTAGCAGAAGAAGGGTTTAAGACAAAGATACAATTATATGATTGTTGCATCTTGGACATGGCAAATGCCCTATTACAAAGTGCCAAACAATATGCATATATGATTGGAAGGCATGTTGGGGATGGTCCTAACTTGGAAGCCTTGATGCAAAGAGTGGCCTCAAGGAGTACACCTTCACCAGCACAAGTTGCACAAATGGTGCATGAAACAGTTGCAGGGACACCAATGTATGAAGAACCAAGACCATTACATGGGGATAAGGTAACAGTCCAAAGAAAGAGAAGCAAGTCATCAAGTATACATTTAGAAAACACCTCACATAAGCCAGGGTATGTGATGGAGATGAGAGATCATAAGCAAAGAGGGCAGCCGAGAAAAATTAGGTTCGAGACAGAAGGTGGAGATTGGCATTTAATAAAACTGCAAGGTAATACCCAACCAGTGGATGTTAGGGCTTCCACAATGGAGCAAGGTGGAGTTCAAGGGGAGTCTACAAAAACATCATGGGAAAAACATGGCAATGTAGGGGAAGCTGAAGGAGCTCCGAATGAGACCATGCCCACAAGAGAACAAGCCCCAACGGCTCCACCTATGAGACAAGGAGGCCTTCCTAGTGGCCTCTCTATTGTTGAGGTGCCTATCCACCGTACCTTTTGGGCAATTCGAAGGACCTCCAAAAACTCTAAAGTGAAGTGTCTTGGATTCATAGATGGAAAGGTTAAGTGTAATTGATATATACAAAGCAGTTCACAAGGAGTGGTGGCACCCTGTTTCTACTCTGAACAGCGGCATCTAGGGGTAGGAGGACCAAAAGCACAATGGATGTGGTTTTGTAATGATGATATAACTCATACATGGCACCTAGATCATAATATCATGCATGTTCCTGAACGTCCATCTGTGTGGAAGGTGGATGTGAAAACAAACATCACAAGTGAGGAGATAGGCAATCTCATCAAGGCTAGTTTTAGACTGCAAATAGTGGATCAACCCCATGTAAATTGGAGGACACCAAATGTACCTCAAGGATCAGCACCGATGCCAACTAATTTTTGTGATGCACATGGAGGGAATTTAGCTCAACACACATTGGTAAGAACCACGAAATGGAGCCATGGCATATCTAAGGAGGCTACAAAAAGAATAGCTAGTGCTCAATCTATGCACGCTATTGTCATGGGAGAAATGACAGTGGAGCTTCTTCATCATAGTATTTTCCATCTGTGAACAATAGGGTCTGACAAGGCTCGGATGTCTTACGATGTGCACATCAAGACTGAACCCATGTGTACATGTCCAGATTTTCAAAAAAGAGAGTTGGGTCAAAAACCTTACTTGGCATGCAAACATATCTATTACATCTTCATCCGTGTATTGGGATTGGATCCAAATCAACACATGCTTATTCATCAACCAACCCTTTCCACTATGGATGTTTCATCAGTGCTTAGCCGACGTAGGATCAATCCATAGACTTGAATGCAAAATATAAACTTGGTTGGTGTTATGATAGCCCACTTTTTGATGTGACACTATTTTTTGCTCAAAATTTGTTGTGTTGAGTCAACACAATGTTCTTAATGTGGAACATTTTCCTAATTGCTTTGGCCTTTTCAAATAATAGAACTACATGAAAATTGGCATATGCTTACTTGAAGTTTCATTAAGCCTTTGTTGCCTTAGCAACAATACATAGACTTGAATGCATAATACATATTTGCTGGTATTGTGATGGCTCATTTTTATATATGATATCATTTGTTACTGACTTGCAATATAAATTACTTGGATTAATAGCTTTGTCTTTTTTAGTCCATAGAATTGCTAATTGCTTTGGTATTTCCTAGGATAAATCCATAGATACAGGATAAGTAATTACTTTGTTATTTTTTGATTAGTAGGTCTTTTTTTATGGGACTCTAAAAAAGCTTGCAAACTTTGATAAATTTCAAAAAAAGCTCGCATTAAAAAGCTCACAATAAAATTTTCCTCGTTGCCATGTATGTAACTCCATAAAATAAAGAAACCTATTCAACTCGCGTGCTACCTTACATGATTTTGAGTGGTCGCCTCGAGGTGTAGACATTGCAACATTTTTCCTTTTGTATCTATTGAATGATTGCTAACTTGCATGTATTTATTATTTATCGAAGAATAGGTTTTCTCTTTGTATGTTGCCAAGAATTTTCCTCGGGGGGGTCACTTAGTGTAATATGTCTATATCACGTGCGTTCAAGGGTTCTTTTCTAAATCCCTATGTAACCTATTTGTAGTATTTCCTAGTATCCCCTTTGTAAATTTTGGGAAAATTTATAAATCCCCTTCTGTAAGTATATTTATTTTCCTAGAGGAATTTTAAAAGTCCTTATGTGAGTCATACACTACTACTTTTGGAGTCCCTTTAGGTAGGATGAGATATTTAGAATGCAAGATCTCTACATCACCTGCATTATTTGAATCTACACACAAAAAATTGAGGTACCGACTGCAATAATGGGCAATGCATAAGTTTAAGATGGGTTTGTGTCTTGATGATGCCATAAGGCAAGAGAAACAAAGAATAAAGACATATGTGCAAAAATTAAGAGGAACAAATATCAAACAAGACAAATCATGTGTGCCGTATACCAAGAGCAAAGAATTGTGCAAAGTCACTTGAAACACGTAAAGAGCTCAAGAAACAACCTTTATAAAAATACTACATGAAAGATTGGCAGCTTTTATAAATGCTTTATATCTTTCAATTTTTTACAAAACCATGTGTATGGGTGTTTCAGCTAGAGAAGGGATGATAGATTAGCCAATTTTACAAAGCATTCAATGACGATATATAATATTTATTTCTTGCCAAATACAAACATCTAGAGCTTTCTTATGTGAAAGATTGGGAACTTGTTTAAACAATGTATATCTGAGACTTAGTAATTTCTTCCATGTCTTTATTGTTAGAGAAGGAGTAGAGAAGAGAAAACTAAAACACCATGCTTTCGGCCACATTCACGATTGGCCTTGCCACTTTTTCCATGTCTTGATTGTTAGAGAAGCAAAAGATGGAAATATCATTCTTCTTTGTCACATTTATAGAAGACCTTTCCACTATTTTTCTTCCATGAAAACCCTTACTAAGTCATATCAAACCATGGTATTAAAACCATAGAGGCTACATTCATACATCATCTTGTTGTACCCGATGGCAAAATAGCATTTTCAAACTTGCTTTATGGCATATATATAAACAAAAGTACCCAAGCGTTGCAAATCATCCACTTCTGTGATTCAAGGTCCTGCAAAAAAATAATTTAAAAAATCCATCAAGACAAATCAAACTAAACTAAGTGCATAGTAATAATCGTAATAAAGCTTTTATCATATTAGAAAGATTACAAAGAAGCCCCTACCAAGTGCGTTTAATGCCCCTTTACAAAGTCATCGAATACATTCCAATCATTCTCATCTAAAGTATACTTATTGCTATTACACTCATAGGTGAGGTTTGCCAATGCAATTACGCTCTCAATATTTTTCATGTCAAGGTCTGTAAGGTCATATGTGAAGCATCTTGAACCTTTTGCCTTTTGATATCACCCAAGCTGGACTTCTACTCCAAAAGGTCTATCTGAAAGGTTGAACCCTCTTTTATATTCCACATACCCCCCACCAACCTTTCTCCTAATTTTTTGAACTCATCCAAGGTACCATATAGCTTGTGTTTTCTTTTTTTGCAAAGATCTTGGATTGCATTTCCTTTTGCTTTTCCTTGTTTTCTATTCTTCGTGAAAGAATACGGCACAATTGGAACCTATTCCAAATAGGTTCTCATTTGATGTAGCAAGAGGTATATCTTCCTTAGAGTAGTATACTCCTTGGCGAACCCTTGTGAGTCTATCTTTAGAGAGTGTGGGATTTCCATTAAGTTGGCTTACCAATGTGGACTTGAAGAGAGTTTTACCATCAATGGTAACAACTAGGTTCACTGCTTCTTGTTCATCTAGGAGAGAATCCACCACATGTCTGATTTCACTTATGGAGGCATCGTTGTCATTATCATCTATTTCTGACACATGATCTGCTTGACATTGGTCTTCTTCTTCAGAATCAGATTCTTGTGAATATGCATATGTAAATCCATTTGACCAAGGTTCCATCCACCACTTCATATTCTCACCCTTTGGCTTCATATGCAAACTTTCACACCTTTCTTGAGCACTTTTTAGTCCCTTCTTCAATGCTTCGATGATTTTATCATCAGTTGACACACACTCATAGTACCCTAGATTAGCTTCTTGCATGTTCTCTTTGAGATTCAATTCGCTCCAGACATGTTCTTGGTTTTTATGTGCCCTTGTAAATAGAGGACTATCCTCTTTGCATTCAAAGTGTGCAAGCCTATTCATACTACCTGCACTATGTAGCATATCCATCAAGTCATAAGCGCATTCTTGTCCCACCATGCTTCCAATCTTGCTGAAGAAGATTTCAATTGCATCTGAACCTGTAAGATGTAAAGGACACCTTAGGCCTGGACAAAATTCTCTAAAGTACTTGATCAGTAGGACCACAAAATGGCATGAGAGTTGCACATCTAAGAAAGCTTCCTTAGTTATGAAGTTTCTATTCAACGTATAGTTGGCATGATGAACAATCCAAGACCTCCGAATTTGAAAGAAAAAAGAGACTTTTCCCGCAAGATAGACTCGATCCACAAGATTCAAATGTGGAGATAAGAAGATGTCGATGTAGTCTCTAGCAATTTCAAGATAAGCTTGTGTTCCTAGCATGCTCCTCTCTTTTCTATGAATTCCATTATTTGCCAATTCTCCCAAGCACCATTGCACTTGTCTACTGCATATTCTTTGAGCTCGAGCCCAATTTTGGCGGTCATCTCACCTAATGTCTCCCTCCCTTAGCATATGCTTGTCGATAGAAAAAGCATCATACATAATAATGACATGATTTAGGGTGATCCAAACATTGCCAATAGCCAATTGATGCTTAGGCTTGTCAAGAACATTGACTAACTTTTTTTCATTATGTACAAAATCTTGATCATGCAGCCCAAAAACTTGATTTTCTAAAACTTTTGTTGAGAGAGGCCATCCATCCCATTTTATCCCAAATCTACTACCTTTTATCTAGATAATCGGAGATCATCAATGTTCTTTGCCGACTATCACCATCAGATGCATGTCCAATAATTGGACCAACCGTGGTCTTTAGCTTCTCATTCCATAAGTTTAAAATAGCATCCCATTGCTTGCGGACAAAACTTGCATCAAATCAGCCGCAAGTGCAATGAAGTGCAAGAACCAAGCATGGGAGTGCATCATGCAATGGATTGGCAAGAAAAACTCTTGCACGTCCACCAATGACACAATTTTGAAATGCATCAATAATCTGATCATATCCTTTTTGTCCTTCTCCCACTTTGATCATGCATGTAGTCATGCACTCATGATCATCTACTTTATATCCATCAAAACCCACAAGCATGTCATCCTTTGGATTCCACCTACAAGCAATAATAAGCACAAGTCTGTAAGATCATATGCAATCCTCTTGCATTCAAAAACAAGATTTAGATTATGAAAATAATTTAGAGAAAAAGGAGGTTACCTTATCCGCTTCTTTATTGCAGTTTCATCTTCCACTATGATGAAGGGAATCCTTGACATGATTCCATGCTTTTCTTTTTCTTTTTCATAAATTTCAGTGATTGCATCAAAAAGATATCCATGTATACCAAGTACAAACTGAGTAGCAAGTCTTTGCCCTCGCTTTGTCGTTGATAAAGAAGGTCCATTGAGGTTGGAACTCAAGAAGTCATGTAACCTTGGACCTCCCCACATCCTTGCAACCTCAAATATTGCCTTTGTGTTCTCACTATATCTTTGTCCAGCACTTGACTTGATTATGTTTGTGGCAACATCTTGTAGAAAGTCCCATAAGGCAACTTTACCACCAAACTTTTCCAATCTATGGGCTTCGATTATATTGTTGCAAAATCGTTTTACATCCTTTCGATTGAGAGACTCTATGCTAGCTTCTCTTAAAGTGTGGACTCTTACTGAAAGAATGGCAACCTAAGACTTTGTCCACCATAGTTGCTTAGAAAGGTCTCTTACTCACTTTTAGCAAAAAGAGTTGCATTTCTAAGCTCACTCTTTGTAAGATAATCTAGCCTTCTTCCACAACCGGTACCCCTATCTCCTCTCTTATTCTCAACCTTCTCTACTCTGTACAATCTCATTCTAAAGTCAGCAAGTTTAACTATCCCCTTGCAATGGTGGCATGTAAATCCTTTAAATGGTTGCCCATCTTGTGAAATGCATATGCAACTTATGTGACGAAAGCATCCATCCACATGAATATCAGTACATCCATTATTTAATGTCGCCTTAACATGATGCTCTATAAACCAATACTTCCCGCCACATTGATCAATACTAATGTAAGAGACTTAATGTAAGAAGATGGCAAATACTAATTGAGGAATAAAGGAACAAATAATACCTTCATTTGTCGACATAAAAGATTTCATCTTCTCTATCGCATCTTCTATCTCTCTTTTGTCATCCTTTGTCAGTTGATGCACTACTTTGGGCATATCTTCTTTTCGTAGTCCTCGAGCAACCATATACTTGAGCTCATGCTTTTTACTTTCTAATATGTGAAATCTCATGAAGTTAGAGAAGCAATTGTATGCTGCATGCTTGCCTTCTATCAATCCATCACCATAAAGTTCATTACACTCATGACACCAAATTCGCACATGGGGCACCCCATTGAAGTCCTCAGAATGTAACTCAAACTTATCATCCCTTGACACTACCATTTCCTTTAGCTTTGATCTAACTCTATCAGATTCATGTTGCCAAAGTTCAAGAATACTTGGGCTCAGTAATCTACTAGAAAGCTTTGAAGACATGTGCACTTGGGCATCAAGATTTATGTCATCAGCTAGTTGAGTGCAATATCTTTTACATGGATAAGGAGTTTCCTCTATGCGGCATAGACTTCTCTTGATGTGCACTAAGAGTTGATCATTGATTGTCCATCGTTCCTCTTGCCATTTGGTTATTGTATATTCATCCTCAACAAACTCAAAGGGTGCTCATCACCTTCAATTTGTTCACGAACATGAGAGAATGTGGGATGACCTGTGTCTCTTGTCACCCTAACAACACCTAATTCCTCCTTATTATCATAGTCAATCACTTGAATCCTGAAAAAAGATGAAATGATAGGAGACCAATGTACTTCAAAATAAAATGAGAACCTTAATTATAACCCCCCCTCCACCTGTGTGTGCATGACCTGCAAAATTTAGAATGCCAATTTGTGCATGACTGGTGAGTTTAAATTTAATCATTATAATAAAAATTTGTATGCATGACTCATGGGTTTGAGTTTAACCATAATAAACACAAACTCTTCCCAAATTAATACACAATTCTAATACACAAATATAAAATTTTGAAAAAAAATAAAAATACATTCTCAGACACTTTACGCTTTATTAAATTCAAATACTATAAACACATATACTAGTATTCAAAATGCAAGAAGTTACAGCACGAAGATAAAAATATGAGAATTTTTAAAAAATATATTTTATAATACTTTATTAAATTCAAATAGTATAGATGCATATACTAGTATTCAAAATGCATTGAAAGAGTAACATTATAGTTTATAAACATAATTGTCCAAGAGTAGCTTTATAATAAAATCGGATTAATAAAACTGAGGCATCATCTCAACTGCAGGCCGCAAACAGGCATGGGGTTGAGTGTTAAATCTTGCTAGTCGATTATTCATCTCAGCCAATGTCATTCTATTTTGTTTTTCCACAAACATATAGTTAGTTGCATTGAAATAAATCTACCGCAACTTGCCACTCCATGCTGACTGTTTTGTGTAATCCTCTTTGAAGTAGTATTCCTTACACTCCTTATAAAAATTAATAACCTCTTTAATCATGTATCCCATGGCAAACACATCTGATTCTTTACTATAAGCATTGGTGTTCTCAAGGTCGATTATTTCTGGAGCTTGCTAAGGCCGGAGTTGATTTTGTCTTATTGTTGTACTCTTCTTGATCTTATAAGTCACATCATCCATATCTGAAGTACGCTTCACAAAATTAATAGCTTCTCTTGATTCACTGTATCGAAGTAGCAATCCCCAATCAATGATGCCAACCCGTGGACTATGATTCTTGGTAAAATCTAGCATGACATTGAAAGGGTGTAGATCACAATGTATAATGCCTTCTTGGTGTACAGCTGCTAATGCATCAACCAATGTGTGTATGATGTCTGGGGTAGCTTCCACAAATGCCTTTAATCTCGTAAGCTGTACATCACTTAGTATTGGATCTGGTTCTCTCCTAGTGACTCCATTGCCTTTCAAGCATAACACTTGCTTTCTGAAAGTCCCTTTCTCAAAGGGTAGCTGCATCATCATGTCTCCAATACTCCCTCCATTGAAGTATGGAAAAATGTTGATCCAAGGTAAGCTTCTAGTAAATCCTATGCATCTGACAATCCCTGGATGTAATATTTGCATTCCATACTCTTTGTCAAATGACTTTAAGGTGTGAGATATGTTTCCTTTGTAGCGCTTCGCTGCATTAGTAATACTTCGAGGAAAGAAAGAGATGCCATTAAAAGTGACTTTAAAGCATACTCCAAATGAGCCATCACCAAGATTCTCACCCTCCTCTATAGCCTCATGGGGGATACCTAATACAATTGAACAATCACCATTCCTAAATGAATGTGCTTTGTGAGAAGCATCCCCGTGACTACCCTCAATAGCTAACCATGCCTCAGAAGATGGATCACATGAATGTTTTGATTGCTCATATCGCACTCTCTTCGAAATAGTGAAATGTGAATCTATGTCTTTTGCCCTCTTGCTTCTACCCTTCTCCTCTTTCCACTTCAAATCCCAAAAACCTAATTTCTCCATGTCAATATTAGGAGGCAAGTCATCTCGCAAGTCTTCTGCACATTTCTTCATATTTCCTATGATGTTATTGATCATGTGGTGTACTCCACCTTCATTCATTTCACTCTTGGGCAACGTCTCTCCCATTGTGTTGGCTATGACCTCATTGTAGAAACACTTTGTCCGTATTGCATTGCTAGTTATGTCTGTTATTTGCTCCTTGCTCATCTTACTTATCCCTATACAAAGATGCCGCCTAATGACTTTGAGCCAATTTTTCCTTTGCTCTGCTTGCATCTTTTCACAAAGGATTTCTGGCAAAACATGCATGAAAAAGCCAAGTATTGAGAGAGAAATATATTCATATTTTAAATAATCAATGAACACAAAGTTAATTACAATAAAGAACACAACAAACTCCATTCTTATGAAATTTGCATCATGCTTACATGGGCCTACCATTTGAGTGTGTGAAGAAGTGTGTGTTAGACACTAGATTCTACACTAGAAGTGTAGTCCCCTACATTCTACACAAAATATTTCGAAAGAGGACAATGATGCAGGTACAAGTAAAAGAGGAATAGCGAAGAGTGAAATGGAAGTAAGGCAAGTAATGAATCAAGGGAGATGAATTCCTCTAGAAAGAAGTAATGCATGGTGGCACCAGCATGATAGGGGTATAAAGTTGAAGTTGACAATGCCCCTAAAGAGTGCAAAGCAAGGTGTTCTTTTTCATGTGGAAGAAACTGTATACCTTTGAGTTATGATTGCTTGCTAGCGATAAGAATCCTTACAATTTGCTCAATTTGCTCACAATTTGGGCCTTCACAATTAATGTCAAGTCTTTATTGAGGATGGAAACTTGGTAGAAGAATACCAACATGCAAATCCGAATCTTAATGCTACTTATAACCAAGGCAGTGATAGCTGAAGGAGTCTAACTAGCTATGATTTTACCAATTGCAACAATGCATGGGTTTCCCATTAGTCTATTAATTATACCAGATCACAAGTATTCTAAAGTAAACAACACAAACAACCATTTCATATGCAAGATACAATGACACGAACATCAAATCAAATGACTAAGTGTCAAAGCTTGGACAATTACATTTAATAATGTTAAGTACAACAACTTCAAAAGTCGAATAAACGACCAATTGTTGAAGCCAAAACTATCATACAACACTGATAACCTACAATGACACTGAAAGCCAAATAAATGACCATGTGTTGAAGTTTAAACATTTGTTTTATGAAATAAGCTACGACAACATTGAAAGCCGAATAAACGACCTAGTGTCGAAGCCTACTTATTTTATAAATTATATATCTAAGAAACAACACCAAAAGTCGAATAAACGACAAAGTGTTGAATTCTATTACTCTTCTAAGGTTGAGAGACGACACATACAGTCGAATGATATGACCAAGTGTCGAGCTAGTTTCAAAACAATGAGAAGGAGTCCTTGTAAGGACATCAAAGGTTGAATATTACAACCAAATGTCGAAATGTAGACTTACTTACTTAACCGCACATATAATCGAGTAATACGATCCAATGCGGAAAGATAAGCACAATGCAAATGCATGGCCCAAGTAATTGACTCAAATATTACATTACAAATCAGATGATCGACATATTATGTTGAAAGGCTAAATACGACACTACATCGATATCTAATAGTCATGTAATATCAAGAATAAAAAAGTTATGACATTGACATACTATATGAAAAGATGACACTACATCGAACATACGTGAAGAAGAAACCCCCCCAAAAAAAAAGCTTATCAACTTATCAAAAATTTGCCAACAGATGGGTTATTGAGCAGAGAAAGAAAAGCTATCATACCTTTATTTCAATTATAGTTATGATTTTGGATTGCTAACCAGGCACAAAGGGAACAGAGAGTCTCCTTGGTGACCTGCACAAATCCAAGGGACAATTAATAGAAATCCTCTTAGTAGAAGGCAAGCTATAAACTCCAGTTGAGTCCTTCCCAAAACTGCCTTTTCGAGACGCAGTGCCTTATGAACAAACTTATTAGAGAGCTTATGTAAGGTAAAGGGGAATGAGAAAGCATAAGGGACAGAAGAAAGGAGGGCAGAGGGGGGGGATAAAGAGATGGAAGAAGGCAGCATAGGGCTTGCCCTTCTCTTTGTTGAGCCTAGTCTATAGATTTCCGAGGATGGGTGGTTCAATGCTTGCAACTCTCAAGAGTGCCATTCTGTCCCGAGTCAAAGGCAAAAATTTGAACACCAAAAGGCCAGGCCCCACATGGAACTCAACAACAATCTCATGAGCTTTGAATAGCCTAGAGCAATGTGGAGCCTGCATGAACCCTACAGCAAAAGAGGAGGCGGAATAGCAAAACACAACAAACAGTAAATCCTCTCCTAACTGAATTGTGATTCATCTTCGTTCTCCTGCTACTCAGTGTTGACACAATTTGGCCACTCTTGCATACAAACCCAACCTATGATTACTATTTACTTGCTCCTAGCCTGACGATATCCTAGAAATCCCCTTGCTCCATATGTAGGGTAGCAGGCCTTTTGCAGCTTTCATCTTGAAGCTCTTCCACTTTTTGGCTGCCGATGGGGGCTACAAGGTAGTTACAAGGAGTTAGCAGTCACAAGGTAGAAGGATCGCTTTTAGATCTATGCTGATCAACCAGGACTTGAAGAAGATGAGGGAGGAGAAGACGATGCCAATGTACAAGCATCAGGACTAGCTTTGTAGCAGTAGATATTTGTATACAATTTTTGATTATCAGCAGAAGCAAAGAGTTAGCGCAGGCCATAGGAAGTCCTTCCCAGTGTGTTCGGCAAGAATTCTACAACTATACTCTCATGTTCTTTCCTGCAGTCTCTTTTTTGTCTATGGTATGCCTAGCACAGATGCTTTCATCTTATGAGACAAGCAAAGTTAGAGTTATCAGAAGGATTAGAAGAGGATTAGAATAGGCCGACGACGGAAAACCTACGCGTAGCAGTGCCTCACCTGGCTCATCCTATGGGATTTCAGAATGGAATGTCCACTGCCATCACGCCTGAATCTGAGAGAAGCTAGAAGCCCATCACGCCCATGTTGAGGAGATCAACATTATGGCACCAAGAAGGACCCGCCTATCTACAAGAAAAAAAATAGCAGCATCAAAGGAGGAATCCATGAGCTCAAGGACGGCCTAGGAAAGAACTTCATCGCGATCCGCAGCTATAGGGAATGGGGATGCAATCAAGAGTAGAAGAAACAACGAAATCCCTTGCCGAGTATTGGTACCAAAATCCGCCATAGCTCCTTTTCATCTGTTCAGGTTCTTGGTTAGAAGTCCCTCTTTCATCCATAGTCAGACAGAAAAAGCGGAGAGGAAGGTACTGCGATCTCCCACCTAAAAATTGAGAACCTGCTCAGAGTGCTCAGCTTCCTTCATCCCCACAGAGGCCAATTGCTATAGATTGGACAGAGAGCTCGAGATCTGTTGGCTATGGCGGAGGTGGAAAGGCCCCTTTTGTTGTGCTCTAATCAAGGAGAAGCTCAAATTGAGGAGAAGCCTTAATCGAGGGATGTAAGGCGTTGCATGCTCAAGGAATCCAGGGAAGGGGAAGCCTTTGATAGATCCACATCAGCATTCAAAGAGGAAGAAGTGGAGAGGGTGTTGATTTAGCAAGAGGGGATCGTGGAGGATGGGGAAGAAGGAGATGGCGAGGAAGATGGAAGAGGATTAGGAGGGGATTTCAAAAGCGGCGGCCCATTAAAGGGCCATTAAATTTTGGCAGCAAGATTTAGCAAGATTTAGCAAGATCTAGATAAGATTGCATGAGCTATCACCTTCATAGCTTGTAGAGAGCTTGTAATCGTGTTATTCATATATCATTTGATTCCATATTTCAAGAATATTCTCACAATATTGCACAACCTAGACATCATGGTTGGATTGATTTTGCGATTGCATCCTCGATAATTCTTCCCCTATGGTTGATAGTGAATGGGAGAGGACTTGTGAGAACGTTCTAAAACAAGATGGCCTCATGGTTGAATTTTATAAGGGGTTTTGGCATGTCATTCAGGATGTTTTGGTTAGTATGCTTAATTTTATGTGTTACAATGGTGTTCTATTAGAAGGCATGACTAATGATTTGAGTTAGTAGACAGAGCTGTGATGCCCATCAGGGAGGCACCAAGGCTCCAACTGAGGCAACAATGAGCCTTACAACAGTGGCTACCTCTCTAGCCAAGAGCAGATCAAGTTCCCTCTCATTGCTCTATGCCAGTGGGGACGAGGCACACTACAAAAGAGGAGGAAAGGGAGGAGTAGGGCAAGGTGAGACAAAGGTCTCTTGTAGAGCAACGGATGCTAGGGCCTAGCCAAAAAAATGAAACTTCGTGACCGATGATGCCAAATAGATTTTAAACACAAGAGTCGCATTGTCATTGGTGTAGAGACAATAGAGGGAAGAGGATGGAGATGTAGGCATTTAGCAGATATAGATTCCACCCCATAAGATCCATAGCTTGTAATGGGTGGAATCCATAGTTTCCACGCACACTAAATATTTGTGAGAAATATTTTTCCCTTTCATAGGCATATAACCATGGTGGATGCCCCTTGGCCTCCTTTGCCCCACTCTCTCCTAGTCCTCCTAGCAACACCTTGTGCCTCCCCTTGCCTCGTGGAAATAGTAGCCCTCTTGGCGAGCATTTTCTCTTTGCCCTACACTGACCTCTGCTCATCCATTACTTCAACTCGCCTAGCCATGTGGTTGCCTTGCTATCCACTAAGACTCCTAGCTATGGTGAAAGGGAGGTGGGTCAATGGGTTTCCTTGTACCCCCCTCAACCCTGTGTACATTAGGATAGCTACTTCTTGTTAAATTATGCTAGGTTTCATTATTATTGTACATTGTGTTAATCGGCGGATGTATGACTATAATATAACTGCATTTAGGACCTATGCTCCAACGCCATGCTAACACCTATGTACAACCACATCCGTGACAACTTGGGGAGATTTTAGCATTGTCCTTCTAATAACTAATCCACCACTAGATGCCGCAAACAACAAGATGCCATTTCTAGGCATTTTTAGGCATTGTACTGTAGCATATGCTGCAAACAACAAGATGACATTTCTAGGCATTGTATAGCGTATATAATACCTCGAGAAAAGATATGGTCTAAAGAAGCTAGAAAGGGTCTTCTTTAATCTTTGAAGATACCATACATAAGAGCCTTCTTTAGCTCTCAATGTAGCAGACACAAGGGCTTATGTTCTCCTAACCTAGAAATAGTTTTATTCTTTCATTTACTTTGAATTCATCATGTTTACCATAGAGTTCAAACTGTCACTGGTAGTGATGCTCATGGTACTTGCTAATCTACAACTCTAGGCACAAGTGCATGAAAAACCCTCAAGCATAATGAAAAACCCTCAATGACAAATTCTAATTTTGCTTTTGATCCCTTGTTGCTATATGGATACTATATTTTCCCAAGTGGGAGAATCCTTTTGAATAGGGCTATATAAAAATAAATACCTTACTTATTTACTCTCACAGGTTTTATCCAATGGATTTAATTATAGGAGTGGCTCTCCACTATCTATCCTTTTTTAAATAATAGATCAATTGTTTGAGAGCCAGAAGGATCTTTACAAAGGCAGTGCTAAATAGACTGAGTAGAACTTAAGAAAATCAAGTATAAGAGGCATCAACTTCAAAAATACTCCTCCACCATTGATTCAATGCAATCCCTCTATGGATAGAAAGAAAAAAAAAGAGAGTGACAAGATTTAAAAACTTCAAAAAATAAATTCAAGCATTCTAATCTCATCCTAATGAAAAGGCCAAAAAAGAGCAATAAAGAGAGAAAATTATAGCATCATAATCTCATCCTAATGCAAAGGCCAAAAAGAGCAATAAAGAGAGAAAAGGTTTTTAGAATTCTCTAGAATTCAAAAAAGCATAGTATCCTAATCTCATCCTAATGCAAATGCCAAAAAGAGCAATAAAGAGAGAAAACATTTTTAGAATTCTCTAGAATTCAAGAAAATGCAAGAGGAGCGCTTACTCATTTCAAAAGGAAAATGCCAGTACTAGCATTTCAAAATGTCCCATGACATAAGGCACTCTACGCAAATATCCATGTCACATGTTGCAAGCTTCTAGATAATTTTTAATATAAAATGCCCTTCTGTATATTAACCTTTGGGTATTAAATTACTTCCTTATGTATATATAAATCTATAAGTAATTGAATTAATAAAAACCCATCTGTTGAACTCACGTGATAGGGTTACATATGACAAGTGACCCCCTGAGGAATTTTCCCTTTGGTATTCATTGAATGATTGCTGACTTGCATGGATTTATGAGTTATCCAATAGTAAGTTTAATCTTTGTAAGTTGCCAAGAATCATACAAAAATAATATAAAACAATCTGTAATAGTGTCATGTAGATTCAACCATTTTTACTAAAAATTTATTGCTCCTACAGGTTTAGACAAAGTTCCTCATAAGTGTTGCTCGAACTTTGGGCTCGCTCGAATGCAACCGCTCGATGTTTTGACTTACCCGGCCTACACCACTCAAATGACCTCTACCCAATCCTGACCTCCGTGTGTGCCTCTACAAACTGATTGTACAACTCAGGCTAGGTACACTCGAAAAAACATGCACCATGCTCAATGTACACACCATGTGACACCCTCTTTTGCACTACCTTCTTGAACACTAGAGATGCCCTGCAATGCTTTTCCCAAAATTGTTGTATGATGGACCTAGTGCAATCATCCAATAGTCGATCGCTATGGGGTGCACGGCCACTCAAAGCCCAAAGAGAATCAACATCATGGTCCTCTAGAATGTGCCTCCTAAATCTGCCTCCTAATCATACCTGCTCGCAATGTGCACAGTGCAATGTCAAGGAGACACAATGTGGTGCATACATGGCCAACCATCTATGGTCTGCTAATGGCAGCCACAATGGCATGACGTGCTGCCAAGGCATCTACAGTGTTCCTATGCTTGATGGATGCGTAGGACCGATGAACACTAGAAAGAACCTCGCTACATACTGCCCTATCTCTAGATGCAACAAGATGAGCAAGCCTCCTACACTCCACCAAGGTAGGGTGATCTATCAAAGCAAGATAGTAGAGCTAGCTGTGAAGCTAGTGTAATGTAACTAAAGAATGACTCCACTATCCTACTAGCACGACGAAGAATGGTAGTCCTAGGCAAGTCATGTCGTGACTAATCCATCACAAGGGTGAGGTGAGAGGGGAGGGGGAGGGAGTGGGAGGTAGAGTACTGGAGGGAGTAGAGCTAGAGGGGGCAGGTGGGGGGGGAGGGGGGGGAGATAGAGTGGAGGGGAAAGAGCTAGAGGGAATAATGGAGGGGGGAACAAGAAGGGATGGGGAGGGACGTAAGGCAAACGAAGACCCGATGGAGTGAAGGAGGGAAGTGTATGGGGGAGGGGGGTGAATAGGGTGGAGGGAGAAGAGGTGAAGGGGTGTAAGGAGGTGGAGAGGGTGTGGGGGGGAGGCGGAGGGGAGAGAGTATGCATGGGAGGGGGGGGGAGGGGGAGGGGTGATGAGGTGGAGGTGGTGGGGGGGGTGCTAGAGGGGGAGGAGAGAGGGAGGGAGTTGCCGGTGGAGGTGGAGGTGGAGGTGGGAGATGGTGGTGGGGGTAAGGGTGCATCATTAGCAGCACGAGCTCTCACTCTTGCTCTGGAGGCTCTCTTTCATTCACACGCCTTCCTCTTCCTCTCCTTGTCCATGAGAGTATGAGTAGGGGACTTCTTGCTTCTATCACGTCTATCGGATCTACGGCTTTGAGAACCCATCTCAATGAAGGTAGGAGAAAGTGGCAAGTGATGGGAAGACAAGAATGGAGAGGCTCCAAACAAGGATGCATGAAATGAGTTCTAAAAAAGTAGTCTCTTATAGAGAGGTTGGACAATCCTTCCCTAGATCTTCATTGGATTTGATTGGCTTTCATTGGATGTAGTTTGGCTAAATCTAGTGCTTGTGGTGATTTGGTGGCTCTTCTAATCTGAATCTTGATTGGATTTGATTGGATTTAGTTTGGCTAAATCTAGTGGTTGTGGTGATTTGCCAAAATAAGTGGCTCTTCTAATTCGACATAATTTTATTTTGTAACACTAATTTTAAAGGAATCCAATCCTATCAGATTTCATGTTTGCATAATATAATGGTATATTATTATGTTTAATTTTAATTTATTTCCAAATTAACCTAATGGTATGTCCTAACATTTTGATTATGCTATGCAAATATTACACTTTCACTTAATTTTATTTTCATATCAACCTAATGCTATGTACTTGTTGAGATATCAAGCTCCACTTGTGATATGCTAGGGTGACCGTTGTGCATTTATGTCACCAACTTGTTAGTTGCAGATGCGGTTGGTACATCGCCCATGAATAATAGCTGGATGACAGCTATCTTTATGTACTCTAGTTAGTGGCTCAGTTAGTATGCCACCTTAGTTAGCTGAGTTTGGTTTGAGACCCACATATAGGGCTCACCTATTCCTTTTGTACTTAGCGAGAGTTTTTTTGGCTTTCACAACTAAGAAGAGGAAAACTGTTTTTAGCCTCCAACTTTGTGTATATTCCCCCATTGTGTATGTGAAAAAGCTACAAGTGAGACTCCTTCCTTCTCTCCCACTCTCTTCACATGGTACCAGTCGTGGTAAGGAGCTCAAGATAGCAAACCAAGTTCATGGTGTCTTGGTAAAAGGATCAGTGTTGCTTTCCTTTTCTGAGTTTGGGAGCAAATCTCTGCAAATAGCACAACTGGAAAGTGCAAGAGTGCACTGTCTCAGATTCGGATGCCCTTCGCAGTGTAGCAAGAGGGTAGTACATTATTTTTTTGATTCGACGCCATTTTGGGGCCCGTTTTGGTGGCGGAATTTTTCCGCAGGCACTCAGAAAAGTGCCCTGTTTTTACTATGCGACCGCTATTCTGCAGGTCAGTGAAAAGTTGTCGTAGAAATTGCATCATATGCCTGTGCGCAAAGATATTAGGAGTGACAGAATTATTTTTATTGCTTGTTCATGCAAAATCGTCACTAGGAAGTGACTGTGTGGTCAAATATCACTTTCGTCAGTTTTGCAGATTTGCCCTTATGAGGCAGAAGTCGTGTTTTTTGCAGTGATAGAATATTTTTGCAATGTTTTGTAATGGCGTCTAATGCTCTTTCACAGATAATCACTAAAAAGCTTGACAAGAACAACTTCGAAGCATGGAAGTTTAGAATGACGAATTTCCTTAAGGGAAAAGGCTATTGGGAGTTCATTACTGGAGCTGAATAAGAATAAGTTATTCCTAATGTTCCCAATCAACAGGAGTTCCAAGCATTTAAAGGATGGCATGAGAGAGCCAAAAAAGTTATGTACTCACTGTCTATCAGTATTTCAAATTCTATGATTGTGCATATTCAGGATGCAAGCACACCGAAGGAGGCGTGGGATACTTTGAGCAAAATGTATAGCACAAATACGCAAGCCAGGAAAATGTAGCTCAAGCAGGAGTTGCATAATGTGTAGAGACAAAATATGAGCATCAATGACTACCACATGAAGGTAAAGAAGATTGCAGATGCACTTGCTTCTATTGGGTCGCTAGTGGAAGATGATGATTTAGTTTCTATGACCTTGAATGGTTTAGGAAAGGATAATGCACAATTCCGAACATCCATTGCCATCCGTGAGAATTTTCTTGATTTTGAGTTGATTGCTCTTCTTATTTCTGAAGAGCAGAGAAATGGTGGTGCATCTTTTTCAGGAGGAACTTCAAAAGAAACTGTCTTCTACTCAAATGCTAGAAGAGGTAGAGCAGGCCGATCTGGAGGTCGTGATAGAAATCTAAATATTCAGCAAATTCAAGAAAACCAGTCCTATGGAGGAAGACGTGGTAACTTTAGAGGCAGGGGGAGCCAAAGAGGTCGTGGTGGATGGCAGAGAGGACAAAATGCAAATAGCAATGTTGAATGCTACTACTATGGTAAAATGGGTCATATGGTTAAAGACTGCTATAAAAAGCAGAATGACATCATGACTGGAAAATTGCAGCAAGGCAATTATGCATCCTCTAATAGACAAGGTGATGACAGAAATGAGCATCTGTTTATGGTGCAGCACATGACCAATTCTGTGACAAGTGCAGAAGAAAGCAATGATGTGTGGTATGTTGACTTAGGTGCGTCAAACCACCAGGGATGTTTTTATCGAAGTTATACTTATATATTAGTATAAAATATTGGCGAAAGTTTATCAAGATAGTTTTTTTAGTTTCACAATATTTGTAGAACTTATTATAATTTTATATATTTTCTTTTAAATTTTAAAGAAAAATTTGTAAATCCGGGCGAAACTTTAATTTCTTTGTCATAAAAGTTTCAAATCTTGGCGAATTCTTCAAACCTTTATTTTTATCAAGGCATACAAACTTTCAACACCAATATAAAAGTTTCACTTCTTAACGAAACTAATAGGGAAAAATCATCCATGCAAACCACATGACAGGTCATGCAGAATGGATGCAGGATGCAAGGAAAATGGAAAGACTAGGATTTGTGGAGATTGGTGATGATACTGCACATCCTATTGTGCAGATTGGTAAAATTCCTTTGTCTATGCAAGATGGAAAAAAGAAATACTTGTCTGATGTATTTCATGTTCCGAATATCACCAAGACCCTGGTTTCTATTGGTCAAATGGTTGAGTAGGGCTTGCAGGTCAGATTTAATCCTCATGGATGCTTTGTTGAGGATATGAAAATAAGGGTCGCTTGATAGCAAAAGGGAAGAAGAAGGGTAGGATGTTTACATTGGATGCGGACATGCCTGAATTGAGTGCAACAATGTTGGCACATAGGACCGGTGTAGTTGTAGATATTGATATCTGGCATAAACGCATTGGTCATGTTAATGTACGGTGACTTAAATTAATGCAAGCCCAAAATATTGTTGCAGGATTGCCTAAGTTCAAGGTTGCGAAAATGCATAAGTTATGTGAAGCCTGTCCATTTGGAAAATAAGCAAGGAAACTATTTCCTAGACATGTTCAAGAGAGTAAGAGGCCATTGGAATTAATCCACTCTGATGTGTGGACTACTAAAGCTGCATCTATTGGAGGTTGTCATTATTTTGCCACTTTTATTGATGACTACAGCAGAAAAGTTTGGGTGTATTTTATGAAAAAGAAAAGTGAAGTGTTTGGGCATTCAAAGCTTTTAAAGCTATGGTTGAAAAAGAAACAGGCCTGTAAATAAAATGCCTAAGGTCAGATGGAGGGGGAGAGTACCTCTCAAATGAGTTTGCAAGGTTCCTACAGGAGCATGGCATAAAGCAGCAATATTCATGCAGTCATATCCCACAGCAAAATGGACTTGCAGAAAGGAAAAACAGGCATATTGGAGAGGTATCTCATGCCATGCTCAATGAAAAAGACCTGCCAGATTATTATTAGGCTAAAGCAGTTGCTACATAAGTTTACATAATGAACAGGACTCCCACTACAGCAATACATGGCATGACGCCAGAGGAGAGGTATACTAGTAGGAAACTAGATATTTCTCATTTGAAAGTTTTTGGTTGCATTGCCTATGTTCATGTGCCAGATGAGTTGAGATCCAAGTTGGAACCAAAAGCTGAGAAGTGCATCTTTATTGGTTATTGTCTGCAGCAAAAAGGATATAGATACTGTAACCCTTCTACTCGTAAGTTTACAGTGAGCAGAGATGTTGTTTTTTATGAGATGAGCAGCTGGTATAAACCAGTAAATGTGTTGAGGATGTAGATGTGCAAAATGGTAATGCTGCACAGAATTCACAACAGCAATCACAAAATATTAGTGGACATGTAGTGTCCTCTAGCAGTGGTTCACATACTTCACCATGGAAAGGTAGATTAAGATCAGGAGAATCTCCTCAAAGCAATGCAGATAATGGTATGCGAGTATCACGAAAAGGAAAAGAGGAAGTAGATTAGCCGATGGTTGATGTGAATGCAAGTCACTCTTATGTGGATGGTGAATCCAGTGGCTCAGAACAGAGCCTTGATGATGAGTTGGGTATTCCTTCTGTTATTACACTTGGAGTAAGGAAGACAAGGGATGTTTTGAGAGCGCCTGGTAGTGAGCCTATTTTGCAAGGTCTACCAGAGCTAGGTATCCTATGGATAGGCTGAAATATAATGCATTTAGATCCATTCACTATGCCTATATGGTCAAAGTGATACATGAACTAGAACCCACTTCTTTTGAGCTAGCCATGGGAAAAGAAAAATGGGAGAAAGCCATGGATGCCTTGGAAGCAAATGCTACATGGGAATAGGTGCCTTTGCCTAAAGAGTGTGAAGATAGTGGGAGAGAAGGAAGGAGTCTCACTTGCAACTTTCTCACATACACAATGGGGGAATACACACAAAGGTGGACGCTGAAAACAGTTTCCCTCTTCTTAGTTGTGAAAGCCAAAAGAACTCTAGTACAAAGAAATAGGAGAACCCTATATGTGGGTCTCAAACCAAACTCAGCTAACTAATGTGGCATACTAACTGAGCCACGAACTAGAGTACATAAGGATAGCTGTAATCTAGCTATTATTCATGGGCGGTGTACCAACCGCATCTGTAGCTAACAAGTCGGTGACATAAATGCACAACGGTCACCTTGGCATATCACGAGTGGAGCTCGATATCTCAACACTCCCCCTCAAGCTCAATCCCAATTCCTACATACCAAGTAGGTCTTTGAACTTGCGCAACTTCTCTGTGCCCAATGCCTTCGTGAATATGTCAGCTACCTGATCCTCTGTGCTGACATAAACTAGATCAATGAGACCTACTAAAACCTTCTCCCACACATAGTGATAATGCACCTCAATGTGCTTTGTTCTAGCATGATGGACTGGGTTATTTGCCAAGTGTATACTGCTCATGTTGTCACAATAAATGACAACTGGCCGATCTGTTATAGACTGATGCATATCATAAAGTAGCTTATGCAACCAAGCTACCTCACATGCACCCATTGCTACAGCCCTGTACTCAGCCTCTGTGCTCGACAAGGCAACTTTAGGCTGTTTCTTGCTGCTCCAAGTGACTGCAGCACTCCCAAAAGAGAACACATATCCACTGGTAGATCGTCTATCAGAAATACTACTAGCCCAATCAACATCAGTGTATCCATGCAACTGTATCTGAACCCCAGTCTCATAAAATAATCCATACTGCAATGTGGACTTCACATACTTGAGTATGCCTCTAGCCGCATCCAAATGTGGTTTCTTTGGAGCCTGCTTAAATTGACTTACCAATCCAACAACATAGCTCAAATCTGGCCTAGTAATAGTCATATAAATCAAACTTCCTACTATGCATCTGTACATAATAGGGTCTTCCAGAAGCTCACGTGCATCTGCGCTCAGCTTCACATTCTGCTCCAAAGGAACTGAAATAGGCTTACAGCCTGTCATCCCATATTTGGACAGCATGTCCAATCCATACTGCCTCTGCAAGTGCTGTATCCCACTTGGTGATCTAATCACCTCAATGCCCAAGAAATAACGCAGCTCTCCCAAATCCTTCATCTCAAACTTCTGCTTCAATAGCATTTTCACATGAAGGATATCTTCATCACTATCACGTGTGATGATCAAATCATCAACATAAATGACAAGCAGCATAATACCTTTCTCTATTTTTCTCACATAAAGTGAAAAATCTGCCTTGGAAATCTGAAAGGCAATAGTGACAAGATACTATCCTATCTTGTCAGACCATGCTCTAGGTGCTTGCTTCAAGCCATACAAGGCTTTCTTCAACCTGCAAACAAACTCAGGATGAACAGCATGAACATAACCTAGTGGCTGCTCCATAAAGACCTCTTCTTGCAAATCACCATGCAAGGAGCATGCAAGAAGGCATTCTTTACATCCATCTGATGTAAAGACCATCCCTTTGATGCAGCCATAGCAATGACTGCTCTTACAGTTGCCATCCTTGCAACCAAACTGAATGTTTCTTCATAATCAATGCCATATGTTTGTGCATACCCCTTGACAACTAATCTTGCCTTTATCTGTTCAAAGAACCATCTGCATTGTGCTTGACCTTATAAACCCACTTACATCCAATTGCATTCTTGTCTTTAGGCAAAGGCACCAATTCCCATTCTTCATCCATGGCTTTCTCCCATTTTTCTTTTCCCATGGCTTGCTCAAAAGAAGTGGGTTCTGGTTCTTGTATCACTTTGACCATATAGGCATAGTGAATGGCTGTAAATCCATCATATTTTAGCCTATCCATAGGATACTTGACTCTGGTAGACCTGCGCAAAATAGGCTCACTACCAGGTGCTCTCAAAACATTCTTGGTCTTCCTTACTCCAGGTGTAACAACAGAAGGAATACCCAACTCATCATCAATGCTCTGTTCTGAGCCACTGGATTCACCATCCACATAAGAGTGACCTACATTCACATCAAACATGGGCTAATCTACCTTCTCTTTTCCTTTTTGTGATACCTGCATACCACTATCTGCATTGCTTTGAGGATATTCTCCTGATCTCAATCTACCTGTCCATGGTGAAGTATGTGAACCACTGCTAGAGGACACTGCAGGTCCACTGATATTTTGTGATTGCTGCTATGAATTTCATGCAGCATTACCATTTTGTGCATCTACATCATCAATCACATTTACTGGTTTATACCAGCTGCTCATCTCATCAAAAACAACATCTCTGCTCACTGTAAACTTACAAGTAGAAGGGTTATAGCATCTATACCCTTTCTGTTGCAGAGAATAACCAATAAAGATGCACTTCTCAGCTTTTTGGATCCAACTTTCAAATGACAAATATCTAGTTTCCTACCATTATACCTCTCCTCTGGCGTCATGCCATGTATTGCTGTAGTGGGAGTCGTGTTCATTATGTAAACTACTGTAGCAACTGCTTCAGCCCAATAATAATCTGGCAGGTCTTTTTCGTTGAGCATGGCACGAGATACCTCTCCAATATGCATGTTTTTCCTTTTTGCAAGTCCATTTTGCTATGGGGTATCATTTGACCTTAGGCATTTTATTTGTAGGCCTGTTTCTTTTTCAACCATAGCTTTAGAAGCTTTCAAATGCCCAAACACTTCACTTTTCTTTTTCATAAAATACACCAAAACTTTTCTCCTATAGTCATCAATAAAAGTGACAAAATAATGATAGCCTCCAATAGATGCAGCTTTAGTAGTCCACACATCAGAGTGGATTAATTCCAATGGCTTCTTACTCTCTTGAACATGCCTAGGAAATGGTTTCCTTGCCTGTTTTCCAAATTGACAGGCTTCACATACCTTATGCATTTTTGGAACCTTGAACTTAGGCAATCCTGTAACAATATTTTGGGCCTGCATTGATTTAAGTCATTGTACATTAACATGACCAATGCGTTTATGCCAGATATCAATATTTGCAACAACACCGGTCCCATGTGCAAACATTGCTGCACTCAATTCAAGCATGTCCGCATCCAACGTAAACATCCTGCCCTTCTTCTTTCCTTTTGCTTTCAAGAAACTGTTATTTTTCATATCCTCAACAAAGCATCCATGAGGATTAAATCTAACATGCAAGCCCTGCTCAACCATTTGACCAACCAAAACTAGGTTCTTGGTGATGTTTGGGACATGAAATCCATCAGACAGGTATTTCTTTTTCCCATCCTGCATAGACAAAGGAATTTTACCAATCTGCACAATAGGATGTGCAGTATCATCACCAGTCTCCACAAATCGTGGTCTTTCCATTTTCCTTGCATCCTACATCCATTCTGTATGACCTGTCATGTGGTTTGACGCACCTGAGTCAACATACCACACATCATTGCTTTCTTCTGCACTTGTCATAGAATTGGTCATGTGCTGCACCATAAACAAATGCTCATTTTTGTCATCACCTTGTCTATTAGAGGATGCATAATTGCCTTGCTGCACATTTCCATTCATAATGTCATTCTGCTTTTGTAGCAGTCTTAAGCCATATGACCCATTTTACCACAATAGTAGCATTCAACATTACTGTTTGCATTTTGACCTCTCTGCCATCCACCACGGCCTCTTTGGCTCCCCGTGCCTCTAGAGTTACCACGTCCTCCTCCATAGGACTGGTTTTCTTGAGTTTGTTGCATATTCTGATTTCTACCACGGCCTCCAGATTGGCCTCCTCTACCTCTGCCTCTACCTCTTCCAGCATTTGAGTAGAAGACAGTTTCTTTTGAAGTTCCTCCTGAAGAAAATGCACCACCATTTCTCTGCTCTTCAGAAATTAGAAGAGCAAACAACTCCTCAAAATCAGGAAATTTTTCACGAACGGCAATGGATGTCCGGAACTGTGCATAATCCTTTCCTAGACCATTCAAGGTCACAGAAACTAAATCATCATCTTCCACTGGTGACCCAATGCAAGCAAGTGCATCTGCAATTTTCTTCACCTTCATGTGGTAGTCATTGATGCTCATATTTTCTCTCTGCACATTGTGCAACTCCTGCTTGAGCTGCATTTTCCTGGCTTGCATATTTGTGATGTACATTTTTGCCAAAGTATCCCATGCCTCCTTTGGTGTACTTGCATCCTGAATATGCACAATCATAGAATCCGAAATACTGATAGACAGCCAATACATAACTTTTCTGGCTCTCTCATGCCATCCTTTAAATGCCTGCATTTCCTGTTGATTGGGAACATTAGGAAGAACTGGTTCTTCTTCATTTCGTGTAATGAACTCCCAATCGCCTTTTCCCATAAGGAAATTCGTCATTCTAAACTTCCATGCTTGGAAGTTGTTCTTGTCAAGCTTTTCAGTGACAATCTATGAAAGAGAATCAGACGCCATTGTTAAACACTGCAAAATATTCTGTCACTGCAAAAAACACGGCTTCTGCCTCACAAGGGCAAATCTACAAAACTGACGAAAGTGGTATTTGACCACACAGTCACTTCCTAGTGACGATTTTGCATAATAGGCAATAAGGATGATTCTATAACTCCCAATATCTCTGCACATAGGCATACGATGCAATTTTTGCGGCAACTTTCCACTAACCTGCAGAACAATGGTCGCACAACAAAAACTGTGCCTTTTTCTCAGTGCTTGCAGAGAACTTCCGCTTGCAAAACGGGCCCCAAAATGGCCTTGAATCAGAGAACTTCTGCCTCCAAAACGGGCCCCACAGCATATACTTCCCTCTCGCCACACCATGAAGGGCGTCTCAATCTGAGACAGTGCACTCTTGCACTTCCGGCTGTGCTACTTGCAGAGATTTGCTGCCAAACTCGAAAAAGGAAAGCAACACTAGTCCTCTTACCAGGACACCGCGAACTTGGTTTTCTTTCTTGATCTCCTTACCACGAACGATATACCATGTGAAGATAGTGGGAGAGAAGGAAGGAGTCTCACTTGCGGCTTTCTCACATACACAATGGGGGAATACACACAAAGGTGGAGGCTGAAAACAGTTTTCCTCTTCTTAGTTGTGAAAGCCAAAAGAACTCTAGTACAAAGAAATAGGAGAACCCTATATGTGGGTCTCAAACCAAACTCAGCTAGCTAATGTGGCATACTAACTGAGCCACCACAACTAGAGTACATAAGGATAGCTATCATCCAGCTATTATTCATGGGCGGTGTACCAACCGCATCTGCAGCTAACAAGTCAGTGACATAAATGCACAACGGTCACCCTTAAGGGGGAGCCGCGGCAGCGAGAGAGGGGGAGGGGGGGAGAGGGAAGGGGGGGGGAGCGGGGGCAGCGAGAGAGAGGGGAGGGGGAGAGAGAGAAGGGGGGGCCGCTGCCGCTGCCGCGGCAGCGAGAGAGGGGGAGGGGGGGGAGAGGGAAGGGGGGGGCGGGGGCAGCGAGAGAGAGGGGAGGGAGAGAGAGAGAGGGGGGAGAGGGAGGGGAGAGAGAGAGGGGGGAGGCGCTGCCGCGGCAGCGAGAAAGGGGGAGGGGGGGGAGGGAAGGGGGGGGAGAGGGAAGAGAGAGGGGGGGCCGCTGCCGCGGCAGCGAGGGAGGAGGGGGGGAGAGAGATAAGGGGGGTAGTGAGAGAGAGGGGGGGGAGAGGGAGGGGAGGGGAGGGGAGAGAGAGAGGGGGGGCCGCTGCCGCGGTAGCGAGAGAGGAGGGGGGGAGAGAGAGAAGGGGGGGGATGCGAGAGCGAGAGAGAGGGGGAGGGAGAGAGAGAGAGGAGGGGGGGGCCGCTGGGGGGGAGAGAGGGAAGAAACTCACAACCTTAGTGTATTAAAAAGAATAATGGAAAATAGATTATTTTTTGCTTTTAATTCGCAACCTAAGGATATTAAAAAGAACAATGGAAAAGAAATTATTTCTTGCTTTTCTTCGCTTCGACGGTTGGTGTAGTCTAGATTAGCATAGATTAGTTTGTCCTTAGAGGAGAGAACTCCAAAAAAACCAATCAAAGCCATGCTCAAAATTTCCCGACTAGTTCCTAATCGGAGTCAGTCCATTCGTTCACATTCGGTTTCACAGTCACAACAACCCTACCATTTAAGCAACATTTAAGCAACGATTAAGGTTTTTAAACTTTCAAGATGATTGAAAGTTGTATCAGTGGACATGATAGATTACAGTTGTGGAAGTTGACAGAGCATTTTACACTTATATCAGTTGCGGGAGTTGACAGAGCATTTTGCACTTATATATGACAGACTTCAAATTTGTATTCAGAGATCATTGTAAATCCTTATTTTTTTTCACATTTATGCTCTAAGCCTTGTAAAGCCTTTTAGGCTATTCCCAAAGCATTTATGCTCTAAGCCTTGTAAAGCCTTTTAGGCTATTCCCAAAGCATGAAATTGATACTTATATGATTGGGAAGAATAAAAACTTGAGGTGTATTAATGGGACTCATTGTACTTTTGATTTTTCAAAGTAATTGTAGTTTGTCAAAGTACTTAAAATTTGTGTTGTGCTTGAATACAGGATGGATCTTGAGGCTACAGCATTTGTCAATGGTATGACACTGAAATACAATGGAAGAATTTATGCCCCAAAGGACTTCACAAACTGGACAGTTGTTGACACAATAAAGAAAGCATGGTTCTTGGTCTTAAGTAAAGGAAATCTCATTCTAGTGATGACAAAGAGAGAGTTGGAGAAAGATGAGTGGGCATCAAATGTATCTTTCTCAAAGAGCAATTTGATTCAAGGAGGCACCTTAGTAGGAATAAAAATTGAAAAAGACAGCAGTACAATGATGATTTACACAAAGTCAAGAATGAGCAACAGATCGTTTCTTCTTTCTAAGAAAGATGCAATGCACTTTGTGATGCCGCCGCCAAAAGCACCTAGATTTCCTGAATTGGTTCCTGCATTGGAGATCCTTCAACATGTGTGGGAGGAATTTCCCATTGAGGAAGCAAGAAAAATGCAGTCAAAGATTATCCTTGAATACTTTCAGGGTGTCATCCAACAAGGTTCAACTTCATTGGATTGGAGGGACCTAAGGTGCAAGAATCCACACATGAGAAAGGAAGTGATGAGACACGCCATGTAGACCTGGTTCATGGTAATACAAATGAGAGAGGAAGTGGAGTGGATGAGACAGAACACATTGTAGCAATGGATGAGGGTCTTGTACACGTGGATGCTTACAAGGGATCTACATCTGAGACAGGAATTGAATTGGTGGAGACCAGACATGCACATGCATCTCAGACAGAAATTGAATTGAGTGAGACATGACATGCATTAGATAAGACAGGACATGCACACACATCTCTTGTTCATGGTATTACTCACTTAGATGGTGTAACTCATGAAGTTGATGGAATAACAGAACAAGTGAAGCCCTTAAGTATACCTAAAGTTGAGGCAATAGAAGAAGAAGTAGGGCGATCTAAAGCAGTTCACATTGAGCCCCTAAAAAATAAACCTCGACGTCAAATGCAAAAGGCAAGTACTTCACGAGCTACAGTTCCAAGTCCTATAACTGGAAAAAGAGGTCGTTCATATACAAAGAAAGGGCAAAGAAGAGAAGAGGAAGAACATGAAGAGGATGCGAAGGGTCTTGAAATGGAGTCAGATCTAGAAGCAGAAATGTTATCAATGAAGAACCTAAATCTTCGCTTGAATGAGGCTGTGACAGATGAGGATCCAGGATATATATGGGGCCAGAAGACTCAAGTTATACATGCTTCAACAGTAGTCAAAGCAAGTGTCTTCACCAACAGCAGGACCTTAGATACAGCCTATGCTGAAAAGATTTTTCAGGCTTTGATTGATGGAAAAAAACCAGTTGTTTCTAATTTGGTACTCCGTCCAAGAACATTTTGGGCAGTCATGGGAGATTATAGTCAATCCATCAATTTCTCTCAGCCTAAAGATTTTGAGATGCAATTCACTAAGTTCCTCGGAAAACAAGTTCCCTCACTTCAAGAAGGACAGAGTTCAGTGAATGATCCAGAACGACATATAAGGGATGCCAACAGAAATTTCTTAGCTCATTGTACATTTGAGGCAATAGATGGTCAGCACTATGCCTATGCTTGTAATGAGCGCTCTAGAGATGCATACAAGAAAGGAGAAATTACTTATCAAACCTTCGCGAGTGTGCCTCAATTTCACTACTATTCTGCATGCATCTGTATCTTCAAGAACGAGAAAAAATATTTGATTGAGTCGGAAAGACTTAATCATGACATTTTTGCACTACGAAAAATCACCTCCACTTCAGAGATGTTGCTCAAAGCTAGGACCATATGGAAAACTTTTAATTCTCCTTTGACCACTCTCAAAAGAACTGCAACTAAAGTGGAAGCGGATAATCTTGTTGACTTCTACACATGCTTGAGTGCCATTGTACCAAGGGGAAAGCAGGAAAGAGCAGAGGTGATTACAAGCTTCAAGACAGTAAGGGATAGGTATCAAGACTACACAAGCATACTTTTTTGTAGTGATGAAGTTTTTCATCAGATCAAAGACGTGTGTCTTGCATGTGAGAAAGGAGATGTTACATATGAGGCTCCATCATTGATTAAAGAGAAGGCAAAGAAGATTGAGAAAAAAGAGATGACAGTTCGGATGTGGAGGCCTTTAAGAAACCTATCAGACAAATACGCAAGTCTTGCTGCAGAGAAATTAATGTCCAAAGAATGGTTTTTTGGCAAAAAGGATAAAGATCATTGCATGGAAGATTGCATCATCCAACAGGTCAAGCGTGATGCAGTAAAGAGTGCAATTGAATATTTATTGGGAGAAAAAAATATTCCAATTAGCCAATGTAAAATTGATCATAACATTGTGAGGCAGATGGCATCAGCTTTACCGTCAGCTAAACAGAAGGCTTGGGCGCATAAATGGGTGAAGGTAGAAGATGATGGATCTGAAATTACTCCCTCTATGAGAAGTGACATTCCGGAAAATGTCTATGCATATGCACAAAAAGTCATCAATAACCACACTCTCAGAAAAGAAAAAACTTTGAACAAGGGCTTTTATTTCATACATGAAATCATTTCAGAGTCTGGAAAGAGTGTTGAGTGCAAGGGAGTTTCATTGAGTGATTTTTTGTCCGATGACACTGCTTGGGAGAGACCTCAGCTTTTCTTTGTCTATGAAATATCACCGGATGACATCCGTCAACTCCTTGACAGAATATTACATACCACCATTGGTAGAGTGGAACAAATGTCTGCTACCCTAGAAAAACAATATGGCAATGAGCTCAAGATTTACAATGGGATATACTCAAGAAAAAGGGACAAGAGAGAATGCGGTCTCAAGATACAGAGTCTAGAAACCTTTTTCTTGTGCATGAAGAGCCCTTACAATGATCACTCCTTACAAAACAATATAAGAGGGAATGCAAAGAGATTGCAACTACTGCTGGAAGAGCATGAAGCTCCAAGTCCCCTCCATCGCAACGCAAATCACTATGAAAGGAGGACAAAGGTGGAGGTGGCATCGAAGGAATGAACACTCTAAGAAAGCTTTCTTTCTCATAGAGAATCCAAAGCTCGGGGGGGTCACTCATCATATGTAACCCTATCACGAGAGTTCAACAGAAGGATATTTTTTATTTCTAAAATTTACAGAAATAAATATAAATAAGGGACTATTTAAAATAGTTTTGGGAAAAATTTACAGATTTGTATAGAAAAGGGGTACATTTTATTAATGAAAAATTTTACAGATAAGGGATTTTAAATATAGGCCTTGAACGCACATGATATAGAGGGTTTATACATAGTGACCCCCCTGAGATCCAAAGTATATGGACCAACATGAGATATCTATGAGACAATTGGAAGCTTTCTTTCTCATAGAGAATCCAAAGTATATGGACTAAAGTGATATATCTATGAGACAATTGGAAGCTTTAGCACTCGTAGTTATGGTCCAAATATAAAGGGGACCAAAAGGTAAAAAAAGACTATGAGTCCAATCGTAGGTTTTAACACTCTTAATCCCAGTCCTAAAGTAAGGGGACCCAAGGGGGAACCGGCTATGAACTAGCATAAAGGCTTCATTCAGCCTCCAACAAAAGGACTTACAAAAGATGCTTAAAAGAATCCACTTAAAGTGCTGATCTTTTAATTAGTATGATGGAATTTTTGCTACCATCCGGATGGGAAGTCACATTGTGCCGAATGGGACATCTGTTTGAAGCTCTTATCAGAAAAGGACACAATGTAAATATTATTGAGAGCCCTGCTTGCTTGGAATACCTTGATACCGTGGCTTCTCTCACAATAAAGTTTGATAAGAAAGGTCCGATCTCACATGAAGAGGATGACATAGAGATGATCATGTATGATGAGAGCAAGAAAGATGATGAAAATGATCAAAGCTCTGGATATAATAGTGAGGACACCAGCGATAGCAAGGAAGCAGAAGAAGATGGATATGACACTGACCTTGCCTCTGAAGGTTACATAAAAAGACCACGAAGATATGTAGAGGTATGAAGACTTATGTTTAATTTTCTTTATTCATTTAAAGGTCTTTTTAAATTTATAATTAATTTAAAATTTTGAATCTCATAATTATTTTATTCTTTTATAGGAGAAGGGAGAGGAGGAGGATGAGGAGGACATAGCTGGAGCAGAGAATATAGAAAGCTCATCTCAAGAAAGCAAAGCTGCTCTGGCTATCCGTCGGATGACTCTAGAAAATAATCATACATTGCAGCAAATGGAGAAGTCATTTCAAGTTAGGTTTCAAGTTCGAGAACAACCTCTTACTTTTATATTCGATGAAGAGGACATTTCAATCCTCATAAACTTCAAGAAAGAGGTCAATGACAAGGTTATAATAGCCATCCTCAGGTTTGACACAAACTTTTTACTGACTTTATGCTTTTGTATTTCCATTGGATCAAATGAACTAATATTCTTTTCTTTTTATTGCAGTATGGTTTTACAACAGCTTCCGCTATATATACAAAGATGTGCATATATGGTCGATCCTCTTGTTTCTAGTGTACTTAGCAATAAGCAGAAGACCATAGATGATGTTTTTAAGTGGTTGCAACCTATTGATTTGACTGCGGCGTGAGTTATCTTTACTGCATATCACGAGGAGTGAGTATCAATCCCTACCTAGCTTATCTCTTACATTGTGGAGGATTATATCAAATAATAATTATTCTTAATTGATAATGCAGCTTGCATTGGAGCTTGGTAATTGTGGACATCTTAGCCAAGCAATGCTTCTTTGTCAATTCAATAGCATCTATCCATGGCAGTGTGTCAGAGTAAGTATAACCTACTTGTGTCATAATTATGTCAATGAGATGCATCCTATGCAATGCGCACATTCATTTATGTTTTCTATTTTGATGTGTAGATCTGCTCGAAAGTTGGTAAGTGCTATAGATGCACTTATGCAAATGGAGGGTGACTTGGAAGATCAAATAGAGTATGTAACATGCCCTGCAGCGAAGCAGAATGATGATCACAGTTGTGGGTGGAGAGTTGGATATAACTGCTTTTTGCTCCTTGCTCAAATTTTTAATTTGAGAGGCGGTGAAACCTCATTGTCCACATATACAGACTTGCATCTATATGCATTTATGTCATCTATCATTAAGGCATTTATTGATAACGTGGTGGAGCATCCAGAGGAAACATTGGTTGCTACGCCCATATGTTGTCCTGATGTAACCGCTGTATTGGACGAAATGGGGAGCTCTTCTGAGGTTAAGGTCATCATTAGCAAGATAAAATTCTTTTTCCATTAGCGAATTAAAAGCAAAAAATAATCTATTTTCCATTATTCTTTTTAATACACTAAGGTTGTGAGTTTAAAAAAGATAAAATTTATATTTTATCTTTTTTAAACTCACACCCCTTTCTCTCTCTCTCCCCCCCTTCTCTCCCCCCCCTTCTCTCTCGCTGCCGCCCCCATCCTCCCACCCCACCTTTCCCATTCTCACTCCCACGTCCACGTCCATTCTTTCACCTTCCCCATTCCCACTCCCTCTCCCACTCCCATCCTCCCACCCCTTTCTCTCTCTCTCCCCCCCCATTCTCTCTCGCTGCCGCGCAGTGGCCCCCCCCTTCTCTCTCTCTCCCTTCCCCTTCTCATTTTAAAAAAGATAAAATTTATATTTTCAAAAACTAATTTACTTACAACTCATAAGAATTGAACATTCACATTAATAAGAAGTTAAAATCTTAATAAATTTGAATTTAAATAATAAAAACTATAAAGTAGTTTAACTTAAAGTTTATGAAAAAATAACGTAAAATAAAGAAAACAAGACTTAAAATTAAAAATTTAATATTTACCTACATTCACATTAATAAGAAGTTAAAATCTTAATAAATTTGAATTTAAATAATAAAAACAATAAAGTAGTTTAACTTAAAGTTTATGAAAAAATAACGTAAAATAAAGAAAACAAGACTTAAAATTAAAAATTTAATATTTACCTAGAAGAATATATTAATTCTCCCTAAAAAGAAATAAATTAAAGTAATAATAACGAATGTAAGTTAAACTACTTTTAAAATTTTAATTTAAAATGTAATAAAATTAAAATTATACTTTTTATATTCCAAAACAAAATGCATTATAGTCTAAATTAAACTAGTAAATTGAAAATGAAAGTGAAACTCATTTTAAATTCAAAAACAAAGAAAAATTTAAAATTCAAGTTTCTACAAGTTTTGCTTTTAGCATACATTTGTCTTTTCACATCCAAGAGTTTGTCTTTTGAAACACAAGGTTGTCTTTTATCACAATTTTCACATCCACGCGTTTGTCTTTTGAAACACAAGGTTGTATTTTATCACAATTTTCAAGTTTTCACACGTTTATCTTTTCAAACACAAGGATTCTTCATAGTTTAAAAAAAGGCGGAAAATTTGAAATTCTAGTTTCCACACGTTTCTCTTTTCAAACACCAAGGTTTATAGTTTTGTTTGTTTAAGTTTTGACTAAATCACACACCAATCTCCTCTAATATGCCTCATTGATCGTAGCTCCCAAATTCTTCCATCAAAACATCTCTCCTTTATCTCTTCTTGATCGTCGCCCACTCATTTTTTCTCCTCATTGGTAAGATTTTCTATCTCGATCGTACTTTCTCTTGTGCCCTTCCTCTCTAAATTTTCATCAAACACCAAGGTTTATAGTTTTGTTTATTTAAGTTTCGACTAAATCACACACCAATCTCCTCTCATATGCCTTATTGATCGTAGCTCCTTTATCTTTTCTCGATCGTTGCCCACTCATTTTTCCTCTTCATTGGTAAGATTTTCTATCTCGATCGTACTTTCTCGTGTCCTCCCTCTCTAAATTTTCATCTCTCGTCCATCTCCCTCACTCTTCTCTCTCTCTCTTTCCTCTCCGCTCTAGTCTACGTTTCCTCTCATCTTAGTCTACTCTCTCCCCTCCTCTTCATTTCCCCTCTCTCTCTCTCTCTCCCTTTCTCCTCACCTTTTCCCTCTCTCTCTCTCCCCTCTCTCTCTCTCTCTCTCTCTCTCTCTCTCTCTCCCCCCCTCCCTCTCTTTCGCTGCGGCCCCCCCTCTCTCTCTCTCTCTCCCCCCTCTCTCTCGCTGCGCCTCCCCCTCTTCTCTCTCTCCCCCCCCTCTTCTCTCTCTCCCCCCCCACCTCCCGCGGCAGCGGCCTCCCCCCCTTCTCTCTCTCCCCCCCTCCTCTCTCGCTGCCGTGACAGTGCCCCCTCCCCCTACTCTCTCTCTCTCCCTCCCTCTCTCTCTCGCTCTCGCATCCCCCCCTTCTCTCTCTCCCCCCCGCTCCTCTCTCGCTGCCGCGGCAGCGGCCCCCCCCTCTCTCTCTCCCCTCCCCTCCCCTCCCTCTCCCCCCTCTCTCTCTCTCCCCCCCCTCTCTCTCGCTGCCCCCCCTTATCTCTCTCCCCCCCTCCTCTCTCGCTGCCGCGGCAGCGGCCCCCCCCTCTCTCTTCCCTCTCTCCCCCCCAGCGGCCCCCCCCTCCTCTCTCTCTCTCCCTCCCCCTCTCTCTCGCTCTCACATCCCCCCCCTTCTCTCTCTCCCCCCCTCCTCTCTCGCTGTCGCGGCAGCGGCCCCCCCTCTCTCTCTCCCCTCCCCTCCCCTCCCTCTCCCCCCCCTCTCTCTCGCTACCCCCCCTTATCTCTCTCCCCCCCTCCTCTCTCGCTGCCGCGGCAGCGGCCCCCCCCTCTCTCTTCCCTCTCCCCCCCCCCTTCCCTCTCCCCCCCTCCCCCTTTCTCGCTGCCGCGGCAGCGGCTTCCCCCTCTCTCTCTCCCCTCCCCTCCCCTCCCTCTCCCCCCTCTCTCTCTCTTCCTCCCCTCTCTCTCGCTGCCCCCTTCTCTCTCTCCCCCCCTCCCTCTCTCGCTGCCGCTGCCGCGGCAGTGGCTCCCCCCTCTCTCTCTCCCCTCCCCTCCCCTCTCTCTCCCCCTTCTCTCTCTCCCCCCTCCCTCTCTCGCTGTCGCGGCAGCGGCAGCGGCCCCCCCTCTCTCTCTCTCCCTCCCCTCTCTCTCGCTGCCCCCGCCCCCCCTTCCCTCTCCCCCCCTCCCCCTCTCTCGTTGTCGCGGCAGCGGCAGCGACCCCCCCTTCTCTCTCTCCCCCTCCCCTCTCTCTCACTGCCCCCACTCCCCCCCCCTTCCCTCTCCCCCCCTCCCCCTCTCTCGCTGCCGCGGCTCCCCCCTCTCTCTCTCCCCTCCCCTCCCCTCCCTCTCCCCCCTCTCTCTCTCGCCGCCCCCCCTTCTCTCTCTCCCCCCCCCCTCCCTCTCTCGCTGCCGCGGCAGCGACAGCGGCCTCCCCTTCTCTCTCTCTCCCTCCCCCTCTCTCTCTCGCTGCCCCCGCCCCTGCCCCCGCCCTTCCCTCTCCCCCCCTCCCCCTCTCTCGCTGCCATGGCAGCGACAGCGGCCCCCCCCTTCTCTCTCTCCCCCTCCCCTCTCTCGCTGCCCCCGCTCCCCCCCCTTCTCTCTCTCCCCCTCCCCTCTCTCGCTGCCCCCGCTTCCCCCCCCTTCCCTCTCCCCCCCTCCCCCTCTCTCGCTGCCGCTGCCGCGGCAGCGGCCCCTCCTTCTCTCTCTCCCCCTCCCCTCTCTCGCTGCCCCCGCTCCCCCCCCTTCCCTCTCCCCCCCTCCCCCTCTCTCGCTGCCGCTGCCGCGCAGCGGCCCCTCCTTCTCTCTCTCCCCCTCCCTCCTCTCTCGCTGCCCCCCCTTCTCTCTCTCCCCCTCCCCTCTCTCTCGCTGCTCCCGATCCCCCCCCCTTCCCTCTCCCCCCTCCCTCTCTCTCGCTGCCGCGGTAGCGGCAGCGGCCCCCCCTCTCTTTCTCTCTCCCTCCCCTCTCTCTCGCTGCCCCCCCTTCTCTCTCTCTCCCCCCTCCCTCCTCTCTCGCTGCCGCGGCAGCGGCCCCCCCTCTCTATCTCTCCCTCCCCTCTCTCTCGCGCCCCCCCTCTCTCTCTCCCCCCCCTTCGTCTCTCACTGCCGCGACAGCCCCCCCCCTCCTCTCTCTCCCCCCTCCCCCTCCTCCCTCTCCCTCCCTCTCTCCGCTGTCGCGACAGCCCTCCCCTCCCTCTCCCCTCCCCTCTCTCTCCCCTCCCCTCCCCTCCCTCCCCCCCTCTCCGCTGCCGCGGCAGCGGCCTCCCCCTCCCCTCTCTCTCTCCCCCCCCTCGCGGCTTCCCCCCTCTCTCCCCTCTCTTCCCCCCCTCCCCCTTCTCTCCCCCCTCCCTTTCTCTCCCCTCCCCTCTCTCTCTCCCCCCCCTCGCGGCTTCCCCCCTCTCTCCCCTCTCTTCCCCCCCTCCCCCTTCTCTCCCCCCTCCCTTTCTCTCCCCTCTCTTCCCCCCCCCTTCTCTCCTCTCTCTCCCTCTCTCTTTCTCTCTCTCTTTTGCTGCCGAGGCAGCAAGACTCTCTCTCTTATATTCTCTCTCTAAAAATCTTTCCTTCACTTTTCTTTCTCTATAATAAAATTTCAAAGAATACAAATTTTAAAAAAAGTACCTGGAAAAAAGTTGAAATCGATGCTTGTGCTTTCTTGTGCTTGCTTTTGCTCTTCCTCCTCTTTTTGCTTCTCCTCTTGCTCTTCCTTGTTGAAATGAGAGAAACAATGAGAGAAGGAGAGTATATATAAGAAAAACTAGGGTTTTAAGTGCTTCTCTCTCATTGGTCCTTCTATAACATTATCTCCTCTCCCATTGGCCTCTCTATTAGATTATCTTCTCTCTCTCTCCCACCCACTCCCATCCTCCCACCCCATTCCCACTCCCACTCCCACCCCCATCCTCCCACCCCACCTCCCCCATTCTCACTCCCACGCCCACGCCCATTCTTTCACCTTCCCCATTCCCACTCCCTCTCCCACTCCCATCCTCCCACCCCACCCCTCCCACTCCCACCCTCACCCCACCCCCACCTCCCCCATTCCCACTCCCACTCCCACTCCCATTCTCCCACCCACTCCCATCCTCCCACCTACACCTCTCACTCCCACTCCCATCCTCCCACCCCCACCCCTCCCCCCCCATTCCCACTCCCACTCCCATTCTCCCACCCTTATCCTCCCACCTCACCCCTCCCACTCCCTCTCCCACTCCCATTTTCCCACCCCCCCACCTCCCCCATTCCCACTCCCACTCCCATTTTCCCACCCCCCCCACCTCCCCCACTCCCACTCCCTCCCCCATCCTCCCACCCCACCCATCCCACTTCCACCCCCACCTCCCCCATTCCCACTCCCATCCTCCCACCTCACCCCTCCCACTTCCACCCCCACCTCCCCCATTCCCACTCCCTCTCCCACTCCCATCCTCCCACTCCCAGTCCCCACCCCTCCCACTCCCACTCCCATCCTCCCACCCCCACCTCCCCCATTCCCACTCCCTCTCCCACTCCCACTCCCATTCTCCCACCCCCACCCCCACCTCCCCCATTCCCACTCCCTCTCCCACTCCCACTCCCATTCTCCCACCCCCACCCCCACCCCCACCTCCCCCATTCCCAGTCCCTCTCCTACTCCCACTCCCACCCCCACCCCCACCGCCCCCATTCCCACTCCCTCTCCCACTCTCCCTTTCTCCCACTACCACCCTCCCACACTCCCTTTCTCCACTTTCCCACTCTCCCTTTCTCCCACTACCACCCTCCCAACGATCAATTCCACTATTACTTATGAATTCTAATTAAAACTATTACTTAAATAAATGATATTACTTGAAAACACTCATAGGATTTAAGGTTTAGTATTTCGTGGTTTGGGTTTAGGATTTGGGGTTTGGTGAGTTAGGGTTTAGGGTTTAGGGTTCAAGGTTTGAGGGTTAGGGTTTAGAGTTTGGTGGTTTAGGGTTTAGGATTTGTTGGGGGTTAGGGTTTAGGATTTAGGGTTTAGGGTTTAGGATTTAGGGTTTAGGGTTTAGGGTTTGGGGGTTAGGGTTTAGGGTTTAGGGTTTGGGGGTTAGGGTTTAGGGTTTGGGAGTTAGAGTTTAAGGTTTAGGGTTTAGGGTTTGGGGTTTAGGGTTTAGGGTTTAGGGTTTGGGGGTTAGGGTTTAAGGTTTGGGAGTTAGAGTTTAAGGTTTAGGGTTTAGGGTTTGGGGTTTAGGGTTTAAGGTTTAGGGTTTAGGGTTTGGGAGTTAGGGTTTAGGGTTTAGGATTTAGGGTTTAGGAGTTAGGGTTTAGGGTTTAGGGGTTAGGGTTTAGAGTTTAGGGTTTGGGGGTTAGGGTTAAGGGTTTAGGGTTTAGGAGTTAGGGTTTGGAGTTTAGGGTTGGGGGGTTAGGGTTAAGGGTTTAGGGTTTAGGGTTTGGGAGATAGGGTTTAGGGTTTGGGGTTTGGGAGTTAGGGTTTAGGGTTTGGGGTTTGGAAGTTAGGGTTTAGGGTTTAGGGTTTAGGGTTTGGGAGTTAGGGTTTAGGGTTTGGGGTTTGGGAGTTGGGAGTTAGGGTTTAGGGTTTGGGGGTTAGGGTTAAGGTTTTAGGGTTTAGGGTTTGGGAGTTAGGATTTAGGGTTTAGGAGTTAGGGTTTAGGGTTGTTATTGGTTAGGGTTTAGGGTTGTTTTGGTTTACAGTTTAGGGTTTAGGGTTTAGGGTTGTTATTGGTTTACGGTTGTTATTGGTTAGTGTCTAATTAAATTTTCAAACACGTTCTGGATTTTTAAATCATTAATAAAGTAGATTATTGAGAAGAGACTAATGTTCTTTATAATGGTTGTTACAGCTTGTTTGCAAAGGAAACTCACAAAGGAGATGGCTATAAAATTTATTCCGGGGATGGAGGTGATTTTATGTTGCAAAAGAGAAGTAGTTGCATTTGCTACAATCCATGAAAGTGATCCAAATTCTATTTGTCACTTTAGAAGACTTGGCGAAAATAAGGTGGCAGTTATCGTATCAAGGATTCTTAGTGCACATGTTGAGCTAAAGCATAAGTGTGGGGATATGGAAATCCTTGGAGATGTTATGCCCTATAATACTTCCAACAAAGCATTTATTGCATGGGACAGAGATGAGACTTATCCAACACATGTCATCAGGAATACAAAGTGCATATCTTTGGATTTTAGAGTGGGAGATATTTTACAAATGTTATCATTTACAAATAAGTATGTAGCAGAAGGTCAAGTCTTGGGATTTGAACAAGTTGAACACTGGACATTTGCGCAGATGAGAATTCAAAAAGTTACTGATGATGGTATGGATGATAACTCAATGTCATTGGATGGTCCCTACTATGAGGTAGGTAAGAATTTGAGATGGAGCATGCAATTTTTAAAGATTGGAAAGACTCGGCATGTGGTTTTTAATGATAAACATAATGTATACTACAACATCAAAGAATTGAAAGAATATGCCAATGTACCAAGCTCTATTCCTTCAGAGATGGATGATTCCAATGCACTCAACTATAGCACTGACGTCTTATCAGAAGTTAATGAGTTCATTGGTACCGAGAAAGAAAAATATTTCACAAGTGATGCCTTATCCGGGGTGGATGAGTTCATGCACATTGAGAACTTGGGCAAAGATGTCAAAAGTGTTATATCTTCAAGCATGGATGGCTTCATGGATACTGATAAAGTTCTTGGAGTCAAAGCAGGTAACTATGGAATTATGGAAATCATGCACGATAGTATAATGAGTGATGTTCTCTATGGAGTAGAGGAGTTTCAAGACTATGGAGTTATGAAATCCATAGAAAGTGCATCAATGAGCGATGTTCTCTCAGGAATAGATGAGTTTGAAGATCATTCTGGACACTCTATCACCACTGACTATGGAGTTATGAAATCCATAGAAAGTGCATCAATGAGTGATGTTCTCTCAGGAATAGATGAGTTTGAAGATCATTCAGGACACTCTAATGCCATTGTGACAAGTGGTTCTACGATTGTATCAAAAGTAGGGATGAGATCAACAAAGGACTATTCGGTGTTTGACTTTGATTGTGAACTTGTAAATGTTACAAATGGTTTGACGAATGTATCAAAAGCAAGGATGACATCAACAAAGGAATATTCAGTATTTGACTGTCAGAGTGATAAGATCAAGGATGCAACATCTCATGAAAACAACGTGACAAATAAATCTTACAAGGAGAACTACACAAATCCAAATAAGAATGTACAGAAGGTCCCAAAACGGACATACAGATGCATGAAAAGACAACGAGTGCAGGCAGATCCAGAAAAGCAACCAAAGAGAATAAGAGTAATGAATGAAGATGTTATGCTAAAAGCAATGCGATCTACATGCTGTAAGCATACATGTATGCGATCCATTAACTTACATGACATCAAGGGTTGTAGAGAACATGTCTGGCAAAGGAAAGGAAGCAGAAGAAATGAATACCTACTCACGAGATTGTCTTGCTTTCTTGTAAATGATAAGAGAAGGCGAAGTTCAGGACATCAAATAAGGCCTCTTATAAATGGAAAAAGTATATGCAGTAATGCATATCGCATTATTACAGGATTATCACATGGCACATATTGGAATTTGGCTAATAAAGCAAAATATGGAGTTAAATTTAACATTCATGGAAACATAGGAAGGCCCAAAATAAGAGCCTCAACGGTTGCGGCAACAGCAGTTTTGAAAGATTACATTTATGAAAATGCTTTACCGCAACCCCACCTATCAGAAATGCATCTTCCGATAGGTTTGACCAAAAAAGAAGTATTTAACTCTATTGGAGAAACACAGAGGCAAAGAGGGCATGCACCGGCATCTTTTCATACTTTGTATACTCTTTGGAAAAAAAGCTTTGGACATGTTAAAATCCCAAAGAGGCAAAAAATGTCAAAGTGCAACGACTGTGATGATCTAAAGCGAGCACTTGAGAGTGCAACATCTCCAGAACAAAAAGAAGCTTACAAAAGAAAGAGAGAATTTCATCATGGACTTGTTCGACATTCTAGAATAAAATATGCATTTTGGAAGGAGCAAGCTATTTCTCACCCAAATGAGTACATGTGCATTATTGTAGATGGTATGGATCAAAATACAACAACATTACCTCGATTCGTTAACACTCCACCTAAGCTACAAGGCAAATACTTTTTAAAGACACATCTATGTGGAGTGTTAGTGCATGGATTTAAGTTTTTTGCAGACATATGGATTGATTCCTTGCATCTACATGATAGCAATCAAGTTGTAACATCCATTATGAAGGCAATTCACAATGTACATGCAGAAAAAGGTCGCCTACCAGCAACTTTGAGAATACAAGCAGACAATTGCGGACGAGAGAATAAGAATGTACTCTTCTTTGCATTTTGCTCAATGCTAATCGCTCATAGAATCTTCAATGAGATTGAAGTTGGGTTTTTGTTGGTTGGGCACACACATGAGGATATCGATCAGCTATTTAGCACAGTTTCAAGAGAACTAAAACACAAGGACATGGAGACAATGGATGACTTGATAAGAAAATGTGGGAGGCAAGTTGGTGGCTGTAAGGAAGGAACAATATGCTCAATGGTTGAGAGGATGTATGATTGGAAGAGCTTTATTCTACCTTTCATACAAAAAGGTGGTGATGCCCTGATTGGTCATAGCGCTCCACACTATTTTCGATTTTTCTTAAAGGATGAAAAACCAGTGATGCAATGGCAACACTATTCTCTTGATACAAAATGGGAACCTGAAGATCCTTACTCTCTCTTAACTTCAATCCCGAGCAAAGAAATGCATCCAACATGGGCTCCTATAAAAGAATTCAGCGAGAAATCCAAAGGTGAAATAGAAGGCTTAAAAGCTTTTATTGCATACAAAGAGGAAATGCTCCAGAGATTTCCTGATTGGAAGCCCTCTTGGAAGGAACACACTACTGTTGTAATTAGCAAGACCTACCAATTGATAAAGGACCTTGCAAAAATGCGAGAAGATGATATTAAGGCAGAACAGCCTTTATTTTGGCCAAATGTTGGTAATGACTTGCGTCCAGCATGTGGTCTCTTTGAAAATGAGTTTGAATCGTTGCTCCCACGTCCATATTGTGGACCCAAGAAGAGAGAGTTTATGCCACAAATAGACATAGATGTCCATTGTTTTGTTGCAGTTCGACCATCGGATGATGAACATGAGAATGTGAAGTTTTGGGTTGCGAAAGTAGTTGACGTGAGCATGGATGACCGGAGGAGAGCTACAACATTTACAGCGGTATGGTATGAGCCAAGGGGCAGGAAGGAGAACCAAGATAACAGTACATTGTATAGTAGTTGTTTGAAAAAGGAATGGGTCCCAAACCATGAAGCAATTTCAAGACTTTCCACAAAGACAGTCATAGTATCCTGGAAATCAAGGTCAAAGAAAACAAAGAAGCACATGGGGTATGATGTAGAAGACAAAATAAAATTACCGCAACCAATTATTACGCACATTAGAGAGTTCACAAAGATGCTCGCCCGGGAGGAAGTAGAAGGAGATAGCGCAAATGAAGAATGCCCATGATAACACCATTCAAATATCGAGAAAGAGTGAAGGTGGTGGTGGTTGTCAGATGAGAGTGAATGAAGATGGCACCCAAGCGACAAGTGACAATAGAAAGGACATTCTGAACAAGCAAATGTTTGGATCGCTCATTTCTGTGATCATGATAGAAAAGGACATTCAAACAAGCAAATGTTTGGATCGCCCATTTGTTCTAAACTCATTGTAAAGGAAAAATTAAATTATTGAAAAGGCTACAGGAGATCCTTTCTACAAAGACTCATCCAGAGCAATATTTGTTGTAAAACTTATGACATGATAATGTAAAATTGCAAGCATAGCTATTGCTATTTTTTGGAGTACAAAAGAGGCTTCCATCATGTCTCATGTGTATATAAACCTTTTAATTTCTTGAATATTCAAGAGTGTTATAGTTTTCTGCATTGAAAGTAAAAAGAGTCTTACAGGTCTCTTATGTATACATTTTTAAAATGTTGTGAATCCTCAATAGCATGGTTTTTCATGGATTTAAACTAATAACTTGGATTTTTTATTTTAAGAATATGATTCTTATAAACAAGAAATACAAATTTAGGATTTAATAGTAGTTTTTGCATTATTTGTACAACATTGTAGAGAGATATTTTGAAATGTCTTATGTGAAAATGATAGTGCCAGAAAGTAAACTTTTGATTCTCGAATGACAGTTTCATAAAGTAAACTTTTCAGTTGGGAAGGATTTTAAGGAATAGTCCAAAAGTAGACATATGAGTCCAAAATTAATGAAATAAGTGTTTAAAGTGAGAGAAGCATTGGAAATGCTCTACTTTAAGTGAGTGGAGACTGTCCAACTGAATAAAATTTTGCAGAGCATTGGGAATGCTGTACTTTAAGTGAGTGGAGCATTGGGAATTGATACTTTGCCATGATATATATTACAAATATTACATCATCACATATTCATATCAAAATTCTCATCACAGAAGGTTATATTTCCTAATAATCACATCATCACACATTCATATCATAAAATTGTGTGCATGAAATAAATATATAAATATCATGACTAAATGCCACTTAAGTAATAAGTTAGAAATTGGTGTATAATCAACAAAAACTACATCATAATTCATACATTGCAACAAATAAATGTCAACCATAATATTCATGGAGTAAACAACATCATGAGAATATGCTCCTCATGCATATATACAAACACAACATCATACATGCATCACAACTCTTCTGATGCTTCTAGTGGAGACTGTGGCAACTCTTCTAATGCTTCCAATGGAGGCTGTGGTGCTCTAGATGTACACTCAGTTTCTACTTCTTCTGTAGTATGTAGTGCTTTCAGAGTAGACTCAGTATCGGCCTCTTCCTTAAATGCAAGCAGAGGCTGTGGCAACTCTTCTGATGCTTCCAGTGGAGGCTGTGGTGCCGTAGGTGTACACTGAGTCCCTACTTCTTCTGTAGTGTGCAGTGCTTTCACAATAGACTCAGTCTCCTCTTCCTTAAATGCAAGCTCTGATATTGCTTCAGTTGCATGTTGTATTCTAATGGCAGCATGTTGGTAAGCTGAAAGGAAAGGAAAGAGTGGACACAAACTCAGAATAGTTGCATTACTTGCTTGTAGAATGAAGAAGAGTGAGGTCCTTAAGTAGGCACCTCATACATGCTCACTGACATCACTGATGACTTCAAAGCTCCACAATCATCTCCTCAATCTGCTCCTAGATTCTCTCAATCATCCTATGTGGCTCTTCCACCACCTAACTGTGCTTGTGGGAACCTAACTGTGCCTCTAGCACTTACACATAGAAACCAAGGTGTGCCTGAGGCATACACCTTGAGATATCCCAACAAACCCCCCCTCAAGGGAATGCCTCAGGCTATGTCAAGGATACATCTAGTCTCATAGTTTCTCATGCCATCTCATGGTGGTCAAGGATAAATCTATGGCTAGGTTCTCATGCTAGCAAGGGTTCCCTTGGGTGTAAGGTAAACAAAAGGGATACAAAAAGACCTTCCAATGGTTATCTCCCCTGCATGTACATGCACACAATGTCTGCAGGAGGTACCATGGAGCAAAACATACACATGGCCTACATCATAAGGTGATCAGAGGTGTTTAAAAAACACACAAAACACAATAGTTTATTTCATTCATTTTGGAGGACTATCGAGGCTGAGTACCTTGACATAAAAAGAGAGATCTGGAGCATACATAGAGATGTTTTAAAATGCATAATCTTCAAAGGATGCCTCATCTTGTGGAGGCTCATCAACTGAAAGTAGATTTGCATTTTCTGTCTTTGCTTTGGCTCTGCAAAACTTCTCATTATGGTTGTTCTTGCCATAGTGCTTGCATGGATTAATTTTGAAGCAGTCCTTTGAAAGGTGATTTGTCTTTCCACAGTGATTGCAAGGGGTATACTTGCCCTTCTGGACTTTTACAGCATAAACAGTGTCATTGCCTTTCCTAAGCTCCATATGCCTTTCTTCTTCTTGGAGGGCAGAGACAATACCTTCAAGATTAGGATTCGGAAGATTTTTCAAAGTGGTAACTATGTGATCATAATCTTCAGGCATACTCTTAAGTAACACTGCCATAGCATCATCTGGAGTAATAGGAGAGTTGATAGAAGCTAAGTGAGTCATAAGACTCCACATATAGTTGACATGAGCTGCTAAAGTATTACCACTAGCCATCTTCAATTCAAAGAAAGAGATTTTAAGTGATAGTTTAGAGATGTGAGAGCTAGCACCAAAAATCATGTCAAGCTTCTGCCAAGCTTCTGAAGGAGACTCCAAGTCAGAGATATGGTGAATATAATCATCTCCTAAAGCAAGAGCAATGATACCATATGCTTTTTCTTCTCTAGCTGGATCCCTTGCCGGTCGTGTCGGAGTTGAGGATTCTCCAGCATTGGAGGCCATAGAAGAAGCGGTAGGAGTTGGTTTGACAAGTCCCCATAAGTTCTCCCTCATCAATGCAAATTTCACCTTCATCTGCCATGTGTTGAAGCCCTTTCCATTGAACTTTTCTACATTCAATAGGGTAGCCATGAGAGGGTCTAACCCAGATATTGGGCAGTGTCTATCTCTCTTACAAGGCTTAGAATAACAACTGAAATGCTTCAAAATATAAGCATTTAATGTAGCAAAGTCTTGTGACCAAATTTCAAACAATGATGCTTCTTCTTACATGCTTCATAGAAGTGGCTAAAATGAATACTTTCCAATCAAAACCAAGTCTAGCAATTCAAAACAAAACTGAAGCCACACTTGTACTGAAGTTATTGAAAGATTCAAAAAACCAGAAATGCTAGAGTAGCATTTTATGTAGCATCATCTTCAAAAGCTTGTCCAAAACTGTCAAAACTAAAAGGCTGAACTTGGAGGGCTTGTAGCTCACTCTTCAAAGCAAAGGAAAAGGGGGTTTTTAAGGCAAAAGAGAGCTGTTATACCACAGAAGATCCTTTGGGAAGAAGAGGCGCAAAAAGGCATCAGAACTCCATAGCTTGCCTTTCCAACGTCGACTGGTTTTTCTCTGTTTTTAGCTTGAATAAGCAACCATTGCTGCTCAAATTTTAGCACAGGATAGCCCAAGGCATGGAGAATCTACCCCTGAAAGGAATTAGAGGAAGATAAGGTGTGTTGAGAGAAAACGCAGAAGGAAGAATCGACGAAAATCATGTAATGGCGACGAAACGGGCGCGGTTTTCTTTGATTCCTCTCAGCCAGAGGTTTGCCCCTTCAAGGTGGATCTCCAGCAGGAAGGACGTGGGAAATGGCTGAGAACAAGAGGAGAACAAGCTTAAGAAAACTTTGGGAAGAAGAGGGAGAGATGGTGAAGAGGAAGATGAAGAAGAAGATGATGATGTGGCAAAAAATGGGCTCAAGGGGGATCAAAGGGCTCTGATACCATGTTGGTAAGCTGAAAGGAAAGGAAAGAGTGGACACAAACTCAGAATACTTGCATTACTTGCTTGTAGAATGAAGAAGAGTGAGGTCCTTAAGTAGGCACCTCATACATGCTCACTGACATCACTGATGACTTCAGAGCTCCACAATCATCTCCTCAATCTGCTCCTAGATTCTCTCAATCATCCTATGTGGCTCTTCCACCACCTAACTGTGCTTGTGGGCACCTAACTGTGCCTCTAGCACTCACACATAGAAACCAAGGTGTGCCTGAGGCATACACCTTGAGATATCCCAACACAGCAATTAGGTCTCAAATGATTTCAGCCCTAAACAATTGTATATCCTCCTCTGAATATTTGAGCTCCAAAGAGTCTTCCGATGAGATCTGTGGCTTAAGTGAGAAAATTTCTTTGAAAATCAACATGCAGTTGTAGGCAACTCTCCACCCACAACTATGCCCATCTTCCTGCTCTACTACTAAATGCTTTTGGAAGTCTACCGAGTCTTTGTACTGTCCTATTTCTCTGATAGCAGATACCAACTTCTCAATCGACCTGCTCATCATGACATATTAAAAAAACTTAGTGTGTCTATTACATAAGGTACATAATATAGAAGTAACAACAGATTAATAGAATACTTACATTCGCACTGAGCCATGAAAGCCTGCAATCGAGTTAACAAACCAACAATAGTTGTCTTCAAGGTCCCAAACCACCAGACTCCAATGTTCCCTACACGAATTTTTAAGAACCATTATTATTTAACACAATGTTGCCAGTATAAGATGAAAATAAAGGTTGCCATGATACTTACATCTTGTGATATGCCATAAATAGGACTCACATGCCATGTAAATGTAAAGGCTGTAACCATTTACAAACATCGGCTATCGTCTTTCTGCTATCGCTAAGTATAGGAGAAAGGAGGGAATCCAACATATACACACGATTTTGTACGGCTCTACCAAATCGTGAGATAACTATACTGCACCAATAAATAAATGAATATTAGCTTATTAGATTTAATCAAAATATTGAATTATCAAGTAGAGAAAAATTTTGTATCAAACCTGAGAATGGCCATCATAACGTTGTTATTGACCTGATTTGAAGCTCTAGAGAGGATTGAAATCTCCTCTCCCCCAAATTCAAGATACTAAGGTCTATGTTGAATCATAACCCTAACATTAAAAGAGCTTCCCAATTCTTCCAATGAAGCCATGTTTGTAGAGTTGAGGTCTTCTATCCCCTTTGACTCTTTGACGGCATTCATTTCGCACTCCTCTGAGCCATTATCTATTTGCCTTGTGGGAGGGTCCATAATGTCGCCCTTAATGATTGCTCGAATGGTACATGTTATAAATGCATAGAGATGCAAATCCGTATATGTTGACAGTGTGGTGTCATTTTGTATCTCAAAAATTTGACCAAGTACCAAAAAGCAATTGTAGCCCACCCTCCATCCACAATTATAGATGTGGCTATTCTGTTGATGTGATACCTGACATGTTATATACTCTATTTGTTGTGCCAAGTCACATTGCCGCATTACTGTGTCGATAGCACCTACTAACTTTCGAGCTGATCTGCACATCAAAACATATAACAACAGTGAATATGTGCATTGCATATCAATCTACATGTCAAGAAGTGACAACAAGTGTAGTCTATACTTACTCTAACACAGTGCCATGGACGGATGTCATTGAGTTGGCAAAGAAGCACTTCTTCGCAAAGATGTCCACGACTACCAGACTCCAATGTGAGCTGCATTATTAATAAATAATAATTACTGTGTTTGAGACAATTCTAGCAATACAATAGAAAAAACAAGTAGGGTTTGATGCTTACTTCTCATAATATGCTGTAAAAATAACTCGTGCATCATTCATAGGAACGTGCTTCAACCACTTGCAAACATCCTCTATGGTTTCTTCTTTGCTGCTAAGCACTTCCAAAATACGAGGATCGAGCATATATGAAACGCTTTGTATATTTTGCGAAAAATTTGCTATAACATTACTATATTTAAAAAAAAAGTATTAGCTTCTTGGGTTTAATCAAAATAAGCAAAGTATAAAGCCAAGGAAAAGGCTGCATCAAACCTGAGGATGGTTGTAATGACTTTGACATTAACCTCTTTCTTAGGATTCAAGAGGATTGAAATCTCTTCTTCACCAAATTCAAAAAAATGAGGTTGTTGTCGAATTAACAACATAGCGGTGAATGAACTTCCAATCTGCTCCAATAGATTCATATTTTCATGTCTCATCTTATTGAGAGAGTAGTCTACATCGTATTCTTCTTCACTTGCTATGTCTTCTAAATCCTCCTTCTGCTAAAACAAATATAAAAAAGTTATGCGATGTACACATCCCAAATAAAGGCTTAAACAAGCAGATAAGGTTTCATACATGCTTTCATTAGAGTGAGTCTCTCCTTCGCTTGGAGCAAAAATTTAAAAAGTAAGGTTTCATACATGCTTTCATTAGAGTGAGTCTCTCCTCCTCTTGGAGGAAAAATTTAAAAAGTTATGAGATTTACACATCCTAAATAAAAATAAAGGTTTAAATAATCATAGAAGTATAAAGATAGCATGCTTTCATTAGACTCAGTCTCTTCTCCTCTTGGAGGAAAATATAAAAAAGTTATGATATTTACACATCCCAATTAAAGGCTTGAACAAGCATACAAGTATAAAGATAAGGTTTTATACATGCTGCAATGTAGAATTTTCAGGTTGTTTCCCAATGGTAGCAATTAGACGCTGAATACTCTCAGCCCGAAATGCTAGCAGATTAGCTTCTGTATATGATTCCATTTTGACTGGTAACTCCAAATCAAAAATCTCTCTAAGAAACAACATGCAGTTGTAGGCAACTCTCCACCCACAGCTGTGCCGATCTTTTTGCTCCACTGGCAGATGTCTTTTGAATTCTACTTGGTCTTGTTGCTCCGTGGTTGTTCTGACAGTAGATACTAGCCGATATGCAGCACTGTCCATCATGACATATTAAATATATTAATATGTCATGATCATAAGATGCAAAATAAGAAAGTATCGAAAATATTAAGAGAATAATTACCTTGGGGAGTTGGCATGATAGGCTTCCATTGAATTCACAAACCACAAACAGTTGAGTTCAAGGTCCCAGACGATCATACTCCAATGTGAGCTACACAACCAGAATAAGAATGATTATTGTTTTACACAAACTTGCCAAAGAAATAGTAAAAATAAGGTCAGAGTTGATACTTACGCCTCATGATAAGGCATTAAGATGACTCGCACCCCATCTAAATTCAAAGGGCTTAACCAGGTACAAACATCTTCTATAGTCTTTTGAGGAGAGCTAAGAATAGAAGAAAGGAGAGCATCGAGCATGTAGACACGATGCTGCACTGCACTAGGAAGCTGAGAAATAACTACACTGCACCAAGAAATAAACAAACGTTAGCTCATAGAATTGATTTTGCATTTTGCACTAGGAAACTGATATATAACTACACTGTGAATAAATAAACAAATGTTAGCTCATTGAAGTAGCAACAAATAAACAAACGTTACCTGAGAATGGCCAAGATAACATTGTCATTAACCTCTTTTAAAGGATTGGAGAGGATTGAAACCTCCTCTCTACCAAAGCTCAAATAATGAGGTTCTCGTTTCAAAACGATCCTAACTTCAAATGAGCTCTCCATTTTATCCAATGTAGCTAAATTTGCAGAATGGATCTCTATCATAGCTTGTATTCTATGTTTGGGGTCATTCTGCTTTTCCATGGTGTCTTTAAAGCTCTTGTGCTCATGGGATTCTTCAATCAAATTTAGAGGTGGTTGCATTGTTGAAGTAGAAGGGAGTGCCTCCATATTGACTTCATCCATTTCTTCTCCCTCTATTGCCTGTAAACAAATATGAGAGATTAGATTCATTATCTTTAAATTTAAATCTTATTTAAAAATTTGTATTTAGTTGAGAAATAGAGAGTTCATACCGCTAAGTATTGTCGTAGTGGCCTTTTTTCATAACCCTGCGAGCCATAATTATCAAAGAAGGCATCATCATGTTTGTCTTCATCCACCAACCTCTCTCTGAACAGGTCATGTAAGTCCATCTTTTCATCATCATCAACTGGGACATTATGATCTTCAAGGTAATCATCCATGTCATCAGTGTCCTTGTGGTCTATCTCTTTTTCATAGCCTGTGGTTAGATCTGCTTGAAGCTGAAAATAAGCCATGAAATGCTTATTTTCAATAATATTTGTGGAGTTTCCTTTTCTGAGGAGATCCTCAAATAAATATCCCATCCTGCACAAGGTAACCTCCCAACCTGCCGGTAGCAAATTCTCCATCATGGTAAGCAAGAGACTCCCACTTTTTGCAGGACTTCCATAGTTGTTTTTTTGATAATGTATGGACCTGGGAATATCTTGCTCATCTAGCATCAATCTCAAATTATTTGAATTCCCTCTTATGTTCTTTTGTAAGGAGTGATCAGGGTTGGGACTCCACATACACAAAAAGAATGATTCAAGAGATTGAATCGCTATGCCACATTCTCTCTTGCCTCTCTTTGCTGCATAAACACCACTATAGATCTTCAAATCTGATGAATATGCTCGCTCTAGAGTAACCTGCATGGCTTCTTTGTCTTTTTTATCAACAAAAATGACAATGTTGCAAATTGCCACTTTGCTAATGGTGGTATATACTATTCTATCAATGAAGTTATGGATATCATCGCTAGAAACTTCATTGATAAAGAATAGTTGTGGCTTATCCCATGCTGACTCATTCTTGAAGAAGTCATCTTTTGAGACTCCCCTGACGTTCACAAGCTTTCCAGACTCTGCCGTAACCTCTACATTGAATTGAAAGCTTTGGTGCATATCTGTCGGCATTCTTATCTCGTTGGTTAATCTTTCCACATATGCAACCACCTGTTGTGGGATTTCTTTTCTCATATAAGAGGTTACTATTTCTGACCCATCTTCATCCTTTTTAATCCTCGGGGGGGTCACTCATCATATGTAACCCTATCACGTGAGTTCAACAGAAGGATATTTTTTATTTCTAAAATTTACAGAAATAAATATACATAAGGGACTATTTAAAATAGTTTTGGAAAAAATTTACAGATTTGTATAGAAAAGGGATACATTCTATTAATGAAAAAATTTACAGATAAGGGATTTTAAATATAGGCCTTGAACGCACGTGATATAGAGGGTTTATACATAGTGACCCCCCTGTGTTTTAATCCACCTGTTTGCCCATAGATTTACCTTGGGTGTTGACAAAGAAGCTATATGCTTCATCACATTATAGTCAATGTTACAATGAGTAAGTGGAATTTGTTTCTCTGACAGCAAATACTTAATGGCACTATGCACTGCATCACGCCTCACCTGTACATTGATGCATTCTTCCATGCAGTGGTCTTTGTCTTTTTTTTCAAAAAACCATTCTTTCTTTAAAATTTTTTGTGCTGCCATGGATGCATACTTGTCAGGTAAGCACTCTATAGGCCTCCACATCCTTGCCATCAACTCCTTCTTATCCATTACCTTTGACTTTTCGGAGATAAACAAAGGAGCTTCATAGGTCAACTGTCCACGCTCACAAGCAATGCACGTTTCAAGCATCTCATTGAACACTTCAATAGGACGAAATATGATAGAAGTGTAGTCGGCATATCTGTCCCTCACCACCTTGAGGCTTGTCATACTTTCTTCTCGCTCTTGAGTTCCCCTAGGCACAACTGCACTCAAAGAAGTATAGAAGTTCGTGAGTGTGTCGGTGTCTGCTTTTGTGACCTTTCACTTCAAATCAGGATTTGGAGAACCAAATTTTGTCCATATAACCCTTGCCTTCTGTAAGACATCCGATGTTGAGGATATCTTACGCTTTCCATGGACATAATGATTAAGTCTTTCGGACTCAATCAAATACTTGATCTCATGCTTGAATATACAGATTGTTGCAGGATAATAATGGAATGAACTTCTCTTTGCAAATTGTTCTGAAGTGAGTCTTTTGACCTCCTTTGCTTCCTTTGCAATCTGATTACAAGCATAAGCCCAATGTTGACCATCAATGGGCTGGAATCTGCAATGAAGGAGGAATTCCTTCTTTGCTTCCTTCAGCATATTCTCACCTTGTGCCTCTTCACCTTGTTCATGTGGAATATTTTTAAGAGTGTCTTTAAAGAATCGACTGAAGGTTTCCTCAAAATGTGTAGGCCCTGTAAATGTTATTTGATCCAGAAAACTATTTTTGATTGGACAAAACATTATTGGGCGCAAGACCACATTGCTTGCCACAAGTTTCTTACCATCTCTCAAAGCCTCGTATATTTGCAGTGCATAGGATATATCAAGGCTTCGGCTATTAGTAAAGATAGTTGCAGCTTCCACATCTTTGGCATTCACAAACTACGTCCTTTGACCCCAGATATATCCCACATCATCTGTAACTGCTTCATTAAGACGCAGATTAAGATTTTTGATTGATGTGAGTTCATCCTAATCATCTTTAGCCTCGGGTTCTGAGTCTTCTTCATCTTTCTCTTCTTTAACTGTTTTTCATCCACATTATCTCTCTCTACACTAGGATGATGCATTTTTTTACTGCTTGGAACCGTGGCTCTTGCAGTACTAGCCTTTTGCATTTCACGTCGTGGTTTGCTAGCAAGAGCTTCTAGCATAACTGCAGTGGATCGACCTTGATCTTCTTCAATTTTTTTTAATTCCCGTGCACTCAAGGCTTGTGTTTCATCATCCTTAGTTACATCCACCATTTATTGCTCTAGAAGTTTGCACTCATGTTCTACACGTTTGTGACAGTGTGCCTGTTCTTCTTGTCCCTGCATCGAAGTCTGAGCTTTTTGATCTCCTTCATGTGAAGATCCTTGAATATGAGGAGCATATTGTGCATCCTGAAAGTACTCAAACATTATCTTTGCATGCATCCTTTTTGCCACCACACTAGGAAATTGCTCCCAAGTATATGAAAGAGACTCCAATGCACTTTGCAGCTCTGGAAACTTTGATGGTTGAGGAGGAGGCATCACAAAGGTCTTTGAGTCTCTCCTTGACACAACAAAATGAAGACCGCCAACTTCAGGATCTGAACTCTTTGTAAAAATATCCATAAAAGTCTCTTTTGGCTCTATCATTATGCCTACTACAAGGCTTGAAGTCATATCTTTTTTGAAAAAAGTAGCATCCCATGGATCTTCAACATCATTGAACTCCCTTTTTGACATAAGTAGAAAGAGTCTCTTTTCCTTTTGATGAAGAAACCAAGCTCTTCTGCCCATGTGATATCGAGTCCACCTATTAAAGCCATTAGGGCTATATTCCTTTCCTTTCAAATTCAAAGTGACATCAGAAACCCATTCTCTGATCTCAGAGTCATTTAGGATAGCCACCACATTAGTTGATTGCTCCATAATCCTACAAAAAAAGATAATGAAGAATTTAGATACATACAAGTAAAGTACAATATACAACGCTTGATACAAGAAATGTGGGAAATAGCCCAAAAGGCTTTACAAGGCTTCATATGGCAATAAATGTGGGAAATAGCCTAGAAGGCTTTACAAGGCTTAAATATTTGTACAAATGTAAAAAAATTAGCCAATAAAGTTTTACAATAATATAAAATGTCGTCTAGTGATAAAGCTTCAATCTTCATGAAGACATGTAATCTGTCCATCCATTGATTTCCCTCTAGTCATAAAGCTTCAATCTTCGTGATGACATGTAATCTGTCCATCCATTGATATCTGTGCACTGATACGCAACTGATGCAATCTACCCACTAAAAACTGTTCCACTGATATCCACTTATGTAGCCCACATGATATCCACTTATGCAGCCCACTGATACTCGTTAAATAGTGAATGGTCAATATGGTCGGGTTTATTACAAGGCGCTTCATATGACAATAAATGTAAAAAATAGCATAGAAGGCTTTACAAGGTTTTTTATGACAATAAATGAGCTTAAATATTTATACAAATGCAATAAAAATAACCAATAATCATCAAGCTCCAATATGTCCCATGACATGTAATCTGTCCACTGATATCTACTCATGCAATCTGCCCACTGATAAACTTCTTGGTAAATGGTAAAAGGTCTTATTTAATAGCATGTTATGAGTGTTAAGCTGCATGTGAGCGAAGGGACTGACAACGATTAGGAACTAGTTAGAAAAATTTGAGCATGGCTTCGATTGGCAACTTGGAGAATTGTCTCTCCTCTAAGGCAATCTAATCTATGCTACACTATGCTAAACCAACCATCGAAGCGAAGAAAAGCAATAAATAATTTATTTTTCTGTGTTCATTTTAATGTGCTGGGGTTTAAGAGGCTTAAATATGCAAAAGAAGGGGTTTTGATGTAGAGGCTAAACCTGCATGTGAGAGAAATGAAGAACAAGTATCTAAAGAAAAGTTAACATTTTTCAATTTAAAAGATGAATATATATAAAAATATTATCTCACCTTGAAAACAAACCATAAATTCACTCTTTTATAATTTTTTAAAAGTATAATATAAAACATGTAAATATATAAAACTCTCTTTACTTTCTCTCTCTCTCTCTCTTGACTCCTAAATCTCTCTGTAGCCATAGTCAAGACACCTCATTCTCTCTCTTAATCTCTCTCTCTCTCTCTAACAACTCTTATGTGTTTCCCTCTCTGTCCTCATCCCACTCATTCTCTCTCTTAGTTTATCTCAAGTCTCTCTTTCTCTCCCTCCCATGGCGGCTAAGATTTTTCATTCTCTCTCTTTATCTCTCTCTCTCTGCCCCTAGGATTTGTAATGATTTCTCTCTCTCTCTCTCCATATCTCTCCTCTCTCTCTCTCTCTTCTCTTCTCTCTCTCTCCCTCTCTCTCTCTCTCTCTCTCTTTCTCTTAGCCTCTCTACCTCCCTACCTCTATCCTCTTGGCCGCTAGGATTTGTCATTCTTTTCCTCTATATGTCTCTCTCTCTCTCTCTTTGAATTCTCTCTCTTAATCTCTCTCAGCCTTCCTCCCTCCCTCCCTCCCTCCCTCCCTTGGCGGCCATGGCCATGAGAAGTCTCTCTCTCTCTCTCTACCTACCTCTCTTGGCGGCCACGGTCACTAGAAGTTTCATTCTCTCTCCCTCTCTCTTTATCTCTCTCTCCCTAAGTCTTCCTCCTCTCTTCTCTCTCTCTCTCTCTCCCTCTCTCCCTCTCTCTCTTTCTCTCTCCCTAATTCTCCGTCCTCTCTTCTCTCTTTCTCTCTCCCTCTCCCTCCCTACTCTCTCCCTCCCTCTAGCACAGAAGTTTCATTCCTCCCTCTCTCTCCCTCTTTCTCTTTCTCTCTCTCTCTCTCTCTTTCTCTCTCTCTCTCTCTCTCTCTCTCTCTCTCCCTAAGTCTCCCTCTTCTCTTCTCTCTCTCTCTCTCTCCCTCTCCCTCCCTCTCTTTCTTTCCCTCCCTACTCTTCTCTCTCTTTCTCTCTCCCTAAGTCTCCCTCTTCTCTTCTCTCTCTCTCTCTCCCTCTCCCTCCCTCTCTCTTCTCTTCTCTCTCTCTCTCTCCCTCTCCCTCCCTCTCTTTCTTTCCCTCCCTACTCTTCTCTCTCATTGCCGCGAGGAGACTCTCTTCTCTCTCTCCCTCTCTCAGCTCTCTCTTTCTTTCCCTCATTTAAGGAGCCCCTCTTCTCTCTCTTAATCTCTTGTCTCTCTCCCTCTCTCTCTTTCTCTCCCTCCCTAGTCTTCTCTCTCGTTTCTCATTCTCTCTCTCCCTCTCTCTCTTTCTCTCCCTCCCTACTCTTCTCTCTCATTTCTCATTCTCTCTCTCCCTTTGGTGGCCACATCTCAACTCTCTCTTTCTTTCCCTCCCTTCTCTTCTCTCTCATTTAAGGAGCCCCTCTTCTCTCTCTTAATCTCTTGTCTCTCTCCCTCTCTCTCTTTCTCTCCCTCCCTACTCTTCTCTCTCATTTCTCATTCTCTCTCTCCCTTTGGCGGCCACGGCCCTGAAGAGCCCCTCTTCTCTCTCTTAATTTCTCTCTTTCCCTCTCTCCTCTCGCCACGTTTCATTCTCATAAACATCTCTCTCTCTCTCTCTCTCTCTTTCCCTCTCTCTCTTTCTCTCTCTCTCCCTCTCTCTCTTTCCCTCTCTCTCTCTTTCTCTCTCTCTCCCTCTCTCTCTTTATCTCTCTCTCCCTCTCTCTCCCTCCCTCAAGCAGCCATGGCTACCAGGAGACCCTCTTCTCTCTCTTAATCTCTCTCCCCCTCTCTCCTCTCTCTTTCTTTCCCTCCCTACTCTTCTCTCTCATTTAAGGAGCTCCTCTTCTCTCTGTGAATCTCTCTCTCTCTCTCCCTCTCTCCTCTCTCTCTTTCTCTCCCTCCCTACTCCTCTCATTTCTCATTCTCTCTCTCATTTCTATTCTCTCTCTCCTTTGGCGGCCACGGCCGCTAAGAGCCCCTCTTCTCTCTCTTAATTTCTCTCTTTCCCTCTCCTCTCTCTTTCTCTCCCTCCCTATTCTCTCTCATTTCTCAAATTTACAAACTCAAATATAAATAAGAAACTAATTAAAATAGAACTCAAAAACTCAAATAAGAAACTAATTTAAAAAGAATTGTAATGCCTTCTAAAAAACCCCCCTCCTCAAAAACTTTAACAATAAACTAATTGAAAAAGAATTGTAAGTAAAGAGAAAGAATTACAAGACGAATTTTAAGAAATAGAACTCAAAAACTTTAACAAGAAACTAATTGAAAAAGAACAAGTAAAGAAAAAGAATTACAAGACGAATAAAAAAGAATGCACGTACCTGGAAAAAGTGAAAAAAGTAAGGCTCCGCTTATCCTTTCTCTTCAAGTACCTGGAAAAAGTGAAAAAAGTAAGGCTCCCCTTATCCTTTCTCTTCAACTCTTGGTTGCTTCAATGAAATGAGGAGAGAGTGAGAATGAATGAATGGAAAGAAGAGTATATATAAGAAAAACTAGCCCACTCCTCCTACGCATAAATTTGAATTTTCAAAAAAGAGAGGGAAATTTGAATTCATTATAAATTTGAATTCAAATTTGTGTTGAAGATTCTTCTTATACTTTCTTCTCGTACGTTCCTTTTGAATTCAAATTTGTGTTCAACATTCTTCTTGATACTTTCTTCTCGTAAGTCCCTTTCATTCTTCTCATAAGTCAAATCTTATTTGTCGCTCTTGCTTGTGATAGTAATCTTATTTGAGGAAGAATCTTATTTGTCGCTCTTGCTCGTGATAGTTCTACTCTTAGTTGTAAGAATTCAAATTTGTGTTCAACATTCTTCTTGATACTTTCTTCTCGTAAGTCCCTTTCATTCTTTTCCTAAGTCAAATCTTATTTGTCGCTCTTGTAAGAATTTGACCTCTCTCCCTCTACTCCCTCTATTCCCTTGTTTCTCCGCCCCTCACTCTCTCTCTCTCCCATACCTTCCCCCCTCACTCTCTCTCTCTTTCTCTCTCCCTCCCCTTACTCTCTCTCTCACTCCCCTCCCTCCTCTCCCCTCTCTCTCCTTCGGCTCCCTCTCTCTCTCTCTCCCTCTCTCTCTCTCTCCCTCTCTCTCCCCTCTCTCTCCTTTCGCTCCCCTCCCCCTCCCTCGCTCGACCTCGCCCCCCTTCCCCTCCCCTCCCTCCGCCGCCAGAACCCCCCCACCCCCTCCCTTCCCCTCCTCCCTCTCAACCCCGCCCTTGCTTGTCCCTCCCTCCCCGGCTCCCCTCCTCCCCTCCCCCTCCTCCCCTCTCCCTCCCCTCCCCCCACCCCCTCCCTCCCCTCCCCCCTCCAGGGGGTCGTGGCGGCCACGCTCTCGACCCCGCCCCTGCTCGTCCCTCCCTCCCCGGCTCCCCTCCTCCCCTCCCCCCTCCTCCCCTCTCCCTCCCCTCCCCCCACCCCCTCCCTCCCCTCCCCCCTCTAGGGGGTCGTGGCGGCCGTGGCCGCCACACCCCCCCGCCCCCCCTCCCTCCCTCCCTCCCCCACCCGGCTCCCCCCCCTCCCGGCCGCCAGACCCCCCTTGCCTCCCTTGACCACCCCTCCCTCCCCTCCCCCCTCTAGGCGGTCCTGGCGGCCGCGGCCGCCAGACCCCCCCTTCCCTCCCTCCCTCCCTCCCCCACCCGGTTCCCCTCCCCCCCTCCCCTCCCCTCCCCTCCCCCCCCTCCAGGGCATTCTGGCGGCCGCGGCTGCTAGACCCCCCCCCTCCCCTCCCCTCCCCTCCCTTCCCTCCCTGGACCCCCCCTCCCACCCCCTCTGCTCCCGCTCCCCCACCCCCTCCCTCCCCTCCCCCCTCCAGGGGGTCCTGGCAGCCGCGGCCACCATACCCCCCCCTCCCTCCCTCCCCCACCCAGCTCCCCTCCCCTCCCCCCTCCAAGGGGTCCTGGCGGCTGCGGCTGCCAGACCCCCCCTGCCTCCTTCCCCCACCCGGCTCCCCTCCCCCCCTCCCCCCCTGCCCCCCCTCCCAGGGGGGGTTTGGCGGCCAAAAACAACACAAAAAGTCAAAATTAATGAAACAGGTATACTGCTCATGTTGTCACAATAAATGGCAACTAGCCCATCTGTTATAGACTGATGCATATCATAAAGTAGCTTATGCAACCAAGCTACCTCACATGCACCCATTGCTGCACCCCTGTACTCAGCCTCTGTGCTCGACAAGGCAACTTTAGGCTGTTTCTTGCTGCTCCAAGTGACTGTAGCACTCCCAAAAGAGAACACATATCCATTGGTAGATCGTCTATCAGAAATACTACTAGCCCAATCAACATCAGTGTATCCATGCAACTGTATCTGAACCCTAGTCTCATAAAATAGTCCATACTACAATGTGGACTTCACATACCTGAGTATGCGTCTAGCTGCATCCAAATGCGGTTTCCTTAGAGCCTGCATAAACTGACTTACCAATCCAACAACATAGCTCAAATCTGGCCTGGCAATAGTCATATAAATCAAACTTCCTGCTATGCGTCTGTACATAGTAGGGTCTTCCAGAAGCTCACCTGCATCTGCGCTCAGCTTCACATTCTGCTCCAAAGGAACTGGATCAGAAGCTCACCTATCCAGTGGCTCAGAATAGAGCATTGATGATGAGTTGTCTTCCTTACTCTAGGTGTAACAATAGAAGAAGTACCCAACTCATCATCAATGCTCTGTTCTGAGCCACTGGATTCACCATCCATATAAGAGTGACCTACATTCACATCAAACATGGGCTGATCTACCTTCTCTTTTCCTTTTCATGATACCTGCATACCACTATCTGCATTGCTTTGAGGAGATTTTCCTGATCTCAATCTGCATGTCCATGGTGAAGTATGTGAACCACTGCTAGAGGACACTGCAAGTCCACTGATATTTTGTGATTGCTGCTGTGAATTCTGTGCAGCATTACCATTTTGTGCATCTACATCATCAATCACATTTACTGGTTTATACCAGCTGCTCATCTCATAAAAAACAACACCTCTGCTCATTGTAAACTTACGAGTAGAAAGGTTATAGCATCTATACCCTTTCTGGTGCAGAGAATAACCAATAAAGATGCACTTCTCAGCTTTTTGGATCCAACTTTCAAATGAGAAATATCTAGTTTCCTACCAGTATACCTCTCCTCTGGCGTCATGCCATGTATTGCTGTAGTGGGAGTCGTGCTCATTATGTAAACTGCTGTAGCAACTGCTTCAGCCCAATAATAATCTGGCAGGTCTTTTTCGTTGAGCATGGCACGGGATACCTCTCCAATATGCTTGTTTTTCCTTTCTGCAAGTCCATTTTGCTATGGGGTATGACTGCATGAATATTGCTGCTTTATGCCATGCTCCTGCAGGAACCTTGCAAACTCTTTTGAGAGGTACTCTCCCCCTCCATCTGACCTTAGGCATTTTATTTGCAGGCCTGTTTCTTTTTCAACCATAGCTTTAAAAGCATTGAAATGCCCAAACACTTCACTTTTCTTTTTCATAAAACACACCGAAACTTTTCTGCTATAGTCATCAATAAAAGTGACAAAATAATGACAGCCTCCAATAGATGCAGCTTTAGTAGTCCACACATCAGAGTGGATTAATTCCAATGGCTTCTTACTCTCTTGAACATGCCTAGGAAATGGTTTCCTTGCGTGTTTTCCAAATTGACAGGCTTCACATACCTTATGCATTTCTGGAACCTTGAATTTAGGCAATCCTGCAACAATATTTTGGGCCTGCATTGATTTAAATCACTGTACATTAACATGACCAATGCGTTTATGTCAGATATCAATATCTGCAACACCGGTCCCATGTGGAAACATTGCTGCACTCAATTCGGGCATGTCCGCATCCAACGTAAACATCCTGCCCTTCTTCTTTCCTTTTGCTATCAAGCAACTGTTATTTTTCATATCCTCAACAAAGCATCCATGAGGATTAAATCTGACCTGCAAGCCCTACTCAACCATTTGACCAACCGAAACCAGGTTCTTGGTGATGTTTGGGACATGAAATACATGAGACAGGTATTTCTTTTTCCCATCCTGCATAGACAAAGGAATTTTACCAATCTGCACAATAGGATGTGCAGTATCATCACCAGTCTCCACAAATCCTGGTCTTTCCATTTTCCTTGCATCCTGCATCCATTCTGCATGACCTGTCATGTGGTTTGACGCACCTGAGTCAACATACCACACATCATTGCTTTCTTCTGCACTTGTCACAGAATTGGTCATGTGCTACACCATAAACAAATGCTCATTTCTGTCATCACCCTGTCCACTAGAGAATGCATAATTGCCTTGCTGCAATTTTCCATTCATAATGTCATTCTGCTTTTTGTAGCAGTCTTAAGCCATATGACCCATTTTACCACAATAGTAGCATTCAACATTGTTGTTTGCATTTTGACCTCTCTGCCATCCACCACGGCCTCTTTGGCTCCCCCTGCCTCTAGAGTTACCACGTCCCCCTCCATAGGACTGGTTTTCTTGAGTTTGCTACATATTCTGATTTCTACCATGGCCTCCAGATCGGCCTCCTCTACCTCTGCCTCTACCTCTTCCAGCATTCGAGTAGAAGACAGTTTCTTTTGAAGTTCCTCCTAAAGAAGATGGACCAACATTTCTCTGCTCTTCAAAAATTAGAAGAGCAAACAACTCCTCAAAATCATGAAATTTTTCACGAACGGCAATGGATGTCCGGAACTGTGCATAATCCTTTCCTAGACCATTCAAGGTCACAAAAACTAAATCATCATCTTCCACTGGCGACCCAATGCAAGCAAGTGCATCTGCAATTTTCTTCACCTTCATGTGGTAGTCATTGATGCTCATATTTTCTCTCTGCACATTGTGCAACTCCTGCTTGAGCTGCATTTTCCTGGCTTGCGTATTTGTGATGTACATTTTTGCCAAAGTATCCCATGCCTCCTTTGGCATACTTGCATCCTGAATATGCACAAGCATAGAATCTAAAATACTGATAGACAGCCAATACATAACTTTTTTGGCTCTCTCATGCCATCCTTTAAATGCCTGCATTTCCTGTTGATTGGGAACATTAGGAAGAACTGATTCTTCTTCATTTCGTGTAATGAACTCCCAATAGCCTTTTCCCATAAGGAAATTCGTCATTCTAAACTTCCATGCTTGGAAGTTGTTCTTGTCAAGCTTTTCAGTGACAATCGATGAAAGAGAATCAGACGCCATTGCAGAACAATGCAAAATATTCTGTCACTGCAAAAAACACGGCTTCTGCCTCACAAGGGCAAATCTGCAAAGCTGACGAAAGTGGTATTTGACCACACAGTCACTTCCTAGTGATGATTTTGCATGAACAGGCAATAAGGATGATTCTGTAACTCCCAATATCTCTGCACATAGGCATACGATGCAATTTCTGTGGCAACTTTCCACCGACCTGCAGAACAGTGGTCGCACAGCAAAAACAGGGCCTTTTTCTCAGTGCTTGCGAAGAATTTCCACCTCCAAAACGGGCCCCGAAATGGGCTCGAATCAGAGAACTTCCGCCTCCAAAACGGGCCCCACAGCATATACTTCCCTCTCGCCACACCGCGAAGGGCGTCTTAATCTGAGACAGTGCACTCTTGCACTTCTGGCTGTGCTACCTGCAGAGATTTGCTCCCAAACTCGAAAAAGGAAAGCAACACTAGTCCTCTTACCAGGACACCGTGAACTTGGTTTGCTTTCTTGAGCTCCTTACCACGAACCAAATACCATGTGAAGATAGTGGGAGAGAAGGAAAGAGTCTCACTTGCGGATTTCTCACATACACAATGGGGGAATACACACAAAGGTGGAGGCTAAAAATAGTTTTCCTCTTCTTAGTTGTGAAAGCCAAAAGAACTCTAGTACAAAGAAATAGGAGAACCCTATATGTGGGTCTCAAACCAAACTCAGCTAGCTAATGTGGCATACTAACTGAGCCACGAACTAGAGTACATAAGGATAGCTGTCATCCAGCTATTGTTCATGGGCAATGTACCAACCGCATCTGCAGCTAACAAGTCAGTGACATAAATGCACAACGGTCACCCTAGCATATCACGAGTGGAGCTCAATATCTCAACAAAGACAAGAATGCAATTGGTTGCAAGTGGGTTTCTAAGGTGAAGGACAATGCAGATGGTTCTCTGTACAGATACAAGCCAAGATTAGTTATCAAGGGCTATGCACAGACATATGGCATTGATTATGAAGAAACATTCAGTCCGGTTGCAAGGATGGCAACCGTAAGAGCAGTCATTGCTATGGATGTAAAGAATGCTTTCTTGCATGGTGATTTGCAAGAAGAGGTCTATATGGAGCAGCCACTAGGTTATGTTCATGCTGTTCATCCTGAGTTTGTTTGCAAGTTGAAGAAAGCCTTGTATGGCTTGAAGCAAGCACCCAAAGCATGGTCTGACAAGATAGGACAGTATCTTGTCACTATTGGCTTTCAGATTTCCAAGGAAGATTTCTCACTTTACGTGAGAAAAACAAAGAAAGGCATTATGCTGCTTGTCATTTATGTTGATGATTTGATCATCACAGGTGATAGTGATGAAGATATCTTTCATGTGAAAATGCTATTGAAGCAGAAGTTTGAGATGAAGGATTTGGGAGAGCTGCGTTATTTCTTGGGCATTGAGGTGATTAGATCCACAAGTGGGATATGGCTCTTGCAGAGGCTGTATGGATTGGACATGCTATCCAAATATGGGATGACAGGCTGTAAGCCTATTTCAGTTCCTTTGGAGCAGAATGTGAAGCTGAGCACAGATGCAGGTGAACTTCTGGAAGACCCTACTATGTACATACGCATAGTAGGAAGTTTGATTTATATTACTATTACCAGGCTAGATTTGAGGTATGCTGTTGGGTTGGTAAGTCAGTTTATGCAAGCTCCAAGGAAGCCGCATTTGGATGCGGCTAGATGCATACTGAGGTATGTGAAGTCCACATTGTAGTATGGACTATTTTATGAGATTGGGGTTCAAATACAGTTGCATGGATACACTGATGCTGATTGGGTTGGTAGTATTTCTGATAGACGATCTACCAGTGGACATGTGTTCTCTTTTGGGAGTGCTGCAGTCACTTGGAGCAGCAAGAAACAGCCTATAGTTGCCTTGTCGAGCACATAGGCTGAGTACAGGGGTGCAGCAATGGTTGCATGTGAGGCAACTTGGTTGCATAAGCTACTTTATGATATGCATCAATCTAAAGATGGGCCAGTTGTCATTTATTGTGACAACATGAGCAGTATACACTTGGCAAATAACCCAGTCTATCATGCTAGAACAAAGCACATTGAGGTGCATTATCACTATGTGCGGGAGAAAGTTCTAGTAGGTTTTATTTATCTAGTTTATGTCAGCATAGAGGATCAGGTAGCTGACATATTCACGAAGGCATTGGGTGCACAGAAGCTGCGCAAGTTCAAAGACCTGCTTGGTGTGCAGGAATTGGGATTGAGCTCGAGGGGGAGTGTTGAGATATCGAGCTCCACTCGTGATATGCCAGGGTGACCGTTGTGCATTTATGTCACTGACTTGTTAGCTGCAGATGTGGTTGGTACACTGCCCATGAATAATAACTAGATGAGAGCTATCTTTATGTACTCTAGTTAGTGGCTCAGTTAGTATGCCACCTTAGTTAGCTGAGTTTGGTTTTGAGACCCACATATAGGGTTCACTTATTCCTTTTGTACTTAGAGAGAGTTCTTTTGGCTTTCACAACTAAGAAGAGGAAAACTATTTTCAGCCTCCACCTTTGTGTGTATTCCCCCATTATGTATGTGAGAAAGCTGCAAGTGAGACTCCTTACTTCTCTCCCACTCTCTTCACACATAGATCCTCCCTTATGCCTGCAAAATCTCATGTCCCATTCAAATGTTCCAAAATGGTAGATGCCACATTCTTGAAGATATGCATGGGATCAAGCAGGGGATTGATCTTGAGGTGAGACCAATATGGTAGTCGATAAAAGATGGAGTATCTAAACAAAATCTGGTGTTAGCATGCAATCTTTAATCCATTCAATATAATAGCACACAATAGTTGCAAATGCTTGCCGACTCATGCCAAGTGGTGGAGGTGTCGTTGAACCATCCCAAATTCTCATCCAATGCCCTATAGCGAGTGACTGTGGGGGGACTTTATTCCAAGGGGCGACATATCTAGGATGATCAGGTGGGAGAAATCGATGGTGATTCTCATAGATGACCTTATTCAATGCATCTGCCCATGAGGCAACTAGCGAAGGACCACAAACAGGACATGCATGGTAACCCGATGTAGTGAGACCTGAACAATAAACACAATTAATAGTTCAAGGTGGGTTCAAAGTGCCATATCAATTGCCCACTCATAATTAAAAGTTCAATGCTTACCTAAACACTCGCCATAGCCTAGGAAGCCATGCATCGTCCACATCAAGACTGCTTTGCAGTTGAAGTCTCGTTATGAGGGAGGCCTGCTCACATCATGCACCTCGATACCTCTCCAAAGTATCTCTAGCTCATCAATCAAAGGCTCCAAATAAACATTAGGATTTTTGACTTTACGTTTCCCAAGAATAAGAAGGGATAACATAACATGTCATTTCTTAATCACCATAGAGGGTGGAAGATTATAATTCACCAATATCACTGGCCATACACTGTAAGAGGTGCTTTTGAGACCAAATGGGTTTACACCGTCCATACCCAATTCAAGTCTCAAGTTCCTAGGTTCTTCCTTGAAGCTTGGCCATGTGTCTTCAATATGCTTCCACGCAGGAGTGTTTGCGGGAGTTCTCCACTTGCCATTGGTTGATCGTTGATAGGAGGAATGCCATGACATGAGCTTTGCAATGGATTTGCACTTGAACATATGTTGGATGCGAGGGATTATGGGAAAATGTCAGAGAACCTTACGAGGCACATCAAAAGTTTTGAGATCTGCTCTATATCTTGCCTCTCCACAAGTAGGATACTCTCTTGCATCCTTGTGTGGTCCACGAAATAGAACGCAATCATTGACGCATGCATGGATGCGCTTGTAATCTAATCCTCCAAGAGAGGTCACATGTTGCCTTGACATATCTCTTGAGGTCGGTAATTTATTCTCCCTTGGAAGCATTCTACACAATAGCCTACACGTGAGGACCATAAATGAGAAAAAGCATTCGAGTAATTGACCCACTAGCATAATTCACCATGTTTGCAAAATAGACTTTAAAGCTTACTTGAGTAATGCATTCAAACATACATTGCTCCATCCATAGATGGTCTGCAAGTTTAGTAACTCAAGGGAGGCATGTAGAATAGAGACTGTGCACCCCTCAAATAGTGGAGTCAATGCTGCAGTAAAAGGATTCGTCCTGCTCCATGCTATCATCCCTACCTGAGGACCGATGGACATATAAATCCCACACCATATCATCAAACACCTCCTCCTCCACGGCCTCATGAGGTACTGGCAGAGGGCTGCTATAACCATCAGTCCATGCATCCGTAATGGTCACTCCTGAAGATCCCACTTCATATCGCCGATGCTTTGCCTCCTCACGACGAGCATAGGGCAACATATGTGGGTGTCGCACTGCATCCTATATCAAATTTAAAAAGGATCATATATCCAACACATAAACAACCATAGGTATCTCAATCAACCTTAACTCTTTAACACTTACCATGTTTACGGTCGCATCCCATTCTCCATACTAATTTAAGACATGATTGAGTGTGATTATGCGTGCACGATACATGTTTCCTCGACATCGATCACACATACATTTGACTTTTTGCTCCAACCACATTTCACGATGGTGGATATGGAGGGATTTATTCTCACTGGAGCTACTTGTTGAAGATGAAGACATCCTAGAGATAAACAACCCAAAAAATGTGTTCTCGCATGAGTTGTAAATGTCAAAACTATGTGTAGCGTCTAAAAGTGCATCTAACATTGCATCTATATTGTGGAATGCGTTTATAGGCGCATCTAAAACATAGTGTAGATGCACTGAGAAACTCACAAGCATGAGTGGAAGAAACCAATGAAGGCAGACCCCAGTTTGTAGATGTGGAGGCACGAAGGATCCAAATGGAGCAATATGGAAACATGCATTTTGGAGCAGGGGGTGCTGAATCATGGGAGGCCCAATTTGTAAGTATGGATCTCAAATTATATTGTGTTTATGTGGTTTATCAAGAGGTTGTTTCTTTGTACTAACCCCTCTACAAATTGTGTCATCTTGCAGCTTGATATCGTGGGCAGGTACCCTACTCCTGTTGAGATAGCCTGTACCACCGCCACCATCACATACTAAGATACATGGAGGCACTTCTATGATGATGGGTTGATTACTGAGGAGCAGTGTATCCAGGCTACTGGAGTGCCTCCCGAAGTATTTAAAAGTAATTAATTAACGTCAATATTATAAATAAATATTTGATTTTTCATACATTGATACATGTTGTCCCTCGTTTACAGGGCCCTAGGGCTGATCAGGAGGAAGAAGATGAGGAAGACAGGAGTGAAGAAGGGAGTGAAGAAGGGAGCGAGGATGTGGAGAACTTAGATTAGTAGTAGAAGTAGTGCTAGCTACTCTTTTTTGTACTTGAAGCCATTGGCTTGGCTTCGTGCCTCTCTTGTATATACACTCCTCGTATTTTTTGTACTTGAAGCCACAGGACGTGGCTTGGCTTCGTGGCTATGAATTAATATACACTCCTTTTATTTTTTTGGCTTTCAATTTCCTTGTGCAACATTCTATCAATGAATGCCTTATGAACTAAACGTTTAGGAGTTGTAATATTTTATTCAGAACTGTAATCATCGGCTATAGATGTGCTTGGAATTGTGCTAATTAAAATGTGGTTGGCTGTAAGAATTGAATTGCACAATGTGGAAATGGGATTCTTGTAACCACATAGTATACACAACATACACAGCATTATGTTTAACCACACAAAATTTTTCTTTTATTTAAAAAAAAGATTCTGCATAGCATCTATAAGCCCGTCTATGTACACGTCTTTTTGTTTTTTTTTAAATTTCTACAGAGCGTCTAAAAGTGCATCTATAGGCATGTCTATCTGTTATATAGATGCGCCCACAATTTTTTTTTAAAGTCAACCAATCAGGAGTGGGCCAACGTAACGTTGAAAATTCAACAAAAGAATATGAAAATAAGAAAAAGAAATAGTACTATATGTTCGTAGAAGCATGTCAAATTAATGAGGTGATCTAATTTGAATCTTTAAAAAATTTATTTTCTGTGCAGAATTTGATGATTCTGACACCGCAAACGCGTCCGAAACGGCCCAAAACCCCAAGAACGGCATTGGAAACGTTGGAATCGGATATCCGAAGGCCCGGAAACGGCCAAAAAAGGTTGAAAAGTGAGATTTGCAGAAAAACGCGATTTGGTACCTTTCATTGAAAAACGCGATTTGGTACCTTTCATTGAAAGGTACCAAATCGCATTTTTCTGCAAATCTCACTTTTCGGCGTTTTTTGGCCGTTTTCGGGCCTCCGGATGTCCGATTCCAGCGTTTCCAGTGCCAATCTTGGGGTTTTGGGCCGTTTCGGACGCGTCTGCGGTGTCAGAATCACCAAATTCTGCACAGAAAAGTGTTGCTCTTATATGAACATTGAATGTAAAGCATGTGAAAGAATATATTTATTCCTTTTCACACTGACATTTCTCACACAAGTATCCATAGTTTCTTGCTTTTGTAGAGAGAGAAAAGAGAAAATAGTGAATTTCTTATAGGGCCCCAAAATGAGCTCCCTTTTTTCCTAATGACACAACGTGATGATGAACCAGGCTCTTTAAGATCACTAATAGTACTTGCTGCCATGATTGTATTGTGGATGAGAGCATACCTTTTTGTCAAGGAGGCATCCAGTACGTAATGCTCTTGACCATCAATATCCCACTCAGATGAAACCTTTACCTTCATTGTTGCTTCACCTTCAATGACTGCCTTAAGGCAAATGAGCTTGTGTGTATTGTAAGCAAATAATACAATGTCTATGCTCAACAGATAACAGGATCTCGACGCAAGAGAGAAAACAAGATAGTATGGAGAATCAAAAATTTGATTACTGTAGAACTGATACAATAGATGGCGCTACCTCCCAGCTGTGCGCTCCTGTGAAAGAAGCTTCGATGGCATGCTGGAAACAATAGAAGACAGAGGCTGAATGCTAAGGAATCAAGGTTGTTGTAGCCAGTGATAAAATGGGCTTCACGGGCTTGCTCTTATATAGCCACCAGTCGTAGTCGGTTAGGCTCAATTGGGTGGCCAACCCAATCCGCCCAAAACGGTCGACTAGGGGTTGGGGTCCCGAAATAGGCCACCGACCATACGATTGAACCGGTGCGCAAAACAGAGCAACTAACCTACGGTCTCTGTTCAGCCCACAGCCATCCGGGATCATCTAAGGCTCCAAACGGGCCCTGCAACCCGAGAGTGGGCTGCCCCGAGAAATGCTCCATCTACCCTCAATGCAGTCAGTCAAGGGAAGCCTTCCCGCACTTGCATGTAGCCTAGTTGGCGGTGTGCCAACTCGATCTGAAGCCGTCCAGCCATCAGGCCACACATGGTCCCCATCTGGTGTCCAAACCAAGACCTGCCAGATAACCGAGCTACTCAAATGCCTTCTCCTCATATGGGGGGCTTACAAGTAGAGTTAGCTGGTTGCCGCGTAGTTACACGAGAGTGGAGCATGGATATCTAACACCCCCCCTTTATGTCCACCCGCAAGTGAACTTGCTTTTTCGGCCCAATGCCGAGTTGATGAAGATGCCTCTCCAGCAAGTCTCTTCCAAGAGCCTTCATGAAGATGTCCGCAGCATTCTCTGTAGTCGAACAGTACACTAAGTCGACCTCTCCATCCATGATCAGCTCGCGTACAAAGTGATATTGAATCTCAATGTGTTTTGTGCGAGCGTGGAACACCGGGTTCTTTGCAATCACCATGCAACTCTAATTGTCACATGATAACTGTGTAGGCTTGTTCTGCACTGCACCCATGTCCCCCAAAATCCTCCTCAACCACACTGCTTCGCAAGAAGCAAAGCATGCAAATTTGTACTCGGCCTCGGTAGAAGAAAGAGCAACTGTGGGTTGCTTCTTGCTGACCCATGACACAACTCCAGATCCAAGTGAGAAACAGTACCCTGTCACTGATCTCCTGCTGTCCACGTCTCCTGCCCAATCCGAGTCACAAAATCCGGTCAAGATGTTGCCCTTGGTATAGGTGATGCCATAATCAAGTGTGCCTTTGATGTATTTCAGCACCTGCATCCCTGCCCTCCAATGGTTCTCTCGACGTTTATTGGAAAACCTGCTTAGTACACCAGTCGCAAAACTGATGTACGGCCATGTGTTGCACATGTAAATCAAGCTACCCACAAGTCTTCTGTACTGCGCTTTGTCCACCAGTGGTGATGAATCCTCGTTTAGGAGCTTCGCGTCAACCTCCATAGGGGTACCAACTGTTTTGCACTCAGCCATGGCAAATGCTTTCAGTATCTCTCCAGCATACTTCAGCTGTGAAATGAAGATCCGTTTCCGCTCTTGCCAAACTTCAATCCCCTATCTAACAGAAATGCATCAGTCCGAGGTTTGTCATTTCAAACTCTCTTCCTAGCAAATGCTTCATCTGCGAGATCTTCTCTTCATGGTTCCCTATTATGACAAGGTCATCCACATAAAGGACCACGATCATACACCTACCTCCTTCTCTGAAGATATACAAATTTGCATCAGATGGGCTCCTCTTGAACTTATTTTGGAGAAAGTAAGCATCAATTCGGAAGTACCATGCTCGTGGGGCCTGTTTCAGCTCGTAAAGTGCCTTCTTCAGTTTGCAGACTTTACCTTCTGAACCGGGGATCTCAAAACCTGGTGGTTGTTCCACGTATACCTCCTCCTTGAGATCTCCATTCAGAAAGGCGGATTTCACATCCATCTGAAACACGGGCCAACTTCCTTGGGCAGCTAAAGCCAAAACACTACGAATTGTGATTAGTCGAGCTGTGGGAGCAAAAGTATCTTGATAATCAAAACCATGTACCTGTGCAAATCCTTTTGCCATGAGCCGAGCCTTGTACTTATCCAACGTGCCGTCAGACTTATACTTGAGCTTGTACACCCACTTGGTTCTGATTACCTTTTGCGTGTTGGTGGTCAATCCACAAGGTCCCAAGTGTTGTTCTTCATTATGGAGCCATACTCCGACTGCACAGCCTCCATCCACCTATCATCGCCCTGTGCCTCTTCAAGACACTTGGGTTCATCAGCACGGATCACTTCTGTCATCAAAGCATAGTTGACCAAGTGTTCCTGCGCCCTTCTTTGCTCCTCTAATCTCTTGGACCGGCAGTGTTCGGATGGTTCCTCCTCAATGGCTGGAGGTTCTCTGCTGTCCAAAAGCTGCTTAACCCACTTCGGGAATGGCCGTTGCCGTTGTGGTTCTGTAGGCTTTTCTTCATCTTCTTTGTCTTGAATCCTCCCAAGCACCATTGGGGGAGTTCGGTCTGCTGTTGGTGGTGGTACTGGATGGATATCCTGGTCTTGGTTGTCTGGGAAGGAAGCATCCTCCTCCAATTGATGCAGCTGTTCTGAGAAGACCACATCGTGACTTACAATTACCTTCTTGGTAACATGGTTATAGAGACGGTAACCCTTCGCCTCTTCACTGTAGCCCAAGAAAATACACTTCCGGCTCTTCGGTTCCCATTTGGTCCTGGTAGCATCAGGGATATGCACAAAATAGTCACATCCAAAAACTCTGAAATGTGCAGCTAAAGGTTTCTTACCAGAAAAGGCTTGCAGTGGAGTCATCCCATTCACAGCCTTCGTGTAGCTACGATTGAGGATGTAAACTGCAGTGTTACATGCTTCAACCCAAAAAGTCTTTGGCAAATCTTTCCCTTTCATCATACTCCGGCCCATTTCGCAGATGACGCGCATCTTGCGTTCTGCTACTCCATTTTGCTGTGATGTATGTGGCGGGGGTTTCTGCCTCTTGATTCCGTGACTTTTGCAGTAACTTTTGAATTCAGTTGATGTGAACTCTCCATCTCTGTCTGATCTTAGCTTCTTCACCTTCCTCCCTGATTCTTTCTCGACCATTACATGCCATTCCTTGAACCTACTGAAAGCCTCGTCTTTTGTCTTTAGGAAGTATATCCATATCCTTCTACTGTAGTCGTCGATCAGCATCATGAAGTAGAAGGAACCACCCAAAGCTTCCGTCTCCATCTTTCCGCAAAGGTCCATGTGAACGAGCTCTAGAGGAGCCTTTGTCCTCCTGGCCTCTTTAGGAAAGGGCTGCCGATGCTGCTTGCCCATCATGCAAGCTTCACATACATCGGGCAGATCTGAAATTTCTGGTAGGTCTGCAATCATTCCACTTTTATGCATCTCCTTCAAAGAACTAAGGTTTAGATGACCAAACCTCTCATGCCATAGCTTAGTGTTCTTCACATCCACTCGAGCACTGAAAGCTGAGAGTTCGTAAATGTTGTTGTGCTGTGTACCTTTAAAGACCAATGACCTTCCCTTGAAGATCCAGGATCTGTGCACCATTCTTATCGAATTGAACTTTGAGGTCTCGATCCGTGATCGCAGAAACGGACAACAAGTTCCTCTTGATATCTGGCACATAAAGAACATCGGCGGACAACTATTTTATAACTCCATCTGACTTGAGAGCAATCGTACCTTTTCCTTTTGCTGGACATTTTGCATCATTGCCGACTGCTACCATGATGTCATTCCCTACCAGCTATAGAGAGGTATACCCATCCTTCTGACTGGTCATGTGGCATGATGCACCACTGTCAATGATCCAAGGTTCATCTGCAGGTACATGAACTGCCTCCGTGCAAATCTCCTCAATTGCGACGAACAGCTCTATTGGTACTGTCTGCGCACTGTTGCTGGACTCTTTCTTCACTCCGTTCTTCTCATCTACAATCTTCTTGCGGCACTCATTCTGCTTGTGCCCTGCCTTGTTGCAATAGAAGCACTTGATCTTCTTCTTTCTCTTTTTATCATCAGAAGAAGATGGGTTACCAGAGTCCTTACGATTACCTTCCTTTGATCCAGTCCAGAAAGCCGAATCTTCTCCAGTCCTCATCTTTTGATGCATCTCCTCCTCCAGAAGCATCGTGCTGAAATCCTCAAAGTTGAGGGGCGGATTTCTGTTCTGCGTATTCAGCGCCGTAACAAGACCATCGTACTTTGGTGGGAGAATCTGTATGCACCTTCATGCTAGATTCTCGCTGGTGATGGTGATGCCAATCGCAGTCATCTGATCGCGCAGATTCTTCACCCTGGTGATGAACTTCTCTGCCGCTTCAGACTCAGACAACTTCTCATTTGCGAGTTGAGTCTCTAGATTCTGAATCCACATCTGATTCATGGTCTCGTACTGATTTTTCAAGACCGTCCATGCCTCCTCCGCTGTGGTGACATGTTGAATTAATGCCATGATGGAATCAATAACACTACAGACAATAGAACACAGCGCATCTGCATTTCTTCTTGTCCACGTGAGAATCTCATCCACAGTTGGTACTATCTGTTGTCCTACATTGGGCTGGATTTGGGTCTCAGAACCGGTCTCACGTCCACCCCAGTAGCAGTGTTCCAAAGCTCATATGCGCTTAGGATGGTCTTCATCTTGAACTTCCAGAGAGGATAGTTAGAGCCGTCCAACTTTTCTCTTTCACCGAACGGTGGGATTCGGAGTCTTGCGGGCTGGGCCATCTCTCACAATCTGCTCGCAAACAGAATCACACTACCAAATCTTCTTGCTAGAGTCCAGGCTCTGATACCATGTAAGAAAATATTACAACGTCTGTGCTCAACAAATAACAGGATCTCGACGCAAGAGAGAAAACAAGATAGTATGGAGAATCAAAAATTTGATTACTGTAGAACTGATACAATAGATGGCGCTGCCTCCCAGCCATGCACTCCTGTGAAAGAAGCTTCGATGGCATGCTAGAAATAGTAGAAGACGGAGGCTGAATGCTAAGGAATCAAGGTTGCTATAGCCAGTGATAAAATGGGCTTCACGGGCTTGCTCTTATATAGCCACCAGTCGTAGTCGGTTAGGCTCAAGTGGGTGGCCGACCCAATCCGCCAAAAATGGTCAATTGGGGGTTGGTCCCGAAATAGGCCACTAACCATACGATAGAACCAGTGCGCAAAACAGAGCAACTAACCTACGGTCTCCATTCGGCCCACAGCCATCCAGGATCATCTAAGGCTCCAAACGGGCCCCGCAACCTGAGAGTGGGCTGCCCTGGGAAATGCTCCGTCTACCCTCAGTGTGGTTAGTCAAGGGATGCCTTCCCACACTTGCATGTAGCCTAGTTGGCGGTGTGCCAACTCTATCTGAAGTCGTCCAGCCATCAAGCCACACATGGCCCCCATCTGGTGTCCAAACCAGGACCTACCGGATAATCGAGCTACTCAAATGCCTTCTCCTCATATGGGGGGCTTACAAGTAGAGTTAGCTAGTTCTCGCGTAGTTACACAAGAGTGGAGCATTGATATCTAACATGTATGGGGAAGAAGGCTTTGAAGGAAATGTGCACTAACAATCCTTCTTCCATCCTTGAGTGGGATAGAGTGTGATAGATTCGCTCCTTCAATAAGCCATTCAATAGAAGCCTCTTCTGTAGCCATTTTGGATGACACAACAAAAGGTACCAAAGACAAAGGGAGCTCAGAGAAAGTGGTTATTAGAGGAGCTCAGAGAATATAGACAATCTTGAGAGCAGAGGGATGGTAATCCAACATGGCATTGAGAGTAGAGGGATGGTAATCCAACATGGCATTGAGAGCAGAGGGATGATAATCCAACACGGATCATGAAAATAAGAAGGGATGAAAGAGAGAAATGCAATATGATGCAAAGCTAGAAGGCAACCAAAGAGACTTAGAAAGTAATGGTGGGAGAGAATGAAGAGGAGAAAATGACAAGAGAGTAGTATTAGGATGCATGGTCACGAGAAAGCAGAGTGCAAATATTGAAAATGGGTAGAGAATGGGTAGAGGATTGTGAAACAAGTGGTGTTTGAGCTAATTCCAATGTCGATTATGCCCTGACACCACAATGAGAAGTAGCCATGTGGCCGTCATTACAACCCATTGAGCTGGAATGATGGTGAGAAAGGTGGCGGCCGAGATTCTTTCACAAACTTGGATTATGCCAGGATGTCACAATCTTAAGCCTTAAAAGCCACATGCTATTATAGGGACAATTAATGATGCCGATTATGCCTTGTCGCCACAATCTGACACTAGTTAGTCACCTTCGCCCTCTCGCGATACTCTGTGCAGATCTGGCCCCAGGGGATATTGGTCGGGGCATTGAGAGATTTGTTAGAAGTCCTAAAGGGGCAAGCAGCGGCCATGCGAAGCTCCCAAATGTAGGAGTCATTGCAGTTGGGGGGATGCAAAGGCAAGTGAGGGTGGAAGATATGGTTGACGCTCAGCCGTGCGAAGGTTGTGGCATTGGAATTCGACACCACATGTAAATCCTTTGCTCCCTATGCAAAGGATATAATACAAGCTTCTGGCACCAGTAGCAGAAGGAGCGATAGCAGTAGTGGTATGAGGGAAACGCCGTGCAGGAGTGGAGCCATGCTTTGGCTTGCGATTTCTTGCTAGTCTCGGCCATCCCTCTCTCGGCTCTCTCCTCCCTCTCTCCTCCCTCCTTCGTCCCCTCTCTCGGCTCTCTCCTCCCTCCTTCCACCTTTCCACTCTCCTCCCTCCTTCCACCTTTCCTCTCTCCTCCCTCCTTCGTCCCCTCTCTTCGTCTCATCTCAGGAAGCTTTGTAAAGGCGTGGCTAAGGGAGTCGGCTCTTCTAAAAACTCACATGACTGCCAGAGCAATAGGTAAAGCTTCGTTCAAGCAAATTTTTCTAAGCCAAACTATCTTATTTTCAATTGGGCTGCTTCAAGAATTTTTGAATTGGCCTTGCACTCAAACAAGAGATGAATTCTCTCTGAATTTTCTCAGCAACTCGTATTAAAAAAAAGGGGGGGGCTGCTGAGCCCCCCCCTTTTTTTTGGTTTCATAGAGTTTGCGCTAGCGCAGACTCTGGGGGGCTGCTGAGCCCCCCCCTTTTTTTTTGGTTTCATAGAGTCTACGCTAGTGCAGACTCTGGGGAGCTGCTGAGCCCCCCCTGCAAACATGCCACGTTCAGAGGCAATGGGAAGCCAGTTCCATTTCTTTGCTCCAATTTTGTTAATGTTGCAACTTCGTGCCTATAACAGTTTGCTGGCTCTTGTTTCTTCCCAGTCCTGTACAATGGTCCCGTTCATCAACTAGAGATGAGGATCTTGTCCTCATTCTACTGCTGCTGCTTTTGTGTCGTGCTCTTGCAATTTTAGATTAAGTTTCTAGTTCTTGAGCATCCTGTTCATTTGGGGTTTTTAAGTTTACCTAGTATGAATAATCATTTACAGGGGTCTAGTCTGTACAACTCACATTACATTGACAGTCTCAGTTTATTCCCTTATCCATAATAAAGCGAGTCAAGCAGTTCTTCCCTGCCCTCAAACATGCCGCTTTCAGAGGCAATGGGAAGCCAATTCCATTTCTTTGCTCCAATTTTGTTAATGTTGCAACTTCGTGCCTATAACAGTTTGCTGGCTCTTGTTTCTTCCCAGTCCTGTACAATGGTCCCGTCTCGGGGGGGTCACTCATCATATGTAACCCTATCACGTGAGTTCAACAGAAGGATATTTTTTATTTCTAAAATTTACAGAAATAAATATAGATAAGGGACTATTTAAAATATTTTTGGAAAAAATTTACAGATTTGTATAGAAAAGGGGTACATTTTATTAATGAAAAAATTTACAGATAAGGGATTTTAAATATAGGCCTTGAACGCACATGATATAGAGGGTTTATACATAGTGACCCCCCTGAGGGTCCCGTTCATCAACTAGAGATCTTGTCTTGAGGATCTTGTCCTCATTCTACTGCTGCTGCTTTTGTGTGGTGCTCTTGCAATTTTAGATTAAGCTTCTAGTTCTTGAGCATCCTGCTCATTTGGGGTTTTTAAGTTTACCTAGTATGAATAATCATTTACAGGGGTCTAGTCTGTACAACTCACATTACGTTGACAGTCTTAGTTTATTCCCTTATCCATAATAAAGCGAGTCAAGCAGTTCTTCCCTACCCTTACCATTCTTCTATGAAGACTCCAATTCAAGGAGGATTGCGCTCTTGGTTTCACCTCTCTTATAACAAATTCAAAGCTTGGTGCAAAGGAGGATTATGTTGGAGACCATTCTTGTTCATGTGGCTTGACATTTTGCATGAAGACCTTCAACCAAAACTCCTAACCGATGGTTGAGAAATACTTGTTTTAATCCTAGCTAGGCCTTCTATAAAGGCTTGTTCTCTCCTTCGACCATGAACATCATTATCCAATCCATAAGGCAAGGGACCCATTGACATAGGGAACTACCGAACTATCATGGTTGGCCAAGGATGGCAAAGGTGTATGTTTCTACACTCGTGATACACATCAATGAGTACATTGTGCAACTAGGAATTGATTGGCCAAGCAGAGTTCAGGTGGCATCAAGTTTTCATCCTAGAGCTCTAATAGAGAAGGCCAGAGACTGGCAATAGAGCTCTACACGACCCAAGTTCACCATGAAACAGGGTCAAGCTAGCTGATTTCGAATGAGACCTTGATGTGAGGGCATCCAGTAAGGCACGTATCAGCATGAGTTGGGGCTCCTTGCTGCTGGTAGAGGGACTGGTTACCTGTAGGGTCTCTCCCATTGGCTACTAGCTGCTCTGAAAAGGGCTTGGTTGTGCAAGGTCTACAAGAGACAGGTTGGGATCTACTCATTGAGACCGGCTTGGTCAACAGTGGTTGTTTTAATGTCTCATTTGAGCTTTGAAGCAGAGGCTAGTTGCATAAATCAACTCACTTGTGTGAGATAGCTCTCGTAGCTTGCGTTGTTACAAAGAGCTAACTATAAGCTACTCTGAAAATCAAATGGGCACACAGGGAATCTCGGCTTATTAGTGAGCCGATTTTGGTAGAGCTGTCCGAACACTCTAATGCATTTACTGAACAGGGGAGCTCTCGGTGTGAAGTCCTTCTCCTGGTCCAAGCTTCCATGGATGTTAGCTAAAAGTTTATGCTTCTTTCCTTAGAGGGAATAGGTGGTTGAGAAGGCACTTGAGGCAATAATTTCATCTGCCTTTTTCACATCTTCTGCTTAGATGGAGAGCTTAGTTGGATTGAGAGCTCTGTTGTTGTTATCTTTCATGAGCAGGATATCAAAGATGGAGAGCTTAGTTGGAGCTTACCATTGATTGATCGGTCATGGAAGGAATTGATAGCTCAGTCTAAGAGGTAGAGTTTGATTTTACTTTTTCGCTTCCATGGGAAGAATGTTATGTACCTGGATATTAATCCTCGGATTTAGGGGAGCTTGGGATTAAGCCTAGCAACTAACGTGAGGACTTGTGCAGTAGCAAAGGGCCAACTGTCTATATCTAATTGGGAATGCTATTTATAGTGGGATGCTATTTATAGCAGAATGTTCTTCTATAAAAAAGAGGCCAAGGGCACTGGTGGGCTTGGACCAAAGGCCAAGACTTCGGCCATATACATGCATATCACAAGATGGCATGTCTAAGGTTCCTCATGGACGGGTTCTAAGGTTCCTCATGGATGGGTTCACAGTGTCACTGATCTCTATGCAGCACCTCAACAGGGTTTGATAGCAGCAAGGTTGAGGTTTGGTAGTTTGTTTTAGCAGTTTTATTCCAATTTACAGCTCAGCAGTTCATCTCTCAGTTTCACTCAGTTCATCTCTCAGTTCTCATCCATCTCTCTCACTCACATAGTAAATACTGTTGGCAAGATCCATGGTTCAAAATGTATTCGAAGCTTTCATAGGTCATCTCCAATAGTCTCTAGTCCTATTATTGAATCAGGATTAGCATTCATTTAAAGATATTGGTATCAAGGACTTCTTTCAAGGAATTGATATGTATCTCAATTGTCTTAAGGGTTTGCATTGCAATGTCTCAAGGGTTACAAATTTCACTATTTTAAGGATTTGAATCATTTATATATGCTTATGCATTTTATATTCTACTATCTTAAGGATTTGAAACATTTTGTATATACAGGTTTCATAGTAGTGAGCATTTTCATTCTGACAAGATGGCACCAAGGTGAAAGAAATCAACTACAAGAGAGTAATTCTAAAACTTTTTGGTACTGATAACCTTGGCATATCTCTGATGGACGTGAGCAATATATAACTCATCCTTGCTGGTTGTGATATATATTCAAAGGAACTAAAACTTATGCATTGAGATCTGGACCATCAAGAAGATCTGTGAGTGAGGAGTGTACGTCTCGTACTCCACAAAATGATGCAAATAACCCACACATGGAGACACTTGCAGAAACTGAGGCTACTATCACTCGAGAAGAGTCATCATCTCATCTCGTGATTAGTCTTGAACAACAGGAGGTACAAGAAGAGCCTCGAGGCCAAGGAGAGCAAGAGAGTGCAGAAAAGACAAAAGAAAAAGCTCCAACACATGTAAGAGTACTTGGGAAGGAGATTCAAATTGGACTTTCGCAAGATGTCCTTGATCAGTTTCGGATGCAAAGAAGAATTGATTCCTCTCTGTAGATTGATTCTTAATGAGGCTATTCGAACATCAACGTCTGAGATTACTGTTTTGAGAGATAGTTTTGATTCTAGAGGCTTTGCTATAAATAGTGCACCTTTTCTAGTATCCTTGCAACGGCCAGGAAGTGATCAATTTTTCTATGTTACTGCACTTGATCGTCAAGAATGGGGGCCTATTTGGAATCAAATAAGTGAGGACTTCGACAACCAGCTAAGTAATGAGTGGCAAGACTTGAAGGGGAAGAAGTTCCTCGTTTGGGATGGAAATCATAGGTTGAAGGCATGGTTTTCTCGGATCAAAGACGGTACTCTCTTGATAAATCTATCATGCATAAGGAAATGTTCTATTATAGTTTGCATTGCACATGATTATGTCATGCTTACTTGTGGAATTGATATGTTGTAGCTTATTCAATAATGCCAACTCGCCATATCCAAGTGAGATGCCAATTCATAGAGGTGCAGAAATCTCAAGAGGGAGAGCTACTTCTTGCCTTAAAATCAACCAATGAGTAAGATAACTTTTTATAATACTTCTATGTATAGCTACTTTAACTTCTTCTCTTTAGAAACTAAGTCTATTGGTATTTATATCTTTAACTTCTTCTCTTTAGAAAGTAATCCCCACGTGAATATATGTTGGTATTGCAGACTTGTTCGAGCGCATGTAGAGCATTCATATGGGCACGAGGTCTTCCTCTTTGAAAAATTTGGCATGGCAGATAAATCCTCACTTCTTGAGTTATTGAGTGAAGAGGATAAGAGATGGGTGGAAGTGGAGATGGCAATAGAAAGGAAGAATAGTAACCCATGGCACACAGCACCAGCTATTGTCTTGGCACAGCTTGTTTGGAAGGTATCTGCGCGAGCTATAAATATCCCTTTGCTCTATGAAAGGTGTCCCAAAAAGGATAATGTTTTGATTTCTTGTTTTCATGGAAGGTTGATTTTTCAAGTGCAATCAAGAAAGCTACTCAAAATCTTAACCAATCAAAGATGGAGTCTAGAGGAGTATACTAATAAATTTAGTAAGGCTATTAAGAATGTGGAAGTCATCTTTCGTGATCGATCATACAATGTTTTGATTTCTTATTTTCATGGAAGGATGATTTTTCACCTGCGATCAAGAAAGCTATTCAAAATCTTGATCAATCGAAGATGAGTCTGGAGGAGTATACTAATAAATTTAGTAAGGCTATTAAGAATGTGGAAGTCATCTTTCGTGATTGAGCATACAAGATGGTACCTGTTGCCAATCCTCCAAATGGTGATGGCTTCTTAGAGCTTCTATTTAGTTATGATTGGAATCAAAAGGGTGCCATGACTAAGGACAAAGTGCATATATTAGCCTCATCACGTCTCAACCCTAATAGGTAATGTCAATTAATGTTTTTGCACAATCACTCCATAGTGATGCTAATATTTTTTTCCTTTGCCATGATATTAATAGGAAAAAAGAGCTTCTACAACAATTGATGATGGCACGAGGAAATGATACAGTTGCATCTGCTAAGTATGGGGATGCCCAAAAGTTTTGACTACATGTGAAAAAGGAAACATATTGGCAATACTTGTTTGAGCGAGGGATTTCCATCATCAACAATTTGCGAAGCCATGATTTGGAATTGCCCGATGGGTTTGAGACATTTGATCGAGAGCAAAGATGACTTCACCTCCAAGAAGCCTTCCCTATGCTTTGGAAGGATATGAAGTCTACTCTTGAAGCAAATAAGCAGCCAGAAATGCGAGAGTCATCCTTATGCTTGGTGTATAAACACCATATTAGAGAATTTGGGAAAATCCTGATAATTTGGGAACTTTTGAGGGGTTGTAATTATGTAACATTCAATGTTTTTCATTGATTTTTCCCATAGATTTGAGAGTCCATCCAAATCTTGCAAATGTGCATGGTTTGCATCAACATAAATAAAATGTCAAATGTTGAGGTTTCGACCAATGCATGGTATTTTTTGAGGGGTTACAATTACAATGCATTGAGTGCACTCCATTGACTTTCTCCCTGGATTTGGCCGTGTATATGAAATTCACAATTTGGAGTGTGCCTGTTCTGCATTAGCCGAGAAAAAAACATCATATGTTTGAGTTTAATGAAGCATTTTTTGCCTCTTCTCAAAAAAAGGTGGTGTTCAAAAACACCATTTTAGTTTAGTTGGAGAAAAAGTAAGAATGCAACACTAGTCCTTGATATTTTGTCGAGTGTGCAAAACTTGCAACCACAAAGCAATGGTCTGCAAAAAAAAAGATAAAGAAAAAAGATCAATGTCATACCTTCCAAATATTTGTCAGTATTCAAATAAATTATTGTTGTGCAAGGAAAAAAAAGTCATGCTTTTCAAGTACCTTCACTCCATTGTAGAGTCAGCATCAGAGTCAGAATCTGTTCTATGAGCCAAATTGGATAAAGCTCGCTTGCGTGCAATGGTTGGTATCTTCACCTTGATGGGGAGGTTGCTGCTCTTCGAGGAAACCTTCTTTGAGAGGTTACATTTTGGAACCCATGACCATACAATAGCATCAACAGATTCCCAACGTGGAGGATCACCTTTATTGCACATCCAAATCTTGTTCCAACAATCTGCATACACCTCCTCAATTTCTGCATTGTGTCTTTTGCATATAGGTGCCCAATATTGTATGAAAACCTTCTTGAAATTTTTAGATTTATTATCCTTCTGTACATCAGTTTGAGCAATGCCTAGCCAAATTGGGTAAATTTTTTCTGCTGGTCGGACCAAAAGAAAGTGTCCTTTTTGTACATCAACCATTGGATCAAATGATTGTTTTTGCTTTTTCCTTTGAGGTCCATAGTAATGATCATTCAACTCTTCAATTCCTTGAAACTCATCGTTTTCATTATCAAATACTTGCACACAATCAATATGTTGCGTCTTTGGCCAAAATCTCTCGTACATGCCCTCTACACTATTGTTTGGTTTATCAAGCTCATCAATCATGTTCTTTCAGTACTTCACTACTGGCTTGTAAAACTTTGTGAAAGATGCATCTGGACCTTGCAGGTGTGCCCATTTTTCCCAAAAGCGTACATACTCCTTGATACCAACTATCACATCTAAGTGATCCTTCACATACTTGAACATGGTTACATAAGGCGGCTCTCCACTTGGTAGCATTTGGATGACCATCCGGATGTCTCTTCCACAACTCAATGCCACCTTCACTTGGTTGCCAATCTAATGATCGTGGATGCACTTTATATTGCATGATAGGAACTTCATTTCGCATAAAGAACCGAAATTGGAGAGGCTTTGAGTGTCCCACTCAAGAATCTTTCCCATCGCATAGGCATCCATCAACATAGCTCTTGAAATCAGGGACTTCCGTTACCAAAAATGGCGTTGGAGAAGACTCCTCACATTGTCTAAAAGTATCCATGAGATGTGCAAATGTCAATGTTTGGCTAGTTCTTAACCTCTCTGAAAACTTGCTAAACATTGCATCAATATCCTCATGTGTATGCCCAACCATCAAGAATCCCAATTGAATTGACTTGAAAATCCCTCGAGCAACAAGTAATGATAGGTATGCAAACAAGTACCTATTCTTGTTTTCAGAACCACAATTATCCAACTGCAACAATAGGTGTTTGGGTAGTTTCTTATAAGGATTTTCTTGATGGGAACTTCCAAGTCCAAGGTCTTTGAATGTTCCACCCACTGCTCCAAGATGAAGTTGTTGCTTGCCATTAGAAACATAGTGAGAATCCAATGCTTCTCTTGAGGTTAGTGCATTTAGCAGAGCGTTGTCAGACCTTGGCATCCCATCATGTACTAAATCTCCAAGTGCATGGTTATCAAATCTTTCAAGATTTCTCAAACACAAAGCCAATGAACCAATCGTGAAGTTAGGATCCGACGGCCACAAGGATAAAGAAAAGTGACCATAACGTCCTTGACCATGTCCATGTGTTATCATGCCAGTCAAAGCCATTGGGAGCTGAAAGGACTTGTCTGTGTCCTTTGAACGATTCCGTAATCTAGGGATGGCTGTCTTCTTTTGGTCCATCTTATCATGGATAATGCACAAGTATGTCTGAGGATACATTTCAGAAAATCTTCTGCGCCAAGTGTAGTACACATTTCTACAACTTTTTTGTTGTAACATGTGTTTTCTTCTATCTTCCATCAACTTATTACGTTCATTTTGGCATTTTGTCGCTGCAAGCTGAGCCTTGATTGCACTACATAAACCACACTTAGAGAATTCACTTGTTTTTGACAAAGTTACATGCTTGAATTCAGAGTTCCATATGCGGTTGAATGTGGAAGTTGACATCTCTTTACAACCCAAACTATGCTTTAATTGCATGTTAACTTCATAGAGAATATCAACCTGCTTGTATACATCCGGTATCACCAACTGTGTTTCCCTTGATCCATCCTGAAGTGTTCTACTTTTGTGTGGCATACGCTCAGAATTGTTATCCACAAAATCTTGGATTATGGCTCTACCCAGTTCTGTGTGGTCCCAACCTCTCCGCACGATTCCTTTATTACCATGTATGCACCTTCGTATACCAATTTCAAATTGCTCCCTGTATCGATAAAATGTTGTTTTTGGAATACCATGCATTTCATACCATGCTCTACAACAAACTTGAATACCATTCAATGAAAAGACATATTTGAACTGCCCATTGTCATCTTTTCGACAAGCAACCCCAAGAGTGTCATATACATAATTGCTGTGAGCCTCCAAACTTTGGCCCCAATACTCTATGCGTAATTTGGATATCATTTGACGATCGGCAAATTGACAACAATTTTGTTTACAACAATCAATCATCGATACTTTTATGACTGCATCCCTTGTGAGTCTAGATGATGCTAATGGCATGCCATGTTTTTTAGCTTTTCTCTTTATCATGCAATAACGCCTCTTTTTTGTGGATTTTTCCATTGGGTCCTCATCTTCCATGTGCTTTTTCCCAAAACCACTTGAAGAATTCATGGTGTCATCGATTCTTAATGAAGTTCCATCTAAAAAGGTTATTTGTGCAATGGGCCATTTTATTAAGTGGATGGTATCGATGCTTGATACATCACTATGATACTTTTCAATTCCCACACCTAGATTACCTTCACCAAGCATCTCAAAATTTATAGGTTCAAATGGGTAGACATGCAAAACAACACCCTCTGCAATGCTCTTGGTTTTCTGCTCATCCCATATTAAGACTTTCTTGTCCTTCCATGATTCTCGAATGGAAAACTCATCATATTCACATAGAGGTTCAACGTCAATGGTATCTGATGTTATATCATTCATTGGTACAATAGCTCCATTGACATTGTCCACACAACTCATTGATCGTGCTTTCCAACAAACAACACTACCCAAAGCCTCATAGACTAAGAATGCATCCATTGTAGGAAATGGAAGAAGTGCACTTTCATCCATACAAATATCGATCGCCACTGATACATTGTTTTCCCCCAAGGGCACACCTTGGCACATGTCATCATGTGATGTAGAGAATATTGTCCCAATGGCAACAATCTTTCCACTGACAAGCAAGTTGACTTTAACCCCCACTTTCAATGTGGCACCTGCATAGTACATAGCATTTGTTATAGTTCAATATTGATATCTGATGGTGTGACTTAGGATGAAAATGCTTTACAAGATTTCATTGCAAGACCAAATCTTCCTAAACCTTGGTGCTTTGAATTTTAGGTAGCAAAATTTGGCTACATGGCCAAATCTTCACAAACCATGGTAAGAAAACACGTCTGTGTGTGAGTCTATGGGTGCTTTGTGTTGTTGTGGTCTCGCGATCAAGATTATCACAGGCCCTATCGCCAACCACGTGATGTCCTCCGCGTGTGATACCACCTTTGCCTATCTTCCCTTGCCCCCATCCTCCTCTTTGCCCTCTTGCTCACGGAACCTTCTTGAGACATCGCAAGGCTACACCATGCCCATAGTTGAAAGAGAAATGCTAATTCTAAATAAACCATATCCCTAGCTACAGTTATATAGTGAAAGGCCTTTCTTGCCAAAGTAATGCACATAAGTATATTTACAAATTCGCCTTAAATAATTATGTGCCTATATAAAGCATCAAATGTAAATCCTTATGTTGAAATCCTTATGGCCTCCTAGGTTTAGAAACTAGAGCATGCCATGAGGAATATCTTCATGAGTTTGATAAGCCCAATGGAAGTTCGCATAGTCCATGCATTGGTGTTAATAGCTTGGTTTCAAGTGCATGCCCAAACTTATCATTTCTACGAGTGGCTTAAGTTCATTTATATTTTGGTGAAGTGTGAGGTGCAGAAGCTTTTTGTTAATACAACTTTCCTTTTGATTGGCTACTCTCATAGCTTTGCTACCTCCTTATGAAGTGATTGTATTGAATGTAACTACCATCTACAATGTTTTTGTTGTTATATGAATGAGCTTTTTCTTTTGTATGGAGCAATGAATTATTTCATTGCATTGAGTTTGTGAGTAGGGAATAGTAACAAATGCTCCTCTAGGCTCAAGTGTCCGTAAAGGAAACCTAGGTGGAGAAAATACATTAATGTAGGTAGGCTATCACATGTGGCATTCGTTCCTCCACACCTCCATCAAGATATGGGACATGATTAATTTATAGCCTATGTGGCACAATATGTGACAAACGGCATGCAATAGGAACTACTTAAGTAATGGAAAAGCACTACAAGGCATAGGCCATTTTCCGACGGAAATACCGACGCTTTTTACATTAAATTTTTTTTTTTCACGGGCGCAAAGGTCGCTATAAAAGTCGCTAAAAGCGTCGAAAAAGGAGCGTCGCTATAAACCGTCGCTATATAGCGATGTTGTTAATCGTCGCTATATAGCGACGATGTAAACGTCGCTATATAGCGACACTGTTAATCGTCGCTATATAGCGACATTGGTAAACGTCGCTATATAGCGACGATTAACAGAAGTTAAAAAAAAGGTTTAGTGGGGCTAAACAGGGCTTCCTTTTGGCCCTGTTTAGCCCCACTAATCCTTTTTTTTTTTTGTAATTACAAAAGAAAGTTTTTTATAACAAAATTTCCCTTGCTTGCAGGGTGATACAAAATTATTCTTGTGAAATGATGAGGGAAAAAGAGATATACATATATAACAGTGTTTGTAACAAAATTACCCTGTGAAAGGGCGATACAAAATCGCTCAAACGAGCGGATATACAAAATGCTACTACCACTACTCATCCGAATCCGAATCATCTTCGTCTTGTTGGCCTGTTCCTTGGTCCTCGACACCTGCGTCTTCTCCCTCGTCCTCGGCACCTGCGTCTGATCCTTGCCCCTGTTGATCGCTATTCTCCGATGATGGGACGCTTGAGCTTTGACCCTAAGAGTGAACCATATAAATCGAAAATTAGATTGGAACTTAAATTAAAAAGTGAGATTACAAGTAGGAGTAAACTTATACCGTGCGAGCAGCCACCTCAGCCCAATCGACTGTCGCTCCCATTGCCTCTTGCTCAATGAACCACGGCTTTGTTCCTATCCGAAATGCGCGCCGCGTCTCTGCATCCGTAGGAAGACGACCCATCGCAGCTTGCTGTGGATCCAATTTACGAGAGTTAGAGTTAGCTAAAGTGCATGTAATATGTAAGTAAAACAAATAGAACAATACATTAAATGGGAAGAAGTAGACTTACCACGGTTGCCTCGAACGCATACCGTCCGCCTGCACCAAAGTGGGAAGTACCTACGACGTCCAGCCGTCTCTTCGCAGCCCTCCTCTGACCCTCGAACATTTCGGGATGGTCCCTATGTTGCTTCTTGAAGTACTTCCAATCAGCTTTGTCTGCCCAGCTGGGTTTAGCCAACCCCTTTGTAATGGAAGTACGCAAGGTTAATCTACGATGCTTTAGGACCAAACCCATGCGCTCGAGCATATAATTGTCATTAAACTCCACATTTGGCGGATTAGGGTATCTTTGTTTTAACTCATCGATCACCGCCTGCTTCTTTTGGGCATCTTGATACCGCCAATCGGTATTTATGCCGCTCTTGAAGTGATGACTCATCAACCTCCTCATGGCGGCCATCACTGCTTTGCCCTTTTTATCTTCTATTATCTCTCCGGCAGATGTGATTTGATAGGAGAGATCCCCTGATGAGTAAGGGGGACTGACGGTAGCAGAGTCTGAAGGAGTGGAAGCTGCGCGACCGCTTCCGGATCGAGGAGTAGCAGTGGGAGTAGGAGAGGGAAAGGGACCTGACTGATACTGTGTCTCCGGACCAAGTGGAGACCTAAAGGAGCGTGAGTGTGCTGACTCGTCTACATCTCCTGAGTCAGCACAACATGAGCCGCCCATCCTACTCTTCCTTCCCTTGCGGGAGGCATGCGCAGGTGATGATCCCGCGGTCGAAGGGGCGCGAGGGGATGGCTGGGCAGTACGTCCACCCGTCGGTGTAGGGGAAGGAATTGCGGAGGTCCTCTGAGAGAGCAGAGAGAAGAATCTCGCTGCCTCCTCATCGCTCATCTGCGCTACAAACTCGTCGGGAGTCCCAACAAAGCCATGCGCGACTAGCAAAGGAGTTCCCCGAGGGGTAGTCGCAGTGCTACGTGGAAGAGGGGTCAGACCAGGGGTAGTCGCAGTGCTAGGACCGAGAGGAGACGGACCAGGGGTAGTCCTCGGGGTAGTCGCCTGAGAGGAATCAAAGTCCTCTGGAGCATATAGATCGTGAGCTCTCCTCCTGCGAGGCTGTCCGTACTCGTCGGATGAGCGGCGTGATCCCATGTCTAACATAGACACAAACACGAAAACAGAAAACAAAAAAACAAACATAAGCATTCTCATAGGCATAGGCATAGGCAAGAAGAAAGAAGAGGGAAAGGAAAGGAAAGAGGGAAAGGAAAGAGGGAAAGAAGATGGAAAGGAATGAAAAGAATGAGAATGAGGAAATAGAGAATGAGAGAAGGGGGAAATAGAGAAGGGGAAAGAGATGAGGGAAAATAGAGAAGGAGAGAAGGGGGAAATGAGAGAAGGGGAAAATAGAGTGGGAAATAGAGAATGAGCTTATGCGGAAATAGAGAATGAGCTTATGCTTCTCTCATTCTCTATTTCCGCATAAGCTCACGCATAAGCATGAGCTTATGCGGAAACTTAAGCATAAGCTCATGCTCATGCATGAGCATAAGCATGAGCTTATGCTTATGCTTATGCTTAAGCATAGGCATCGGAAATAGAGAAGGAGCTTATGCGGAAATAGAGAATGAGTTTCCGCATAAGCTTCTCTCATTCTCTATTTCCGCATAAGCTCATGCATAAGCATAAGCTCATGCTCATGCATGAGCATAAGCATGAGCTTATGCTTATGCTTATGTGGAAAGCATAGGCATCGGAAATAGAGAATGAGCTTATGCTTCTCTCATTCTCTATTTCCGCATAAGCTCACGCATAAGCATGAGCTTATGCGGAAACATGAGCATAAGCTCATGCTCACTCATGAGCATAAGCATCAGCTCATGCGAAAAAAGAGAAGGACGCATAAGCTCATGCTTATGCTCATACATGAGCATGAGCTTATGCATGAGCTTATGCGGAAATAGAGAATGAGTTTCCGCATAAGCTTCTCTCATTCTCTATTTCCGCATAAGCTCATGCATAAGCTCATGCTCATGTATGAGCATAAGCATGAGCTTATGCGGATGCTTATGTATGAGCATAAGCATAAGCTCATGCTTATGTATGAGCATAAGCATAAGCTCATGCTTATGCTCATGCGGAAAAAGAGAAGGAGCTTATGCGGAAAAAGAGAAAGAGGAGCTTATGCGGAAAAAGAGAAGGAGCTTATGCGGAAATAGAGAATGAGGGAAGCATAAGCATCTCTCATTCTCTATTTCCGCATAAGCTCATGCATAAGCATAAGCTTATGCGGAAACTTAAGCATAAGCTCATGCTCATGCATGAGCATAAGTTCATGCTCATGCATGAGCATAAGCTTATGCTTATGCTCATGCGTAAAAAGAGAAGAAGCTTATGCATAAAAAAGAGAAAGAGGAGCTTACGCGGAAAAAGAGAAGGAGCTTATGCGCATAAGCTCATGCATAAGCATGAGCTTATGCGGAAACATGAGCATAAGCTCATGCTCATGCATGAGCATAAGCTTATGCGGAAACTTAAGCATAAGCTCATGCTCATGCTTATGCTCATGCGGAAAAAGAGAAGGAGCTCATGCTTATGCTCATGCGGAAAAAGAGAAGGAGCTTATGCGGAAAAAGAGAAAGAGAGAAGCATAAGCATCTCTCATTCTCTACTTCCGCTCTCTATTTCCGCATAAGCTCACGCATAAGCATAAGCTCATGCGGAAACTTAAGCATAAGCTCATGCTCATGCATGAGCATAAGCATGAGCTTATGCTTATGCTTATGCTAAGCATAAGCATAAGCATAAGCTCATGCTTATGCTCATGCGTAAAAAGAGAAGGAGCTTATGCATAAAAAAGAGAAAGAGGAGCTTACGCGGAAAAAGAGAAGGAGCTTATGCGGAAATAGAGAATGAGAGAAGCATAAGCTTCTCTCATTCTCTATTTCCGCATAAGCTCATGCATAAGCATGAGCTTATGCGGAAACATGAGCATAAGCTCATGCTCATGCATGAGCATAAGCATGAGCTTATGCTCATGCGGAAAAAGAGAAGGAGCTTATGCATAAAAAGAGAAGGAGGAGCTTATGCAGAAAAAGAGAAGGAGCTTATGCGGAAATAGAGAATGAGAGAAGCATAAGCATAAGCATAAGCTCCTTCTCATGCATGAGCATAAGCATGAGCTTATGCTTATGCTTATGCGGAAAAAGAGAAGGAGCTTATGCGGAGCTTATGCGGAAAAAGAGAAGGAGCTTATGCAGAGCTTATGCTTATGCTTATGCTTAAACATAAGCATAAGCTCTGCATAAGCTCCTTCTCTTTTTCCGCATAAGCTCCTTCTCTTTTTCCGCATAAGCATAAGCATAAGCTTCGCATAAGCATAAGCTCCGCATAAGCATAAGCATCTCTCATTCTCTATTTCCGCATAAGCTCATGCATAAGCATAAGCTTATGCGGAAACTTAAGCATAAGCTCATGCTCATGCTTATGCTCATGCGGAAAAAGAGAAGGAGCTCATGCTTATGCTCATGCGGAAAAAGAGAAGGAGCTTATGCGGAAAAAGAGAAAGAGGAGCTTATGCGGAAAAAGAGAAGGAGCTTATGCGGAAATAGAGAATGAGGGAAGCATAAGCATCTCTCATTCTCTATTTCCGCATAAGCTCATGCATAAGCATAAGCTTATGCAGAAACTTAAGCATAAGCTCATGCTCATGCATGAGCATAAGCATGAGCTTATGCTTATGCTTATGCTCATGCGGAAAAAGAGAAGGAGCTTATGCATAGAAAAGAGAAAGAGGAGCTTACGCGGAAAAAGAGAAGGAGCTTATGCGGAGATAGAGAATGAGAGAAGCATAAGCTTCTCTCATTCTCTATTTCCGCATAAGCTCATGCATAAACATGAGCTTATGCAGAAACATGAGCATAAGCTCATGCTCATGCATGAGCATAAGCATGAGCTTATGCTTATGCTTATGCATTGCATAAGCATAAGCTCATGCTTATGCTCATGCGGAAAAAGAGAAGGAGCTTATGCATAAAAAGAGAAAGAGGAGCTTATGCGGAAAAAGAGAAGGAGCTTATGCGGAAATAGAGAATGAGAGAAGCTTATGCGGAAATAGAGAATGAGAGAAGCATAAGCTTCTCTCATTCTCTATTTCCGCATAAGTTTATGCAGAAACTTAAGCTCATGCGGAAACTTAAGCATAAGCTCATGCTCATGCATGAGCATAAGCATAAGCTCAGCATAAGCTCCTTCTCTTTTTCTGCATAAGCATAAGCATAAGCTCATGCTTATGCTCATGCGGAAAAAGAGAAGGAGCTTATGCAGAAATAGAGAATGAGAGAAGCATAAGCATCTCTCATTCTCTATTTCCGCATAAGCTCACGCATAAGCATAAGCTCATGCGGAAACTTAAGCATAAGCTCATGCTCATGCATGAGCATAAGCATGAGCTTATGCTTATGCTTATGCATAGCATAAGCATAAGCTCATGCTTATGCTCATGCGGAAAAAGAGAAGGAGCTTATGCATAAAAAGAGAAACTAAACTTATGCGGAAAAAGAGCTTATGCGGAAAAGGAGCTTATGCGGAAAAAGAGCTTATGCGGAAAAAGAGCTCATGCTTATGCTCATGCTCATGCTGGAGCTTATGCGGAAAAAGAGCTTATGCGAATGAGAGAAGCATAAGCATAAGAGAAGAGGGAAAAAAGAGAAGGGGGAAAAAGGAGAAAAAGAGAAGGGGGAAGAAGGAAAGAGAGAGAGGGGAAGAGAGGGTTCCTACGCCCATCACTGCAGCTAGCGCTTAAGGCGCTAGCTGCAGGCCAATGCAAATAACAAAAATAATAAATGGAAAGAAGAGGAAGCACTTACCTGTAAAAGTATGTCCCGCTCGGTGTAGTGGACTGGCCCTACAAAAGAGAGAAAACAACCCATTTTTTCAAATAAGATGTTAGTGGAAAGAGGAGATTACAAAAGCAACTTCTTGAAAGGAGACAAGGAAAGAGGAGATTGAGGAGACAAGGAAAGGAGGAGATTGAGGAGACAAGGAGAAAGAGAAGGAAGAGAAATACAGAAAGAAGAGGTGAGTTTTCTTTCTTTCTTTCTTGAAATCTCGTTTTTTGTTTCAATCCTTTCAAATCAAGCATGAAAACTAGTTTACAGGTTTAGCAATACAAGTAGAAACACTCACAAAACCAAAGCTAACAAACAAACAACCTACATTGTTGAAATAAACTCATCTCTTGAAGAACTTTCTTTCAGGAAACCAAAGAGGGAAAAGGAGAGAGAGGGAGTACAAGAGGTAGGAGAAGGGTGAGGAGTGGAAAATAGAGTGGGAGGTTGCTTGGAATAGATGGGAGGTCGTCGAAAATGGGTGGGAGGAGATTTTGGGTTGCTTACTTGAGAGATTAGGAATGGATTGAGCAAAACGCCGCGCGTTTCGGCGTTTCGGGTTTTAACCCACAGCGTATTCGTCGCTATATAGCGACGCTTATTCGTCGCTATATAGCGACGCTATATAGCGACGGAAAAGAGCGTCGCTATATAGCGACGCTTACTGTTCATTTTTTTTATATGGCCTCAAGTGAAGCTCAAACATGCTATGCTTATAATTGTCAATATCTCCTCTTACTATATAGCCTTACTATATAGGATTTTTTGTTTCAATCCTTACTATATAGCGACGTCATTCTTTTTATATGGCCTCAAGAGAAGCTCAAACATGCTATGCTTATAATTGTCAATATCTCCTCTTCATGCTTATGTTGTGATTTTATAAGTGTAGATGGAAGGGACGAGTGGAAGCTCATCCGATGATGCGCCAATGCCCGGGAGCACGAAGTGGCTTACGGAGAGGTTATACTGTCATTGCACTCATTGCAAGCGAGAAGTACGACATCAACGTCGTATTATCATGCGCCACTTGCGGATGTATGGGGAGGAGCCGGAACCAGTACCCCCCGTTGGTGTTGCACATGTTGATGGATTATCGGTAAGTCAAAGCTATTTAAGTTCGCAATCTTATTGTATACCAGGAAATAGAAGATCTTATATTTACACGAATGAGCTTATGACAGGATGAGGAGGGTGACGAGGGTACACATATACCTTCTCACTTTCAACAAGACTATAGTCTCCTGGATGACGACGAGGGTATGGTCGACATGATGGATTCCATTTTTAGGGGCACTACATCCCACGTACACGTGATGTCAGAGTCTGAGGTCAAAATGCGAGAGTTGCAATCAACACAATTGTACGAGGGTGCTAGGATGTCTAAACTACGTGCTTGTCTCTCAATCTTGAATCTACAAGTACAGTATGGGTGGTCGGATACAAGTGTCTCGGCCTTAATGAGGTTAGCCCTTGCATTAATTTGACTCATTATTTGGATATTGTTTGTTTTGAGAAGCATCATTTGGATAGTGTGTTTGTCATAGGTTGCTCCAGAAGATGTTGCCTGCACCAAATACCATGCCCGCATCAAGAGATGAAGCTCTTGATCGATACCTTCCGCTCGACCATCTCGCACGTGGAGGTCAGCTTGATCCACCACCATCATATTTGAAAGCAAGTGATTGGATTCAAGCTTGGAGGGCGAATGGAGAGGAACCTCCTCCTGGTATGAAGAGGCTATCAATCTTTCACGAGCTTCCTTATTGGGATCAGTTACAAATCAATCATCTCTTGGATCCCATGCATATCTTCAAGAATGTGGGGGCTACCATTTGGGCACACTTGGTTGGTTCCAAGGACTCGAGAGGAGTGCGAGAAGACTTGCGTGCTATGAATAGGATGTCTCGTTTGTGGCCCCAAGTGCATGCTTCAGGAAAGTTGTCCTCCCGAAAGCAACGTGGATCCTCTCTACGAGGGAGGAGGCAGCGATCAAGGCAGACATTGCCTCTTTTCAAACACCGACAGGGTACATGCGTTGCTTGAAAGGAGCATTTTCAAAGGACAATAAGCTTAGTGGCCTCAAGTCCCATGATTGGCACAAGGTCTTACAGGTATTCTAAGTAGAATTAGTGTACCGATAATAGTGATGTGTTAGCGTAATTATTATTATGTTATATTTTTGACATGATTTCATTGTTGCTTTGATAGTTCATCCTTCCAATTACAATAAAAGGGTGCTTACAAGAAGATGTTAGAAATGCTATATTCAAGATCTGTGGTATTGTGAGGTATGCTTACTATCAAATCGCATTATGTATTTTCTTAATGGACATGTGAGATAGGTGGATATCTCAAATATCTTACATATGCATGGACATGTGAAATAGGTGGATATCTCAAAAAGAGATCTCTATATTGAGCATCGAGAAGGCTAGGGTGGAATCCATCGAAGCCGTATGCTTGCTTGAGAAGCACTTTCCCTCAAGCATTATGACAACTCAAGTCCACTTGCTTGTGCACATAGTTGATGAGGTGGCTATAGCAGGTACCGTTCATAATCGATGGATGTTTTTTCTCGAGCGGTTTATGAAAACTTTAAAGGGGTTTGTAAGACAAAGAGCAAGACTGGAAGCAAGCATGGCAGAGGGATGGCTTGTGCAAGAGTCATTAGTATATATCACAGAGTTTCTTGCATCCACGGATCCTGATATGCCGCAAGCTTGGCACAACAAAGATGATGATCGCATCATTGGCGAGGTCCCCCAAGGAAAAGGGATTGAAAGAAAGATGAGCGAAGAGCAAATGGAGAAATTCAATAAGTTTTGTATCCTCAATAGCCTTGAGATGCAGAAGTGGATTGAGAGATATGAAGTGGCCAAAGCAGAAAGAATAAATGCAAGGACGAGATTCAGAGTAATGTACAGGCAATCACAACCATATCCACGAGATCTGGCTCTTCTCCCTACTCACATGTCACTTGATTCGCTACAACTGGCTGTACGTAAAGCCGAACGTGATGGAGAGACAATAAACGAGCGCGAGCGGGAGTTATCATCTGGATGTATGGTGCATGTAAGTTTCTTATCTCTTGACGTAATTAAGTAATTATTTGTGGCAATATATGCTATAAAATAGGTGCATCTTCATTGTTTTAATGATGCTCTTTTACAGTACAAAAAGTACAGTGCATTATGGTCATATGGACGACATTTTCGTGTGGAACGCATCGATTCAAAGAGAGTCACGTATGATTGTGGAGTCATGGCTAACTTCACACAAGATAGCCGAGCAAGTGCTTCGGATACCAATCTTCTATCCTCACAGTTGGATTATTGTGGAACCATACGCGACATCTATGAAATTGATTTCAGACGATTTACTATTTTTATTCTTGATGTAAAATGGTTTAGAACTACTTACAACGGTCCCCATGCGACAGTGAGAAAAGATAGTAGCGGTCTCTTTGCAATAGACTCCACCAAACATTGGACCGATGAAAGTGATACTTTTGTTCTTCCCGAGCACTGTGAACAGGTGCATACTAATGATTTAATTAGTCGAAGCTTTCATTTTTAAAGTCCATTGATATATATATAATTGACGACATTTGGCACCCATCTTCAATATAGGTGGTTTTTCATCCGGATCGTTCTGATCCAAGATGGTGGTACGTGATCCAAGTTGCACCACGAAGTAAGCAAATTTTTGAAGATCGAGATGTGGATATGGAGATGCCACTACCAATGCCGGATCCAATTGATGAATCTAGCGAAGAAGATGTAGATCACCATATGAGGCAAGAGGAAGATGCGCATAATGACATCGCACGGGAGGAGGATGGAGATCACGATATTGACGAGGAAGACAACAATCATCAAGATCAATCACCACACTTAAGCTTTATTGAAGAAGATGATCAAATACTTTTAGGTGAACGTACGATACTAGAGTACGATGATGATATAGGAGATCAACTCAGTATAGAGTTGGAGATAGACTTGCTTGGCGCCTTAGACTTGGCTTTAGATGAAACAGTTGATGTAAATGCTCTTATTTGATTTTTCTCATCTCAAACTTGGACATGAATATATGAGCTTCAAAGGCTTGATGTACATGCTCTCATTTTTTTATTCTTTATGAGCTCAAACATGTATGAAAATTTAAAAAATTTTGTCATTGGAAAAAACTAATTTTTAAGGCCTTTTAAAAAAAAAAAACCTCTCTGTAAAAACGTCGCTATAATATTTTGTCTCAGTGTCGCTATATAGCGACTTTTAATAAGGTCGCTATATAGCGACGTTTAAAAGTCGCTATATAGCGACTTTTAACAAAAGTCGCTATATAGCGACGATTTGCGAAACCCGATTTTTATACCGACGATTAACGCTAAGCGGGCGCTAATCGTCGGTACGTAAACGTCGCAATAGGATGCGTGTGTAGTAGTGAAGATGCATCTACATACCTCAATCCAAGTATGAGGTATGAGTATGCACTCTCCTCGAAAGCAGGTTTGACATGACGTACTATAATTTTATTGCTTAATTGTTGGAGTGTGTTTGGTATTTCTATCTGCCTTTGCACGAGCCACCTCTAACTCCCATGACCCTTATGCTAGCATTAGGAATTGATGAGAGATGGTGCATTGATAAGAGAAGCAATAGTTATTGTGCGAAGTTTAACTTAGTACTTTGGCAATGCTTTATGTTCACCCTAAACACCCATACTATAAGTCAAAGTATCGTCGATATTCGATGTGTGTGTGTGTGTGTTGGGGGTGGGGGATGGGGGCAAGGTATGCATGCCTCTGTATTTTCTCAATACATGATTATATGAGCAAGGGTTATTTTTCATGGGCCTCTAACTTCCACTTTACCATGACCCTTGTGCTCATTCTCATAGGTGACAACATCAACCAAGCGATGAGTGATGGCGCATTGATAAGAGAAGCATTAGTTATGGTGCATTGAAGTTCAGCTTAGTACTTTTCACAATGCTTTATGTTCACACTTTTCGATTAGTCCAAAAGAGATGGCTACTCATCAATAACTTATAGTTGCAAGGAGTTTTTTTCATGGGCCATATCTAACTCCCACTTCACCTAGCAAGAGTACCTGATCATCTCGAGAGTTGAGAGGTAGCTATCTAAAAAGGAAAAATTGAGATGGGAAAAGTGGTGCCCTCCAGCAAGCTGCTCGAGTCTTGTGTACCATGCAAGCTGTTGGACAAGATGTGTGTGAAGCTGCTCAATAAGCTGCTGGCCTACAAGGAGAATCGGCATTTGAGGCTGAATGAGAGATGACCTGGAAATCATGTGGGATGGGAAAAGTGCGCAGGTAAGCTCGTGTAAGATGGAAGGATCGTCGACGTGCAAAATGGCTATGGCGCTCCTCGTGCTTCTTGTGCTTGTGTTGTGTGTCGCCCCGGCTATGGCTGCGCTAAAATCTTGGGACTTGAGTTTATTTCCAAAGGTGCTGCCATCTTTGGAGCAGACCTTGGCGCAGATATGTTTGTCCTTTGGGATATCATCAGATACTCTACCCTTTAGAGGATTTGGACTGCCTGTTATGAGGCGTGGACTGCTAGTCTTAGCGTTTTTGAATTACCATGTAGGAAGGCTGTTGTGGAGATCGCCTCCTAGGCTTGTTGGCTAGTTGCATGTTGGCCTGATAAGGTCATAAGAGTCCGCTTAAAGAGAATGTTGTATGAGATGTCCTTTGGGACCTTTTAAGTAATATACGAGCATACACATTGGCAAAAAAATCAAACAGGTTTGTTTATCACCTCAAAAAAAAAGTGGCTACACGCAATCACCCATTAGAGTGTGAGTGTATGCCTTACAAGAGAGATACCTCTCTTAAGAACATGAGGTCCCATAGCGTCCCATTCAAGGTCCAAGTATCTTAAGAACATGAGCTCCCATAGCCTCCCATTCAAGGTCGAAGCACTAGAGAGTTGACGAGGAAAAAGTAGTGCTCCAACTTTCGTGCCTCAAAATAAGTGCCCTAATAGAAAAGGAGTACGTGATCATCTCGAGAGGTGCGCCATGGCTCCATCTCGAGAAAAAGTGGGATGGGAAAAGTGCGCAGGTAAGCTCGTGTACCATGCAAGCTCGTGCATGTAAAACATATACGTTCTAAGATATAACCTAAATTTGTAGAAGTGTTGCGGAGCAGTTCTTTTTGTAGTTGAAGATTGAAGGATCGTCGACGTGCAAAATGGCTATGGCGCTCCTCGTGCTTCTTGTGCTTGTGTTGTGTGTCGCCCCGGCTATGGCTGCTCCTTCTTCTCACCTCATCTCGTCGCTCCCCGGCCAGCCCCCCGCTTCCTTCCTCCAATACTCCGGCTACATCCCCATCGACTCCGCCTCCGGCCTCAGCTTTTTCTACTACTTCGTCGAAGCTCAGACGGATCCCTCATCCAAGCCCCTCACCCTCTGGCTCAATGGAGGTCCCTCTCCGTTCCTTCCCTTTGAAATTCGTGTCGAAATGGCCTGGTAACGTTGTTGTTGCAAGCAGTAAGCAAATTCAGGGCCGGCGTCTTGGCGTCGTAGGGAATCATACAGCCGAAGTCATTGTGGCAATAACTTTTTGCTAGAGACTGGATCTTTGCTTGGCTTGTGTTAATTGGTCTTCGAGTACGACGAGATATCTTTATCGCCGGGTATCTTTATGCTGAGAAGCGGCTTTCACATGGTCTAATCAGCCAACTTAGGCCTGAAATGGCTCGACTATTCAAGGGGACGCTGTAGTCGACGTCCTCTCGAACGAGAAGAAAACGATTTCTGTGTGTTGTCTGTAACTGGCATTGTCGTTGTTGCAACAATTAGATAATTAATCTGCGAAGGATTCAAGTTCGTGTATCTGCAGGACCTGGTTGCAGTTCGGTCGGATATGGGGGCTTCAGGGAAAATATTGGACCGTTCCTCGTGACCAAAGAGAGCGGAGAGCTGATAGCCAACGATTTCTCATGGAACAGAGGTTCTGTCTAATAACAAGATTTCCGATTCTAGCATTTAACTACTTCCGCTCCGCAGCATAAACTTGGAGTGCTTGCATGAACAGTTTCCAACATGCTATTCTGGGACTTTCCGGCGGGAGTCGGCTGGTCTTACTCCAACACGAGCACCGACTTATACATCGCCAACGACACATCCACGGGTGCGGCCGAGAACTGGCAAAAGTTTGAAATTCCTTTGAATGTGTCACATAAATCGATCCATGTGTGAATGCAGTTGCGCAAAATTTCGAATTTCTGTGGAATTGGTTCGAAGCTTTCCCAGAGTACAAGGGGCGGGAGTTGTTCATCACCGGCGAGAGCTATGCAGGTACTATCATCCTTGTTCTTCTCGAGTAGATGGATCATTCCTGTTCTCTTCTTCTGTCTGCAAATAAATGGATCATTCCTGTTCTCTTACGCAAGTGTTCTTCGTGTAGGCCATTATGCTTTTGAGCTCGCAGCTGTGTTGGTGGATTACATTAACGAGCAAGCCGGCGAGTCTGTCTTCAATTTAAAGGGTCTAGCGGTATGTCGCCCGAAGTTCTTCTATTCTGGTGTGGATTTCTGATTTCTGCCGCTCCTCGATCGGACATTCTGTCGCTTTTTTTGAATGTATACTGTTGATTTCTTTCGATGTCGGGTGTCGATTTCGGATTGTGGATCTCTCCGTCGATCACTGATTGGACACTCTATACAGATTGGCAATCCGCTCCTCAACGGCCAAATCGACATCCCCAACAAGTTCTTCTTCGAGTGGAGCCACGGCATGATCTCCGATCAGACCTATGCAGCGGTGATAAACGACTGCAACTTTTCAATGTCCGCGGTGCCCACGAAAGCTTGCGTAGCAGCATCAGCCGAGAGAGATCGAGAGGTGACCGATTTCATCCATCCATACGACATCCTCATCGACGTCTGCCTCTCCCCTGACAACGAACAAGCCCGACGACTGAAACGATCCCTCAAGGTGCATAAGGCCTCTGTTTTTCTTTTAATTAACGAGCCGGTGTATTTCACCCTCCGTCACTCAAAGTTCCACGGGCAGATGTCTTTCTTAAGACTATGTTTTTCTCCTCCAAACAAATTTCTCTACATTCTTGCAGACTACCATTAAACAAGGATCGTATACACCCGGTGGACTTGACGTTTGTATGGACGACGAGCTAGTAGCGTATATGAATCTGCCGTCAGTCCAGCATGCTTTCCACGCAAATACGACTGGCTTGCCTTACCGGTGGTACTACTTCAACCAAGGGTATAGAGTCAATCACTCTCTCTTTTTCTCTCTCAAAGCCTCGGGGGCTCCTTCAATCATCAATCTTATGTACTTTTTTTACCTGGCAGAGCATCCCTGCTGTATGACGAGTCGAGAGTCTATATCTCCATGTTGCCTGTTCTAGCTCACATTCTCAAGGCGGGAGTTCCCATCCTCGTTTACAGGTGAGTGTTAATTCTGCTCTTTTAGTTTGCATGATTCAATTTGTCTTGACAGACAACCAGCCGGACTTGGCACGTGTTCCACGAGCTGTACTTTCTGAAACTATCTGGGTCACCAATTTGCGCAGTGGAGACCAAAATCCGTTCAGTGCGACGAGGCGACAGATTCATCAACTCTCAGAAATCATGAACCTGACCACGACTGTGCCTTATAGTGCTTGGTTCGAAGGAGGACAGGTAATCAATAAGTAGTGACAGTCGTGAAATCGTTCCCGCTCATTTGATTTTCAAGCTATATATTTTTTATCATTCTCTTCCGATCCTTGCACTTTGAATCTTTCCGCTTCATTCTTTTTTATGCTGAGACGATTCCTTCTTGCCGAAAATCTGTGGCCTGCAGGTTGGTGGATGGACGCAAGTTTATGGGCCTCTGAGCTATGCGACGGTGAGGGGAGCAGGACACATGGTGTCCTATGGTAAACCAGCTCGCGCCTTTACGTTGTTCAAGAGCCTCCTGGCAAGAAAGCCTTTACCATTGGACTCGCCATAAAGTGCGGGGGCGAAGGCAAGGACTCGACCATCAGAGCAAATAAGATGCATCTTGCCATACATCAAAACCCTTTTTCTCTCCCCGCCCTCCATACGTGCTTATAATGGGTGCAACCTTAAGATTCATTTATTAATGTGAGCATATCAAGTGTTGGCAAGAAATCTAGAAATTGTATAATCAAGTTTCTAAGTATGAGTATCAAGTATTATGCTGTTAACAACCAAGTATAAGAACACCCACCACTAGAATGAAGTCCAAATCTATAGAAATTCAGAGAGTGAACATTGCTACGAATGAATTGGTTATACTTCATTGATGAATACAATGCTTTACATATAGTTGTGCATGACGGTTACAAAGAGGCATATCCTCTGGAATCCGTGTGTGTGTCACTAGAATGGACTTGAAATCTCTAGAAATTGAGAGAGTGGGCATTGCTACGGATGAATTGGTTATACTTCATTGATGAATACAATTCTTTACATAGAGTTGTGCGTGACAATGATGAAGAGGCATACCCTCTCGAATCCGTGTGTGTGTGTGTGTGTGTGTGTGTGTATCTGGTGTGAATCAAGACCTTAATCAATCTTTTTTTTTTGCATCATACAGGATGACCAAGATAGCATCGTGAGCTGCCCCTAGGGCTTGCACTTAAGACCAGCACATATACACCCACACATTTTAGCCGCTTGACCTAACTTTGTCATCAACCTCATCTTGATCATTCTCTTCACAGTCATCCCCATGAGAGTCGTCCTCATCGCCATTGCGTTCGTCTCTTGGATCTGGATCTATTCATCTTAATTGCCTTGGTCATTTTGATTGTCATTGGCTTGGTGTTGATCTTCGTGATCATCCTCATTTGGGCAATTTGGGTCTTTATGCTCTTCATGATTGCCTTCATCTTTTGGTGCAGGTTCATCTTGGGCATTTCCATCAGAACTTCCTTCAACGTCATTTTGGTTTCCAACATCCTTTCCTATTTCTTCGGCAGGCTCAGTAGTTCCATCTTAGTTTTATGCATCAGTAGGCTAATAATCATATCTTGTTCTACATGCAACGTAGCCTACCAATACATACTCATGTTGTTTAGTTTTGTTGGCATTTGCCTGATCCGAAACGCTAGGGCAACATTTCTTCAATATCCAATATTCATCATGCTCCTTTGTCACCTGGACTAAAGGGTACGTCGATCGCTATGCACAAAAAAAGTGAATTCCTTTTTTCAATTTTGGATTCGACCCTCAGTCTTGCATACTTGACAATTAACGTGATCATTCGTCTTTGGAATTGATTTAGAGGCATTGAATAAAATAAATTTTCTATCAAACAAGTGTATCGCAATTTGGCCTTTCGTTGGCTGAAGGTTACTGTGTTTCTAGTTCCGTCAGTTCCTTCAATGTGGGTTGTTGCAAGTCAATGCTTGCATTTGGATTAGCTTTTGTAGCATCTTGATTATCTTTATCTTCTTTGATTCACCCTTCAATCTGGGACTTTTGCCTATTTGTGCGGCCTTTGATTCCATCTTGGATAGATTTGTGTCCTTCTTGTTTCCTATTTGTGGCTAGATGTGACCATGTGTTTCATGCCCATCTTGGGGCTATCTCTTGGGGCGGCCACTCATCATATGTAACCCTAACATGTGAGTTCAACAGAAGGATATTTTTAATTTCTAAAAATTATGAAAATCAACATACATAAGGTAGTATTTAAAATAATTTTGCAATTCTTTTTACACATTTGTACATTTTATTGTTGGAGAATTCACAGATAATGGGTTTTACAAATACTTCTTGAACACACGTGATATAGAGAGGGTATACATAGAGAAACCCCCCCCCCCCCCCCCCGCCGGAGGGCTATATTCTATGTGGGTCTTTGTTTTCGCCTTGGACATCTCCATATCTGTCAGAGATTGTGTGTTTGATTACTGGCCGTCCATTGATTGGGAGTTGCAGCTATTTGCTCAAATGGACATTGAAGGGTTTTAGCGAAACAAGGTCACCTATGTCTTTCTTGTCAATGTGAAAGTAGTATTTGCAAGCATGGTTTAGCAGCTAGATGTAACATCTTGGAGTGCAATAATCATAGAATGTTCCCAAAATGAGCATGGCAAGAGACCTTGCAACTATTTGCTAAGCTAGACATGCCTCTTTAGCATCATTGAGTTTGATTTTGTCATGCCATTAGAGGAGATACTACAAAACAAATTTGAACTTATATCCTTGTACAAGAAATCGAAGAACGATAAAAATTGTAAAATGAAACAAATGGTCGCATAATAATAACATCGGTTTCTATTAGAGCATGTTCTAAAGAAATTTATCTTTTAGGGGTGTCCTAGATGGTATTTCATGTTGGCGTGCATTGTGTAAGAAAATAATACAACATCTATGCTCAACAGATAACAAGATCTCGTACACAAGAGAGAGAACTAGATAGTATGGGGATTTGGAAAATGCTTTATTATTTAGTCTTAAATTTATATTTCAGTGGCAAATAGAATTGGAGGACTATGCTGCACTGATCAATTGCACACTACACGAGGCTGCCCTTCACAACACTTATTTCATTAAATTTGGACTTGTCAATGTACAAATTCATTTTAATAGATACTTTTGGACTTGTTTATGGATAAAATTTAAGGAAAAACTCATGCTTCAAAACACAGATAAAAACACAAAAACAAGGAATTTTTAAGAGCGTTTTGAAGGAAATAAAATCAAAATTATAAAAATGTAACAAAGATAAGCTACACTAAAAGATAACAAATAGTAGCAAATAAAACTAAAATTATGAAAATTAACGTAACTTCTTACATAGACTGGTGCAGGTCCCGATTCATTTTTGTACTTAAATTTCTATTGAAAAAATCTACTTTATGAAAATATCGTTCCAAAACCAAAACATGGCACTACCCTTTTGAAATAAAGAGTTTATTTACTTACACTATCATATTGTACTAATAATGCAAAAACTAAGAAATGTAATTCTTACATTACTCTATATTGTAGAAATCCTAGTATAAATTTTCATATTAAAGAATCTTCATTTAAAAGTTTAACTTTTTAATAACTTTAATAAATATTAATCATTTAAATCCATGGATAAACTGTGTGTGTGTGTGTGTGTGCATGCACGTGCGTGTGTGCATATGTATATATATAAGGTCCATGCATTAGATTAATTTACCATGAGAGTCCTCTAAAATCTCCAAGACTTAATAACAGTGTTAATAAACACCTTTCAAAGTTTCGAAACTCTAAAATCTCCAAGAGTTAATAACGGTGCCAATAAACACCATTCAGAGTTTCAAAAAGCAAAAAAGGTATAATCTCAAAGAACTTTATAATGGTGACAATAAACACCTTGCAATAGCTACAAAGCTTTTTTAAGCAAACACCTTCAAATGACATATCTTGATGGAGGGGGAAAGAGAGGGAAATTTGTTTTTTTTTTAAAATTAAAATTAAAGTTTTTATTTTATTTTATTTTATTTTGTCTTGTTTTATTTTATTTTATTTTTGTCGCCACCTCTGCACTGCTGATCTCTTGGACAAGGGAGGGAGAAAGGAGAGGAGAAGGGAAGAGAGAGGGAGAGAAGGGAGGAGAATGGGAAGAAAGAGAGAGAGAAGGGAGGAGAAAGGGAAGGAACAGGGAGATGGGGAATGGAGAGCAACGTGAGGGAGAGGGAGAGGGAGGAAGGGAGGGGACCACGATGGGAGTGAGAGTAGAAGGAAGAGGGAGAGAGGAAGGGAAGAGTAGAGGAGGGAGTAATATTTTTTTTAAAATAAATTTAATTAGATAGGTGGGTGATGAGGAGGAAGGGAAGACAATGGAGAGGGAAAGAGAGGAAAGAAGAGGGGGAAGGAATGAAGGTAAGGGAAGAGCGAGGGAAGGAGAGAGAGAGAGAGAGTCGCGCTACTGCTGCACTACCGTGACAACACGACACTCTCTCTCACTGTGTGTGTGTCACTGCTGCACACTATGGAAGAAAGGGAGGGAGAGAGGAGACGAGAAAGAGGAGAGAGAGGAAGGGAGGGAGAGACGGGGGGAGAAAGATGGAGGGAGAGAAGGGAGGAGAAAGGAGAGCGAGAGGGAGAGGGAGAGGGGGAAGGGAAAGGGAAGGGGAAGGGGTGCACAACACGAGAGAGAGGGAGAGGGAGAGGGAGAGGGAGAGGGAGCACAATGCAACGCAAGGGAGAGGGAGATGGAGAAGGAGAGGGAGAGAGGAAGGAAGGGAAACATGATGAGAGGGAGGGTGTGATTGAAAAGGGAGAGGGAGAGGTGAGAGTCAATATACTTTCCTCAAGGAATTCAATTAACTTCCCGCTCTAAAATTCAAACTTCCCTCCCCCATTCCTCCCTTTTCCCCATTCCCCCTTCCCCCATTCCCCATTGCCCATTGCCCAATCCCCCTTCCCCTCCCCCTCTCCCCCCCCCACTTCCCCCCCCCCCCCCCCCCCCCCCCCCTTCCCTCCTTTCCCTTCCCCCCCCCTCCCCTTCCCGTCCCCTCCATCCCCTCCCCTTCCCCTCCCCTCCCCTCCCCCTCCCCTCCCCTCCCCTCGCCTTCCCCTCCCCTCCCCTCCCCCCCCGGGGGATTCACTCTTCATTAAAGGGGGACGTCACATGCATGCATGAACTTCAAGAAAACCCCCTATTTAAGATCCACGTAGGATGATAAAACACCCCTATTTAAGCTTATAAGACACACCAAAATTCCATTATGTCCCCCCCTTTCCTTAAATCTACATTCTCTCTCAAGTATTTAGATTACACAATAAGCAAATTTAGGTTACTTTCCCTATGACTATTTAAAACCATACACAAAATCAAACTTGTTTGGACTAGTTACCCAAGGTAACCTATGTTATGTTCCCCCTTCTTAAATATGACATGGTCCCCCTAGCTTCAATTCAATATTGGGGAAAAAAAAAGGGCCCCCACCCCTAATGTATAAGCTTATGTCTCATTTCAAAAAAACCCCCTATTGTACACTCACGTGATATCATAAGTTTCCCCTTGTGAATCCCCCGGGCCTCCCCCCCCCCCCTTCCCCTTCCCGTCCCCCCCCCTCCCCCCTTCCCCCCTTCCCCCTTTCCCTCCCTCCCTTTCCCCCCTTCCCCCCTTCCTGCTTGCCCCCCCCCCCCTCTCTCCCCTTTTCCCCTCCCCCTGGCTTTTCCTCCCCCTCCCCCTTTCCTCCTCCCTCCCCTTTCCTCTCCTTCGTTCCATTAATTTTCTTTCTTCTCTACCCTCCCCAAGATAAATTTTTAAGGGTGAATATTTTCCCAAAGACAAATTTAGGAGCTTCTCCAAACTAGTGTGGCTAATCTTTCAATCTTGAAACATGATAAATTTGCCCAAAAATTAACATAACTTTATTGTATGAGGTCCAAATTTAGCCCTCCAAGTACTCAAATCGATCAGCATAAGCCATCTAAAGTCATCAATAGGGTTAGAATTTTCAAATTCCAACTTATTAAAAACCTGTGAATGAAGTTTAATTATACTTGATAAATTCGTTTAAAAATTAACATAACTTTATCATATGAGGTCCAAATTTAGCCCTCCAGGTACTCAAATCAATCGGCATAAGCCATCTAAAGTCATCTATAGGGTTAGAATTTTCAAATTCCTACTTATTAGAAACCTGTGAATGAAGTTTAATTTTGTTTAAACCAAATTTACAACCTAATATTTGTAGCATGGCTAATATTTGTAACTCTAGCCCATGCCCTAAATCCTAAACCTTGATCCCTATAGCCTAAACCCAAATTCCTATACCGTAAACACTATTTCCTATAACTTAAACCCTAAAACCTATACCTTAAATCCTAAACCCCATTCCCCCCTTTCCTCCATTCCCACCTTCCCCCCCTTCCCCTCCCCCCATTCCCCCTTTCTCCCATTCCCCTCCCCCCCATTCCCCATTCCCCTATTCCCCCCTTTCCTCCATCCCCCCTTTCCCCCATTCCCCTTCCGCTCCCCCCATTCCCCCATTCCCCCTTTCCACCCTTTCCCCTCCCCCCCTTCCCATCCCACCTTTCTCCTTTCCCCCCTCCCCCCCCCCTTTCCCCTTCTAGTTTACCTAATATTTCAAACTTAAAATGTGATAAATTAGCCCCAAAATTAACATAACTTCCTCGTATGAGACCCAAATTTAGTCCTCCAAGTACTCAAATCGATCAGCATAAACCATCTAGAGTCATCTATATGGTTAAAATTTTCAAATTCGAGCTTATAGAAAACATGTGTAAAGTATTGTGCCCATCAAATATGAGCACATTCGAATGACACAGCTCAGATTCTCATAACACTTGGTGAAAAACGGCGTTTGTGGCGAGTTTGACCATCCAAAGCATATACAATGGGTTTACATACGCCTCAACATAGGTTGGATTCACATGTGAAAAGTATCATGTCCATCAAGTATGAGTGCATTCTTATTACACATCTCAGATAGTTTCCTTTGGTAGTTGTGCATATTACTTGGTGAAAAACGAGGTTTGTGGCAACATTGACCATCCAAAGCATATCTGATGGGCATGATAATTTTTACATGCATCAAAATATGCAGGATTGACGCCTACACATAGTATCATGTCCATCGGGTATGTGTGTGCTCGTATAACACACCCTAGATCGTGTTTTTTGGCGATGGTTGTGCATGACACTTAGCGAAAAATAGAGTTTGTAGTGAGTTTGACCATCCAAAGCATATCCAATGGGCACAATACTTGGCACATAACTCAAAAAAGGTGAAATTGACATGAGTGCAAGGTATCATGTCCATCCGATATGTGCGCACTTGAATAACACACCTCAAATACTATTTTTTGATAGTTGTGCATAATACTTGATGAAAATTTGGATTTGTGCCAGCTTTGACCATGCAAAGCATATCCGATGGGCACAATACTTTGCACACACCTCAACATAGGTTGGATTGATATGTGTGCAAAGTATCATGCCTATCGGGTATGAGTGCATTTGAATACACACCTCAAATACTATTCGTTGGCAATTGTGCATAACACTTGATGAAAATTTGGATTTGTGCCAGCTTTGACCATGCAAAGCATATCCGATGGGCACAATACTTTGCACACACCTCAACATAGGTTGGATTGATATGTGTGCAAAGTATCATGCCTATCGGGTATGAGTGCATTTGAATACACACCTCAAATACTATTCGTTGGCAATTGTGCATAACACTTGATGAAAAATGGGGTTTGTGGAATGTTTGACCATCCAAAGCATATCCGATGGACATGGTATTTTTCATGCATCCCTAATTATATTAGATTAATACATGCGCAATGCATCATGCCCATCAGATATGAGAGAATTTGAATAATACCCCTCAGATGCTTTTTTTTAATGGTTGTGCATGACATGGTGAAAAACGGAGTTTGTGGCATGTTTGACCCTCCAAATCAAATCTAATGGGCATGATATTTTGAATGTGACTCATTATATATTGTATTGATGTGTGCATAATACTTGATGAAAATTTGGATTTGTGCCAGCTTTGACCATGCAAAGCATATCCGATGGGCACAATACTTTGCACACACCTCAACTATCATGCCTATCGGGTATGAGTGCATTTGAATACACACCTCAAATACTATTCGTTGGCAATTGTGCATAACACGTGATGAAAAATGGGGTTTGTGGAATGTTTGACCATCCAAAGCATATCCGATGGACAGGGTATTTTTCATGCATCCCTAATTATATTAGATTAATACATGCGCAATGCATCATGCCCATCAGATATGAGAGAATTTGAATAATACCCCTCAGATGCTTTTTTTTAATGGTTGTGCATGACATGGTGAAAAACGGAGTTTGTGGCATGTTTGACCATCCAAAGCAAATCTCATGGGCATGATATTTTGAATGTGACTCAACATATATTGTATTGATGCGTGCACAAAGTATCATTCCCATCAAGGATGTGCACAATTAAATAACACACCTCAAATACTATTTTTTGGTGGTTGTGCATAATACTTGATGAAAAAGTGGGTTTGTGCCGACTTTGACTATCCAAGGCATATCAGATGGACACAATACTTTGCATGACGCATCTCAACATAGGTTGTATTGACATGTGTGCAAAGTATTATGCCCATCTAGTATGAGGGCATTTGCATAACACACCTCAGATACTATTCTTTGGCAATTGTGCATAACACTTAGTGATAAATGGAATTTTTGGCGTATTTTAAGATCCAAAGCATATCTGATGGATACGATATCTTTTATGCATCTCTAATTAGGTTAGATTAACACATGTGCAAAGCACCGTGCCCATAGGTTATGAGAGCATTTGAATAATACACCTCAGATACTATTTTTTGGTGCTTGTGCATAACACTTGGTGAAAAATGGAGTTTGTGACACGTTTGACCATTGAAAGCATATCCGATGGGGATGATATTTTGCACACACCTCAACATATATTATATTGATGTGTATGCAAAGTAAAGCACCCATCGGATATGAGGGCATTCAAATGACACACCTCAAAATACTATTTTTTCACTGTTGTGCATAGTACTTGGTTCAAAAATGGGATATGTGGCAACTTTGACCATCTAGAGCTGCATATATGATGCACACAATACCTTGTATACAGATCAAAATAGGTTGTATTGATTGACTTTCAAAGTATCGTGCCCATCGGGTATGTGCACAATTGAATAACACACCTCAAAGCGTGTGTTTTTTATGGTTGTGCATAATACTTGGTGAAAAATGAGGTTTTTGGCGAATCTGACCATCTAAATCATATCTAATTGGACATGATACATTGCACAATCCTCAATATCTATAAGATTGACTTGTATCAATAGTATCGTACCGATTGGATATGTGTGTGTTCGAATAACACACCTCAAATACTATTTTTTGACAGTTGTGCATAATACTTGATGGAAAAAGGGATTTGTCGTGACTTTGACTATCCAGAGCATATATGATGGGCATGATAATTTGCACAGCCCAAAATAGGTTGTATTAATGAACTTGCAAAGTATTGTGGCCATCAGATATGTGCACATTCGAACAACATACCTCAAAGCGTGTTTTTTGGCGGTTGTGCATGATACATTGAAAAATGGAGTTTGTGGCGCATTTGACCATCCAAAGCATATTTGATGGGCGCGATACTTTGAAAAAACCTAAAAATAGGTTGGATTGACATGAATGCAAAGTATTATGTCCATCCAGTATGTCCGCATTCAAATAACACACAAACTCTATTTTTTTGCGATTGTGGATAACACTTGATGAAAAAGGCGATTTGTGACGACTTTGACCATCCAAAGCATATCCAATAGGCATAATACTTTGCACACAACTCCAAATACATTGTATTTATGCACATGAAAAGTATTGTACCCATAGGGTATGAAAGCATTTGAATAATACACCTCAAATACTATTCTTTGTTGTTAGTTGTGCATAACACTTGGTAGAAAACGGGGTTTGTGATGCGTTTAACCATCCAATGCATATCCAATGGCAAGATATTTTGCACGCAACTCAAAATAGGTTTTATTTTTACTTGTTCAAAGCATCATACCCTTTGGGTATGAGCGCATTCGAATAATACACCTGAGGTACTATTTCTTGGCCGTTGTGCATAACACATTGAAAAATGGAGTTTGTGGCGCATTTGACCATCCAAAGCATATTTGATGGGCACGATACTTTGAAAAAACCTAAAAATAGGTTGGATTGACATGAATTCAAAGTATTATGTCCATCCAGTATGCCCGCATTCAAATAACACACAAACTCTATTTTTTTGCGATTGTGGATAACACTTGATGAAAAAGGCGATTTGTGACGACTTTGACCATCCAAAGCATATCCAATAGGCATAATACTTTGCACACAACTCAAAATATATTGTATTTATGCACATGAAAAGTATTGTACCCATAGGGTATGAAAGCATTTGAATAATACACCTCAAATACTATTATTTGTTGGCAGTTGTGCATAACACTTGGTAGAAAACGGGGTTTGTGATGCGTTTAACCATCCAATACATATCCAATGGCAAGATATTTTGCACGCAACTCAAAATAAGTTTTATTTTTACTTGTTCAAAGCATCATACCCTTTGGGTATGAGCGCATTCAAATAATACACCTCACTAGGTACTATTTCTTGGCAGTTATGCATAACACTTCGTGAAAAAAGGTGTTTGTGGCATGCTTGACCATCCAAAGAATATTTGATGGACATGATATTTTACACACGCCTCAACACAAGTTGTATTGATGTGTGTGCAAAGTATCATGACCATTGGGTATGAGCGCATTCGAATGACACACCTTAGATACTATTTTTTTACGGTTGTGCATAACACTTGGTGAAAAACGGGGTTTGTGGTGACTTTGACCATCTAGAGCATATTTGATGGGCATGATACTTTGCAAACAGCTCAAAATAGATTATATTTATACTCGTGCAAAGTATCATGCCCATTGGGTATGTGCATGTTCGCATAACACACCTCAAAGCATGTTTTTTGGTGATTGTGCATAACACTTGGTGAAAAATGGGGTTTGTGGCAAGTTTAACCATCCAAAGCATATCTGATGGACAGAATACTTTGTAGAAGCCTCAACATAGGTTGGATTGACATAAGTGAAGATTATCGTGTCCATCAGGTATGTGCGCGTATGAATAATGCACCTGAAATAATATTTTTTGATGGTTGTGCATAACACTTGATGGAAATGGGGTTTGTGGTGACTTTGACCATCCAAAGCATATACAATGGGTATGATAATTTGTATGTGCATTAACATAGGTTGGATTCATGTGCTTGGGGGGGTCACTCATCATATGTAACCCTATCACGTGAGTTCAACAGAAGGACATTTTTAATATAACACTTATTTCATTAATTTTGGACTCATATGTCTACTTTTGGACTATTCCTTAAAGTCCTTCCCAACTGAAAAGTTTACTTTATGAAACTGTCATTCGAGAATCAAAAGTTTACTTTCTGGCACTATCATTTTCACATAAGACATTTCAAAATATCTCTCTATAATGTTGTACAAATAATGCAAAAACTACTATTAAATCCTAAATTTGTATTTCTTGTTTATAAGAATCATATTCTTAAAATAAAAAATCCGAGTTATTAGTTTAAATCCATGAAAAACCATGCTATTGAGGATTCACAACATTTTAAAAATGTATACATAAGAGACGTGTAAGACTCTTTTTACTTTCAATGCAGAAAACTATAACACTCTTGAATATTCAAGAAATTAAAACGTTTATATACACATGAGACATGATGGAAGCCTCTTTTGTACTCCAAAAAATAGCAATAGCTATGCTTGCAATTTTACATTATCATGTCATAAGTTTTACAACAAATATTGCTCTGGATGAGTCTTTGTACAAAGGATCTCCTGTGGCCTTTTCAATAATTTAATTTTTCCTTTACAATGAGTTTAGTACAAATGGGCGATCCAAACATTTGCTTGTTTGAATGTCCTTTTCTATCATGATCACAGAAATGAGCGATCCAAACATTTGCTTGTTCCGAATGTCCTTTCTGTCGTCACTTGTCGCTTGGGTGCCATCTTCATTCACTCTCATCTGACAACCACCACCACCTTCACTCTTTCTCGATATTTGAATGGTGTTATCATGGGCATTCTTCATTTGCGCTATCTCCTTCTACTTCCTCCCGGGCGAGCATCTTTGTGAACTCTCTAATGTGCGTAATAATTGGTTGCGGTAATTTTATTTTGTCTTCTACATCATACCCCATGTGCTTCTTTGTTTTCTTTGACCTTGATTTCCAGGATACTATGACTGTCTCTGTGGAAAGTCTTGAAATTGCTTCATGGTTTGGGATCCATTCCTTTTTCAAACAACTACTATACAATGTACTGTTATCTTGGTTCTCCTTCCTGCCCCTTGGCTCATACCATACCGCTATAAATGTTGTAGCTCTCCCCCGGTCATCCATGCTCACGTCAACTACTTTCGCAACCCAAAACTTCACGTTCTCATGTTCATCATCCGATGGTCGAACTGCAACAAAACAATGGACATCTATGTCTATTTGTGGCATAAACTCTCTCTTCTTGGGTCCACAATATGGACGTGGGAGCAACGATTCAAACTCATTTTCAAAGAGACCACATGCTGGACACAAGTCATTACCAACATTTGGCCAAAATAAAGGCCGTTCTGCCTTAATATCATCTTCTCGCATTTTTGCAAGGTCCTTTATCAATTGGTAGGTCTTGCTAATTACAACAGTAGTGTGTTCCTTCCAAGAGGGCTTCCAATCAGGAAATCTCCGGAGCATTTCCTCTTTGTATGCAATAAAAGCTTTTAAGCCTTCTATTTCACCTTTGGATTTCTTGCTGAATTCTTTTATAGGAGCCCATGTTGGATGCATTTCTTTGCTCGAGATTGAAGTTAAGAGAGAGTAAGGTTCTTCAGGTTCCCATTTTGTATCAAGAGAATAGTGTTGCCATTGCATCACTGGTTTTTCATCCTTTAAGAAAAATTGAAAATAGTGTGGAGCGCTATGACCAATCAGGGCATCACCACCTTTTTGTATGAAAGGTAGAATAAAGCTCTTCCAATCATACATCCTCTCAACCATTGAGCATATTGTTCCTTCCTTACGGCCACCAACTTGCCTCCCACATTTTCTTATCAAGTCATCCATTGTCTCCATGTCCTTGTGTTTTAGTTCTCTTGAAACTGTGCTAAATACCTGATCGATATCCTCATGTGTGTGCCCAACCAACAAAAACCCAACTTCAATCTCATTGAAGATTCTATGAGCGATTAGCATTGAGCAAAATGCAAAGAAGAGTACATTCTTATTCTCTCGTCCGCAATTGTCTGCTTGTATTCTCAAAGTTGCTGGTAGGTGACCTTTTTCTGCATGTACATTGTGAATTGCCTTCATAACGGATGTTACAACTTGATTGCTATCGTGTAGATGCAAGGAATCAATCCATATGTCTGCAAAAAACTTAAATCCGTGCACTAACACTCCACATAGATGTGTCTTTAAAAAGTATTTGCCTTGTAGCTTAGGTGGAGTGTTAACGAATCGAGGTAATGTTGTTGTATTTTGATCCATACCATCTACAATAATGCACATGTACTCATTTGGGTGAGAAATAGCTTGCTCCTTCCAAAATGCATATTTTATTCTAGAATGTCGAACAAGTCCATGATGAAATTCTCTCTTTCTTTTGTAAGCTTCTTTTTGTTCTGGAGATGTTGCACTCTCAAGTGCTCGCTTTAGATCATCACAGTCGTTGCACTTTGACATTTTTTGCCTCTTTGGGATTTTAACATGTACCCAAAGCTTTTTTTCCAAAGAGTATACAAAGTATGAAAAGATGCCGGTGCATGCCCTCTTTGCCTCTGTGTTTCTCCAATAGAGTTAAATACTTCTTTTTTGGTCAAACCTATTGGAAGATGCATTTCTGATAGGTGGGGTTGCGGTAAAGCATTTTCATAAATGTAATCTTTCAAAATTGATGTTGCCGCAACTGTTGAGGCTCTTGTTTTGGGCCTTCCTATGTTTCCATGAATGTTAAATTTAACTCCATACTTTGCTTTATTAGCCAAATTCCAATATGTGCCATGTGATAATCCTGTAATAATGCGATATGCATTATTGCATATACTTTTTCCATTTATAAGAGGCCTTATTTGATGTCCTGAACTTCGCCTTCTCTTATCATTTACAAGAAAGCAAGACAATCTCGTGAGTAGGTATTCATTTCTTCTGCTTCCTTTCCTTTGCCAGACATGTTCTCTACAACCCTTGATGTCATGTAAGTTAATGGATCGCATACATGTATGCTTACAGCATGTAGATCGCATTGCTTTTAGCATAACATCTTCATTCATTACTCTTATTCTCTTTGGTTGCTTTTCTGGATCTGCCTGCACTCGTTGTCTTTTCATGCATCTGTATGTCCGTTTTGGGACCTTCTGTACATTCTTATTTGGATTTGTGTAGTTCTCCTTGTAAGATTTATTTGTCACGTTGTTTTCATGAGATGTTGCATCCTTGATCTTATCACTCTGACAGTCAAATACTGAATATTCCTTTGTTGATGTCATCCTTGCTTTTGATACATTCGTCAAACCATTTGTAACATTTACAAGACACCGAATAGTCCTTTGTTGATCTCATCCCTACTTTTGATACAATCGTAGAACCACTTGTCACAATGGCATTAGAGTGTCCCGAATGATCTTCAAACTCATCTATTCCTGAGAGAACATCACTCATTGATGCACTTTCTATGGATTTCATAACTCCATAGTCAGTGGTGATAGAGTGTCTAGAATGATCTTCAAACTCATCTATTCCTGAGAGAACATCGCTCATTGATGCACTTTCTATGGATTTCATAACTCCATAGTCTTGAAACTCCTCTACTCCAGAGAGAACATCACTCATTATACTATCGTGCATGATTTCCATAATTCCATAGTTACCTGCTTTGACTCCAAGAACTTTATCAATATCCATGAAGCCATCCATGCTTGAAAATATAACACTTTTGACATCTTTGCCCAAGTTCTCAATGTGCATGAACTCATCCACCCCGGATAAGGCATCACTTGTGAAATGTTTTTCTTTCTCGGTACCAATGAACTCATCGACTTCTGATAAGACGTCAGTGCTATAGTTGAGTGCATTGGAATCATCCATCTCTGAAGGAATAGAGCTTGGTACATTGGCATATTCTTTCAATTCTTTGATGTTGTAGTATACATTATGTTTATCATTAAAAACCACATGCCGAGTCTTTCCAATCTTTAAAAATTGCATGCTCCATCTCAAATCCTTACCTACCTCATAGTAGGGACCATCCAATGACATTGAGTTATCATCCATACCATCATCAATAACTTTTTGAATTCTCATCTGCGCAAATGTCCAGTGTTCAACTTGTTCAAATCCCAAGACTTGACCTTCTGCTACATACTTATTTGTAAATGATAACATTTGTAAAATATCTCCCACTCTAAAATCCAAAGATATGCACTTTGTATTCCTGATGACATGTGTTGGATAAGTCTCATCTCTGTCCCATGGAATAAATGCTTTGTTCGAAGTATTATAGGGCATAACATCTCCAAGGATTTCCATATCCCCACACTTATGCTTTAGCTCAACATGTGCACTAAGAATCCTTGATACGATAACCGCCACCTTATCTTCGCCAAGTCTTCTAAAGTGACAAATAGAACTTGGATCACTTTCATGGATTGTAGCAAATGCAACTACTTCTCTTTTGCAACATAAAATCACCTCCATCCCCGGAATAAATTTTGTAGCCATCTCCTTTGTGAGTTTCCTTTGCAAACAAGCTGTAATAACCATTATAAAGAACATTAGTCTCTTCTCAATAATCTACTTTATTAATGATTTAAAAATCTAGAACTTGTTTGAAAATTTAATTAGACACTAACCAATAACAACCGTAAACCAATAACAACCCTAAACCCTAAACCGTAAACCAAAACAACCCTCAACCCTCAACCCTAACCAATAACAACCCTAAACCCTAACTCCCAAACCCTAAACCCTAAACCCTAACCCCCAAACCCCAAACCCTAACTCGCAAACCCTAAACCCCAAACCCTAAACCCTAAACCCCAAACCCTAAACCCTAACTCCCAAACCCTAAACCCTAAACCCTAAACCCTTAACCCTAACCCCCAAACCCTAAACCCTAAACCCTAACCCCCAAACCCTAAACCCTAACTCCCAAACCTTAGCCCTAAACCCTTAACCCTAACTCCTAAACCCTAAACCCTAAACCCTAAACCCTAACCCCCAAACCCTAAACTCTAAACCCTAACTCCTTAACCCTAAACCCTTAACCCTAACCCGCAAACCCTAAACTCTAAACCCTAACCCCAAAACCCTAAACCCTAACTCCCAAACCCTAAACCCTAAACCCTACCTCCCAAACCCTAAACCCTAAACCCCAAACCCTAAACCCTAAACCTTAAACTCTAACTCCCAAACCCTAAACCCTAACTCCCAAACCCTAACCCCCAAACCCTAAAACCTAAACCCTATATCCTAAACCCTATCCCCCAAACCCTATACCCTAAACCACCAAACTCTAAACCCTAACCCCCAAACCCTAACCCTCAAACCTTGAACCCTAAACCTACTTTATTAATGATTTAAAAATCTAGAACTTGTTTGAAAATTTAATTAAACACTAACCAATAACAACCCTAAACCCTAAACCCTAAACCCTAAACCAAAACAACCCTAAACCCTCAACCCTCAACCCTCAACCCTAACCAATAACAACCCTAAACCCTAAACCCTAAACCCTAACTCTCAAACCCTAAACCCTAAACCCTAAACCCTAACCCCCAAACCCTAAACCCTAAACCCTAACCCCCAAACCCCAAACCCTAACTCCCAAACCCTAAACCCCAAACCCTAAACCCTAAATCCCAAACCCTAAACCCTAACTCCCAAACCCTAAACCCTAAACCCTAAACCCTAACCCCCAAACCCTAAACCCTAACCCCCAAACCCTAAACCCTAACTCCCAAACCTTAGCCCTAAACCCTTAACCCTAACTCCTAAACCCTAAACCCTAAACCCTAAACCATAACCCCCAAACCCTAAACTCTAAACCCTAACTCCTTAACCCTAAACCCTTAACCCTAACCCCCAAACCCTAAACTCTAAACCCTAACCCCCAACCCTAAACCCTAACTCCTAAACCCTAAACCCTAAACCCTAACTCCCAAACCCTAAACCCTAAACCCTAAACCCTAAACCCCAAACCCTAAACCCTAAACCTTAAACTCTAACTCCCAAACCCTAAACCCTAACCCCCAAACCCTAACCTCCAAACCCTAAACCCTAAACCCTAAATCCTAAACCCTAACCCCCAAACCCTAAACCCTAAACCACCAAACTCTAAACCCTAACCCCCAAACCCTAACCCTCAAACCTTGAACCCTAAACCCTAACTCCCAAATCTTAAACCTTAAACCCTAAACCCTACCCCAAACCCTAAATCCAAACCACCAAACCCTAAACCCTAACTCACAAACCCTAAACCCTAACCCTAACTCACAAACCCTAAACCCTAACCCTAACTCACAAACCCTAAACCCTAAACCCTAACTCACCAAACCCCAAATCCTAAACCCAAACCACGAAATCCTAAACCTTAAATCCTATGAGTGTTTTCAAGTAATATCATTTATTTAAGTAATAGTTTTAATTAGAATTCATAAGTAATAGTGGAATTGATAGTTGGGAGGGTGGTAGTGGGAGAAAGGGAGAGTGGGAGAGGGAGTGGGAATGGGGGCGGTGGGGGTGGGGGTGGGGGTGGGAGGATGGGAGTGGGAGTGGGAGAGGGAGTGGGAATGGGGGAGGTGGGGCTGGGGGTGGGGGTGGGAGAATGGGAGTGGGAGTGGGAGAGGGAGTGGGAATGGGGGAGGTGGGGGTGGGGGTGGGAGAATGGGAGTGGGAGTGGAAGAGGGAGTGGGAATGGGGGAGGTGGGGGTGGGGTGAGGGTGGGAGGATGGGAGTGGGAGGGGTGGGGAGTGGGAGTGGGAGGATGGGAGTGGGAGAGGGAGTGGGAATGGGGGAGGTGGGGGTGGAAGTGGGAGGGGTGAGGTGGGAGGATGGGAGTGGGAATGGGGGAGGTGGGGGTGGAAGTGGGAGGGGTGGGGTGGGAGGATGGGGGAGGGAGTGGGAATGGGGGAGGTGGGGGGGTGGGAAAATGGGAGTGGGAGTGGGAGTGGGAGAGGGAGTGGGAGGATGGGAGTGGGAGGGGTGAGGTGGGAGGATAAGGGTGGGAGTGGGAATGGGGGGGGAGGGGTGGGGGTGGGAGGATGGGAGTGAGAGGTGGAGGTGGGAGGATGGGAGTGGGTGGGAGAATGGGAGTGGGAGTGGGAGTGGGAATGGGGGAGGTGGGGGTGGGGTGAGGGTGGGAGTGGGAGGGGTGGGGTGGGAGGATGGGAGTGGGAGAGGGAGTGGGAATGGGGCGTGGGAGTGAGAATGGGGGAGGTGGGGTGGGAGGATGGGGGTGGGAGTGGGAGTGGGAATGGGATGGGAGTGGGAATGGGGTGGGAGGATGGGAGTGGGTGGGAGAGAGAGAGAAGATAATCTAATAGAGAGGCCAATGGGAGAGGAGATAATGTTATAGAAGGACCAATGAGAGAGAAGCACTTAAAACCCTAGTTTTTCTTATATATACTCTCCTTCTCTCATTTCAACAAGGAAGAGCAAGAGGAGAAGCAAAAAGAGGAGGAAGAGCAAAAGCAAGCACAAGCATAGATTTCAACTTTTTTCCAAGTACTTTTTTTAAAATTTGTATTCTTTGAAATTTTATTATAGAGAGAGAACTTAGAGAGAGAAAAGTGAAGGAAAGATTTTTAGAGAGAGAATATAAGAGAGAGAGTCTTGCTGCCTCGGCAGCAAAAGAGAGAGAGAGAAAGAGAGAGGGAGAGAGAGAAGAGAAGAGGGGGGAAAGAGAGGGGAGAGAAAGGGAGGGGGGAGAGAAGGGGGAGGGGGGGGAAGAGAGGGGAGAGAGGGGGGAAGCCGCGAGGGGGGGGAGAGAGAGAGGGGGGGAGGCCGCTGCCGCGGCAGCGGAGAGACGGGGGAGAGGGAGGGGAGGGGGGGGAGGGAGGGGAGGGGAGGGGAGAGAGAGAGGCGACAGCGAGAGAGGAGGGAGGGGGAGAGAGAGAAGGGGGGCGCGGCAACGAGAGAGAGGGGGAGGGAGAGAGAGAGAAGGGGGGCCGCGGCACAGCGAGAGAGGAGGAGGGGGGGGAGAGAGAGAAGGGGGGGCAGCGAGAGAAAGGGGAGGGAGGTCGTTGCCGCGACAGCGGGGAGAGGGGAGGGGAGAGGGAGGGGAGGGGAGGGGAGAGAGAGAGGGGGGGCCACTGCCGTGGCAGTGAGAGAGGAGAGGGGGGGGAGAGAGAAGGGGAGGGGCCGCGGCAGCGAGAGAGAGGGGGAGGGAGAGAGAGAGAGGGGGGGCAGCTGCGGCGGCAGCGAGAGAGGAGGGGGGGGAGAGAGAGAAGGGGGGGCCGCTGCCGCGACAGCGAGAGAGGAGAGGGGGGGAGAGAGAGAAGGGGGAGGCGCGGCAGCACGAGAGAGGGGGGGAGAGAGAGAGAGAGGGGGGGGAGGCCGCTGCCGTGGCAGCGGAGAGAGGGGGGAGAGGGAGGGGGAGGAGGGGGGAGAGAGAGGAGGGGGGGCTGCCGCGGCAGCGAGAGAGGAACGGGGGGGAGAGAGAGGAGGGGTGGCGCGAGAGAGAGGGGAGGGAGAGAGAGAGAGGGGGGGCCGCTGCCGCGGCAGCGAGAGAGGAGGGGGGAGGGAGAGAGAGAAGGGGGGGCAGCGAGAGAGAGGGGAGGGAGAGAGAGAGAGGGGGGGCCGCTGCCGCGGCAGCGAGAGAGGAGGGGGGGAGAGAGAGAAGGGGGGGCAACGAGAGAGAGGGGGGGAGAGAGAGAGAGGGGGGAGAGGGAGGGGAGGGGAGGGGAGGGGAGGGGAGAGAGAGAGGGGGGGGCCGCTGCCGCGGCAGCGAGAGAGGAGGGGGGGGAGAGGGAAGGGGGAGAGGGAAGAGAGAGAGGGGGGAGAGGGAAGAGAGAGGGGGAGGGCCGCTGCCGCGGCAGCGAGAGAGGAGGGGGGGAGAGAGAGAAGGGGGGGCACGGTAGCGAGAGAGAGGGGAGGGAGAGAGAGAGGGGGGGCCGCTGCCGCGGCAGCGAGAGAGGAGGGGGGGGAGAGAGAGAAGGGGGGGCAGCGAGAGAGAGGGGGGGGAGAGAGAGAGAGGGGGGAGAGGGAGGGGAGGGGAGGGGAGAGAGAGAGGGGGGGCCGCTGCCGCGGTAGCGAGAGAGGAGCGGGGGGGAGAGAGAGAAGGGGGGGATGCGGCAGCGAGAGAGAGGGGGAGGGAGAGAGAGAGAGGAGGGGGGCCGCTGCGGCGGCATCGAGAGAGGAGGAGGGGGGGAGAGAAAGGGGGGGAGGAGAGAGAGACAGGGGGGAGGCCGCTGCCGCGGCAGTGGAGAGAGGGGGGGGAGAGGGAGGGGTGGGAGAGGGAGGGGGGCGAGGGGAGAGGAGAGAGAGAGGGGGGCCGCTGCCGCAGCAGCGAGAGAGGAGGGGGGGCGAGAGAGAGGGGGGCGCGGCAACGAGAGAGAGGGGGAGGGAGAGAGAGAGAGAAGGGGGGGCCGCTGCCGCGGCAGCGAGAGAGAAGGGGGGAGAGAGAGAGAAGGGGGGGAGGGGGAGAGAGAGAGAGGAGGGGGGCGCGGCAGCGAGAGAGAGGGGGAGGGAGAGAGAGAGAGGGGGAGCCGCTGCCGTGGCAGCGAGAGAGAAGGGGGGGAGAGAGAGAGAAGGGGGTGGGAGAGGAGGGGGCGGCAGATAGAGAAGGGGAGGGGGGGGCCGCTGTCGTGGCAGCGAGAGAGAAGGGGGGAGAGAGAGAGAAGGGGGGAGGCGCAGCGAGAGAGAGGAGGGAGAGAGAGAGAGAGGGGGGGCTGCTGCCGCGGCAGCGAAAGAGAGGGAGGGGGGAGAGAGAGAGAGAGGGAGAGAGAGAGAGAGAGGGGGGGAGGCCGCTGCCGCGGCAGCGAGAGGGAGAGAGGGGGGGGGAGAGAGAGAGGGGAGGGCAGAGAGAGAGAGGGGGGAGGCCGCGGCAAGTGAGAGAGAGAGTGGGGAGCGCAAGTGAGAGAGAGGGAAAAGGTGAGGAGAGAGTGGGAGAGAGAGAGAGAGAGGGGAAATGAAGAGGAGGGGAGAGAGTAGACTAAGATGAGAGGAAACGTAGACTAGAGCAGAGAGGAAAGAGAGAGAGAGAAGAGTGAGAGAGATGGACGAGAGATGAAAATTTAGAGAGGGAGGACACAAGAGAAAGTACGATCGAGATAGAAAATCTTACCAATGAAGAGGAGAAATGAGTGGGCGACGATCGAGAAAAGATAAAGGAGAGATGTTTTGATGGAAGAATTTGGGAGCTACGATCAATGAGGCATATGAGAGGAGATTGGTGTGTGATTTAGTCGAAACTTAAACAAACAAAACTATAAACCTTGGTGTTTGATGAAAATTTAGAGAGGAAGGGCACAAGAGAAAGTACGATCGAGATAGAAAATCTTACCAATGAGGAGAAAAAATGAGTGGGCAACGATCAAGAAGAGATAAAGGAGAGATGTTTTGATGGAAGAATTTGGGAGCTACGATCAATGAGGCATATTAGAGGAGATTGGTGTGTGATTTAGTCGAAACTTAAACAAACAAAACTATAAACCTCGGTGTTTGAAAAGAGAAACGTGTGGAAACTAGAATTTCAAATTTCTCGCCTTTTTTTAAACTATGAATCCTTGTGTTTGAAAAGATAAACGTGTGAAAACTTGAAAATTGTGATAAAAGACAACCTTGTGTTTCAAAAGACAAACGCGTGGATGTGAAAAGACAAATGTATGCTAAAAGCAAAACTTGTAGAAACTTGAATTTTAAATTTTTCTTTGTTTTTGAATTTAAAATGAGTTTCACTTTCATATTCAATTTACTAGTTTAATTTAGACTATAATGCATTTTGTTTTGGAATATAAAAAGTATAGTTTTAATTTTATTACATTTTAAATTAAAATTTTAAAAGTAGTTTAACTTACATTCGTTATTATTGCTTTAATTTATTTCTTTTTAGGGAGAATTAATATATTCTTCTAGGTAAATATTAAATTTTTAATTTTAAGTCTTATTTTCTTTATTTTACGTTATTTTTTCATAAACTTTAAGTTAAACTACTTTATTGTTTTTATTATTTAAATTCAAATTTATTAAGATTTTAACTTCTTATTAATGTGAATGTTCAATTCTTATGAGTTGTAAGTAAATTAGTTTTTGAAAATATAAATTTTATCTTTTTTAAAATGAGAAGGGGGAGGGAGAGAGAGAGAAGGGGGGGGCCGCTGTCGCGGCAGCGAGAGAGAAGGGGGGGGGGAGAGAAGGGGGGGGAGAGAGAGAGAAAGGGGTGGGAGGATGGGAGTGGGAATGGGGAAGGTGAAAGAATGGGCGTGGGCGTGGGAGTGAGAATGGGGGAGGTGGGGTGGGAGGATGGGGGCGGCAGCGAGAGAGAAGGGGGGGGAGAGAGAGAGAAGGGGGGGGAGAGAAGGGGGGGAGAGAGAGAGAAAGGGGTGTGAGTTTAAAAAAGATAAAATATAAATTTTATCTTTTTTAAACTCACAACCTTAGTGTATTAAAAAGAATAATGGAAAATAGATTATTTTTTGCTTTTAATTCGCAACCTAAGGATATTAAAAAGAACAATGGAAAAGAAATTATTTCTTGCTTTTCTTCGCTTCGACGGTTGGTGTAGTCTAGATTAGCATAGATTAGTTTGTCCTTAGAGGAGAGAACTCCAAAAAAACCAATCAAAGCCATGCTCAAAATTTCTCGACTAGTTCCTAATCGGAGTCAATCCATTCGTTCACATTCGGTTTCACAGTCACAACCACCCTACCATTTAAGCAACGATTAAGGTTTTTAAACTTTCAAGATGATTGAAAGTTGTATCAGTGGACATGACAGATTACAGTTGTGGAAGTTGACAGAGCATTTTACACTTATATCAGTTGCGGGAGTTGACAGAGCATTTTGCACTTATATATGACAGACTTCAAATTTGTATTCAGAGATCATTGTAAATCCTTATTTTTTTTCACATTTATGCTCTAAGCCTTGTAAAGCCTTTTAGGCTATTCCCAAAGCATGAAATTGATACTTATATGATTGGGAAGAATAAAAACTTGAGGTGTATTAATGGGACTCATTGTACTTTTGATTTTTCAATGTAATTGTAGTTTGTCAAAGTACTTAAAATTTGTGTTGTGCTTGAATACAGGATGGATCTTGAGGCTACAGCATTTGTCAATGGTATGACACTGAAATAAAAAAGGAAGAATTTATGCCCCAAAGGACTTCACAAACTGGACAGTTGTTGACACAACAAAGAAAGCATGGTTCTTGGTCTTAAGTAAAGGAAATCTCATTCTAGTGATGACAAAGAGAGAGTTGGAGAAAGATGAGTGGGCATCAAATGTATCTTTCTCAAAGAGCAATTTGATTCAAGGGGGCACCTTAGTAGGAATAAAAATTGAAAAAGACAGCAGTACAATGATGATTTACACAAAGTCAAGAATGAGCAACAGATCGTTTCTTCTTTCTAAGAAAGATGCAATGCACTTTGTGATGCCGCCGCCAAAAGCACCTAGATTTCTTGAATTGGTTCCTGCATTGGAGATCCTTCAACATGTGTGGGAAAAATTTCCCATTGAGGAAGCAAGAAAAATGCAGTCAAAGATTATCCTTGAATACTTTCAGGGTGTCATTGAACAAGGTTCAACTTCATTGGAGGGACCTAAGGTGCAAGAATCCACACATGAGAAAGGAAGTGATGAGACACGCCATGTAAACCTGGTTCATGGTAATACAAATGAGAGAGGAAGTGGAGTGGATGAGACAGAACACATTGTAGCAATGGATGAGGGTCTTGTACACGTGGATGCTTACAAGGGATCTACATTTGAGACAGGAATTGAATTGGTGGAGACCGGACATGCACATGCATCTCAGACAGAAATTGAATTGAGTGAGACACGACATGCATCAGATAAGACAGGACATGCACACACATCTCTTGTTCATGGTATTACTCACTTAGATGGTGTAACTCATGAAGTTGATGGAATAACAGAACAAGTGAAGCCCTTAAGTATACCTGAAGTTGAGGCAATAGAAGAAGAAGTAGGAATAAACCTCGACGTCAAATGCAAAAGGCAAGTACTTCACGAGCTACAGTTCCAAGTCCTATAACTGGAAAAAGAGGTCGTTCACATACAAAGAAAGGGCAAAGAAGAGAAGAGAAAGAACATGAAGAGGATGCGGAGGGTCTTGAAATGGAGTCAGATCTAGAAGCAGAAATGTTATCAATGAAGAACCTAAATCTTCGCTTGAATGAGGCTGTGACAGATGAGGATCCAGGATATATATGGGGCCAGAAGACTCAAGTTATACATGCTTCAACAGTGGTCAAAGCAAGTGTCTTCACCAACAGTAGGACCTTAGATACAGCCTATGCTGAAAAGATTTTTTAGGCTTTGATTGATGGAAAAAAACCAGTTGTTTCTAATTTGGTACTCCGTCGAAGAACATTTTGGCCAGTCATGGGAGATTATAGTCAATCCATCAATTTCTCTCAGCCTATAGATTTTGAGATGCAATTCACTAAGTTCCTCGGAAAACAAGTTCCCTCACTTCAAGAAGGATAGAGTTCAGTGAATGATCCAGAACGACATATAAGGGATGCCAAGAGAAATTTCTTAGCTCATTGTACATTTGAGGCAATAGATGGTCAGCACTATGCCTATGCTTGTAATGAGCGCTCTAGAGATGCATACAAGAAAGGAGAAATTACTTATCAAACCTTCGTGAGTGTGCCTCAATTTCACTACTATTCTGCATGCATTTGTATCTTCAAGAACGAGAAAAAATATTTGATTGAGTCGGAAAGACTTAATCATGACATTTATGCACTACGAAAAATCACCTCCACTTCAGAGATGTTGCTCAAAGCTAGGACCATATGGAAAACTTTTAATTCTCCTTTGACCACTCTCAAAAGAACTGCAACTAAAGTGGAAGCGGATAATCTTGTTGACTTCTACACATGCTCTCGGGGGGGTCACTATGAATAAACCCTCTATATCACGTGCGTTCAAAGCCTATTTCTTAAATCCCTTATCTGTAAAATTTTCATTAATAAAATGTACCCCTTTTCTATACAAATCTGTAAATTTTTTCCTAAAGTATTTTAAATAGTCCCTTATGTATATTTATTTTTGTAAATTTTAGGAATAAAAAATATCCTTTTGTTGAACTCACGTGATAGGGTTACGTATGATGAGTGACCCCCCCGAGCACATGCTTGAGTGCCATTGTACCAAGGGGAAAGCAGGAAAGAGCAGAGGTGATTACAAGCATTAAGACAGTAAGGGATATGTATCAAGACTACACAAGCATACTTTTCCGTAGTGATGAAGTTTTTCATTAGATCAAAGACGTGTGTCTTGCATGTGAGAAAGGAGATGTCACATATGAGGCTCCATCATTGATTAAAGAGAAGGCAAAGAAGATTGAGAAAAAAGAGATGACAGCTCGGATGTGGAGGCCTTTAAGAAACCTACCAGACAAATACGCAAGTCTTGCTGCAGAGAAATTAATGTCCAAAGAATGGTTTTTTGGCAAAAAGGATAAAGATCATTGCATGGAAGATTGCATCATCCAACAGGTCAAGCGTGATGCAGTAAAGAGTGCAATTGAATATTTATTGGGAGAAAAAAATATTCCAATTAGCCAATGTAAAATTGATCATAACATTGTGAGGCAGATGGCATCAGCTTTACCGTCAGCTAAACAGAAGGCTTGGGCGCATAAATGGGTGAAGGTAGAAGATGATGGATATGAAATTACTCCCTCTATGAGAAGTGACATTCCGGAAAATGTGTATGCATATGCACAAAAAGTCATCAATAAGCACACTCTCAGAAAAGAAAAAACTTTGAAGAAGGGCTTTTATTTCATACATGAAATCATTTCAGAGTCTGGAAAGAGTGTTGAGTGTAAGGGAGTTTCATTGAATGATTTTTTGTCCGACGACACTGCTTGGGAGAGACCTCAGCTTTTCTTTGTCTATGAAATATCACCGGATGACATTCATCAACTCCTTGACAGAATATTACATACCACCATTGGTAGAGTGGGACAATGTAATATAGTCATATTTGCTGATAAAGATGACAAGGAACAAATGTCTGCTACCCTAGAAAAACAATATGGTAATGAGCTTAAGATTTACAATGGGATATACTCAAGAAAAAGGGACAAGAGAGAATGCGGTCTCAAGATACAGAGTCTAGAAACCTTTTTCTTGTGCATGAAGAGCCCTTACAATGATCACTCCTTACAAAACAATATAAGAGGGAATGCAAAGAGATTGCAACTACTGCTAGAAGAGCATGAAGCTCCAAGTCCCCTCCATTGCAACGCAAATCACTATGAAAGGCTGGCAAAAAGTGCTGATCTTTTAATTAGTATGATAGAATTTTTGCTACCGTCCGGATGGGAAGTCACATTGTGTCGAATGGGACATCTGTTTGAAGCTCTTATCAGAAAAGGACACAATGTAAATATTATTGAGAGCCCTGCTTGCTTGGAATACCTTGATACCGTGGCTTCTCTCACAATAAAGTTTGATAAGAAAGGTCCGATCTCACATGAAGAGGATGACATAGAGATGATCATGTATGATGAGAGTAAGAAAGATGATGAAAATGATCAAAGCTCTGGATATAATAGTGAGGACACCAGCGATAGCAAGGAAGTAGAAGAAGATGGATATGACACTGACCTTGCTACCGTGGCTTCTCTCACAATAAAGTTTGATAAGAAAGGTCCGATCTCACATGAAGAGGATGACATAGAGATGATCATGTATGATGAGAGTAAGAAAGATGATGAAAATGATCAAAGCTCTGGATATAATAGTGATGGACACCAGCGATAGCAAGGAAGTAGAAGAAGATGGATATGACACTGAAGGTTACATAAAAAGACCACGAAGATATGTAGAGGTATGAAAACTTATGTTTAATTTTCTTTATTCATTTAAAGGTCTTTTTAAATTTATAATTAATTTAAAATTTTGAATCTCATAATTATTTTATCCTTTTATAGGAGAAGGGAGAGGAGGAGGATGAGGAGGACATAGCTGGAGCAGAGAATATAGAAAGCTCATCTCAAGAAAGCAAAGTTGCTCTGGCTATCCATCGGATGACTCTAGAAAATAATCATACATTGCAGCAAATGGAGAAGTCATTTCAAGTTAGGTTTCAAGTTCGAGAACAACCTCTTACTTTTATATTCGATGAAGAGGACATTTCAATCTTCATAAACTTCAAGAAAGAGGTCAATGACAAGGTCATAATAGCCATCCTCAGGTTTGACACAAACTTTTTACTGACTTTATGCTTTTGTATTTCCATTGGATCAAATGAACTAATATTCTTTTCTTTTTATTGCAGTATGGTTTTACAACAGCTTCCCCTATATATACAAAGATGTGCATATATGGTCGATCCTCTTGTTTCTAGTGTACTTAGCGATAAGCAAAAGACCATAGATGATGTTTTTAAGTGGTTGCAACCTATTGATTTGACTGCGGCGCAAGTTATCTTTACCGCATATCACGAGGAGTGAGTATCAATCCCTACCTAGCTTATCTCTTACATTATGGAGGATTATATCAAATAATAATTATTCTTAATTGATAATGCAGCTTGCATTGGAGCTTGGTAATTGTGGACATCTTAGCCAAGCAATGCTTCTTTGTCAATTCAATAGCATCTATCCATGGTAGTGTGTCAGAGTAAGTATAACCTACTTGTGTCATAATTATGTCAATGAGATGCATCCTATGCAATGCGCACATTCATTTATGTTTTCTATTTTGATGTGTAGATCTGCTCGAAAGTTGGTAGGTGCTATAGATGCACTTATGCAAATGGAGGGTGACTTGGAAGATCAAATAGAGTATGTAACATGCCCTGCAGCGAAGCAGAATGATGACCACAGTTGTGGGTGGAGAGTCGGATATAACTGCTTTTTGCTCCTTGCTCAAATTTTTAATTTGAGAGGCGGTGAAACCTCATTGTCGACATATACAGACTTGCATCTATATGCATTTATGTCATCTATCATTAAGGCATTTATTGATAATGTGGTGGAGCATCCAGAGGAAACATTGGTTGCTACGCCCATAAGTTGTCCTAATGTAACCGCTGTATTTGACGAAATGGGGAGCTCTTCTGAGGTTAGGGTCATCATTAGCAAGCAACCTCGTGTTTTGACTTTTGGTAGCGAGGAAGTTACAATCCTCTCCGACCCTTTGAAAGAGGCTAATGACAAAGTCATGATGGCCATCCTCAGGTTTGATATGAACATCTCTTGGCTTGATACTTTAATCATTTGATTCAATCTGCTTCTAACATTTGTTTATTTATTGCTGCAGTTTATATCTCGTTTTCCTAGATCAGTACAGAATCGCGTCTGTATGCTCGATTCTCTTCTTTCAGCTGTACTTAGTGATACCAAGAAGACAGTAGATGATGTTTGTTCAATTCTACAACCTTTATACTTGGATGGCATACTACTTGTCTTTATGCCATACTATGAGAAGTAAGTATGGTCTCAATCTTTCTTTTACTCTCTTATTTATAATATTGTGTCAATTAATACTTAATATTGTGATAAATCTTATCGCTCTTTATTGGTGATGTAGTTCACATTGGAGCCTGATAGTATGGGACCTTGATGACAACCATTGTTGGTTTGTCAACTCATTTACAGGCTTTCACGGGGTGTTCAGGTAAGTGTTCTTTTATCATATCATTATGAACATGCATCTTACTATTTACTACACAAATTCACTTTGTCATATGTCATGATGGACAGGTCTGCAAACAAGTTAGTTTCTGCGATTATGAAAATCAGGGAGCATCAAGACCAACCAAATTTCCAGACATGCCTCGCAGTGGAGTAGAAAGACATGTTTAGTAGTGGGTGGAGAATTGCCTACAACTTCATGTTGTATCTCAATGAAATTTTTGAACATGTCTCAATAGAAGCATATACCAAGCTCGAGCTACAAGATTTTGTGGCTAAGACTGTTCACTATCTAACTGCTATCATTGGGAAACAACATGATGGACTCAATGAAGAACCTAAGGGAGCCAAAGAAAAAGAAGAGACAATTCAGTCTCCTTCTGTATCACAGCCTCAAGTAGAAGCATTATAGTCTACACTTGAATTAGAGACTCAATGCATTCTTCCTACACAAGAAGTGGAGACTCAATGTGCATCTACAACATCACATCTTGTAAAGGAGGAAGAGATTAAGTCTATCCCGATTGCACCAGAAGTAGAATCTCAATGTACACCATCCACACAAGTAGAGACTCAATGTACTCTTAGAGAATCACAGCCTCAAGAGGACTCATCAGACTCTATTCAGTTGTAAAACATGTAGAAAGAAACATGAGTCCTTGAAGATTTTTATCTTGTTTGTATTGATTAATGATAGTGTTTTTAAAACTTATGTTAAATGTTGCAATAGATTAGGATATTTTATGATATTTATTCATTACAATACATTAGGTTTTACTTTTTTGAAAGTCTAATTTATTATGTACAATAAATATCTTATGATGAGAATCTAATAATTATATCATTCTTATGTTCCATCACTTTATTTTATAGATTTCAATGTACTCAAAATCTATCATTTATTATGTACAGCAAGTCTAACTTATATTATATTAAAAGAATATCTCATGATGAGATTCTAATAATTACTAACTTATATTATATTAAAATAATATCTCATGATGAGATTCTATTAATTATATCATTCTTGTGTTCCATCATTTTATTTTATAGATTTCAATGTACTATCACTATCTTACATGTCTCAAATGTCTCCCATTACGGTCTTGCATCCCATCATTTTATTTTATAATGTCTCGCATTACGGTCTTGCATCTAGTCATCTCGCATTACGGTCTTGCATCTGTAGTTCTATAAATTCCCTAGTAGTCGTTCATCTTCTATATCTCACCCGCAGCAGACACTTCTTCCACTTTGCTCTTCTTACCTTACTCCTCTCCTCAAGCTTGCTCCTTCCTCTCCTCAAGCTTGCTCCTTCCATCTTGCCCGCAGCCTTGCCTCCTCTTCTCAAGCATACTCCTTTCATCTTGCCTTACCCTCTCTAGTTACCTTCCTCACTCTTGTTACCTTCCTCACCTCGTTCGTCTTCTATATCTTTCCTCACTCTCGTTACCTTCCTCACCTCGTTCGTCTTCTATATCTCACCCGCAGCAAAAACTTCTTCCACTTTACTCTTCTTACCTTACTCCTCTCCACACTTCTTCCACTTTTAAACTCTTCTTACCTTACTCCTCTCCTCAAGCTTGCTCCTTCCATCTTGCCCGCAGCCTTACCTCCTCTTCTCAAGCATACTCCTTTCATCTTGCAGCCATTATGGATCTTTTTAAGGTAATCGATTCTGTCGAGCAAGCCATTAGCAGCCTCAAAGAATGGATTGCCGAGAACCAAGGAAAGAGAGAGGAGAGAAAGCAAAATCCAGCTCCATTAACCCAGTACGAGAAGGATGACTTTGCTTGTCAGAAGGGCTTAGAGAAGGACGAGGAAAGAAAAATAAGTATGGCTACTACTGAAATAGATAAATTGTAGTCATATAGGAGAGAGTTGATAGACTTTCAAAGTGAGATATCTTCGCATGTGGCTCGTTATGGAAGATTTTCCCCCGAGGAAGCGCAAGCCATTCGGAATAAACAAAGTGTTATGCAGGAGAAAATTCATCAATCCTTACTTCTCTTCTATAATTTTAACTACATCGATGAGGATGAGATGAGCTCAGCTCTTGAATGGGTTGAATTTAGGCTAAGGACTTGAAAATAGAAAATTCATCAAATTGAATGGCTGTAGTCTTGAAAATCTCAGGCTTAACTTTTGAAGGTGTTTATTAACACCATTAAATATTAAGAGAGTTTACAACAACCGAATCTTATTTTTTCATGTAACTTATCTAGGCTGCGTTAAATTTTATAATTTTAGTTTCATGTCCTTAAAAAATATATAAAAAAATGCTTGTTTTTATGTTTTTATATGTGCTTTGAAGATTGGGTTTTTCTTAAATTTTATCTGAAAACTAGTCCAAAAGTATATGTAAAAATGAATTTGTACATTGACAAGTCCAAAATTAATGAAATAAGTGTTATATCTAAAATTTACAAAAGTTAATTTACATATGGAAGTATTTGAAACAATTTTGGGAAAAATTTAAAGATTTGTATAGAAAAAGGATACATTTTATTAATGAAAAATTTACAGATAAGGGATTTTAGAAATAGGTCTTGAACACACGCGATATAGAGGGTTTGTACATAGTGACCCCCCGAGTTCATGTGTAACATTTATTTCATTAATTTTGGACTTGTCAATGTACAAATTTATTTTTACATATACTTTTGGACTAGTTTTTGGATAAAATTTAAGAAAAAACCAATCTTCAAAGCACATATAAAAACATTTACAAGCATTTTTTTAAAAATTTTAATAGAGATGAAACTAAAATTATAAAATTTAACGCAACCTAAATAAGTTACACGAAAAAATAAGATTCAGCAGTTGTAAACTCTCTTAATATTTAATGGTGTTAATAAACACCTTCAAAAGTTACACTATTAAGGAAACTCTCACCATATTTATAAAGGTGTTGACAAATACCAAAAGTTACAATAAGCCTGAGATAAGTTACACAAAGAAATAAGATTCAACAATTGTAAACTCTCTTAATATTTATAATGGTGTTTAGGAAACACTTTCAAAAGTTACAAGTGGAAGTAGCAAACTCTCACAATATTTATAAGGGTGTTGAAAAACACCAAAAGTTACAATAAGCCTCTCACTGGAAGGGATATCTATTTTCTCTCTCTATCCTAAATTCAATCCATTCAAGAGCTGAGCTCATCTCATCCTCATCGATGTAGTTAAAATTACAGAAGAGAAGTAAGGATTGATGAATTTTCTCTTGTATAACACTTTGTTTATTCCGAATGGCTTGCACTTCCTGCGGTGGAAATCTTCCACAATGAGCCACATGCAAAGATATCTCACTTTGAAAGTTTGCCAGCTCTCTCCTATATGACTGCAATTTATCTATTTCACTAGTAGCCATACTTATTTTTCTTTTCTCCTCCTTCTCTAAGCCCTTCTGACAAGCAAAGTCATCCTTCTTGTACTGGGTTAACAGAGCTGGATTTCACTTTCTCTCCTCTCTCTTTCCTTGGTTCTCGGCAATCCATAGTTTGGTGCTGCAAATGTCTTGCTTGACAGAATCGATTACTTCAAAAAGATCCATGGAAACGAGAGGAGGAGGTAACAAGAGCAAGGAAGGTAACTAGAGGAGGTAAGGCAAGATGGAAGGAGTATGCTTGAGGAGAGGAGGTAAGACTGTGGGCAAGAGGGAAGGAGTAAGCTTGAGGAGAGGAGTAAGGTAAGAAGAGCAAAGTGGAAGAAGTGTTTGCTGCGGGCGAGATATAGAAGACGAACAACTACAAAGGGATTTATAGAACTGCAGACTCATAATGTGAGATGAAAGATTTAGAATAAAGAATTGGGAGAGGCTGAGATGACTAGATTGTCTGAAGTAACAGATGCAAGACCGTAATGCGAGACATGTGAGACATGTAAGACAGTGAGTACATTGAAATCTATAAAATAAAATGATGGAACACAAGAATGATATAATTATTAGAATCTCATCATGAGATATTTTTTTAATATAATAAGTTAGACTTGCTGATGCAAGAGCGTAATGTGAGACATGTGAGATGATATATTTTGAGTACATTGAAATCTATAAAATAGAGTGACAGAACACAAGAATGATATAATTATTAGATTCTCATCATGAGATATTTATTGTAAATAATAAGTTAGACTTTGAAAAAAGTAATAAATTTAGAGAGGTGAGTTGTCCATTGAGTGAAGTAAAAAAAGAAAGACCATAAATGTGAGAGACACATGAGATGAGAGATTTTGAATCGGTTTAAATTTATGAAATAAAGTGATTGAAGACAAGAATAATATAATTAGACTCCCTTCTTTCATCCATCCTAGTCCTTCTACAAGCACATTCTTCGTTCATCACTCCTAATTTATCATCTCTCCACCCACCATGGATGTCCTTAGCATCATCGGAGATGTGGAGTCTCGAACCGATAGTCTCAAAGAATGGGTTGCTGACCAAGGAGCAAGGAGAGATGCAAGAATTCGACAAGGCTCTCCACTAACACGGATGGAGGGAGAGGAATTCAATGTACAGAGGTGGACAGAGAGGGAGGAGACTCAGAATATAGCAAAGCGCAAAAGACTGTTACAATGTATTATAAAAGCATGACAAGATCTCTTGGACTTCTTAAGCAACTACGTTATCGAAGCACTCGATATGGCTGATTTGATCGGGATGCTGAAAGAACAATAAAGGCCTCCCAAAGAGATTATAAAGAAACAATCTGTGATTGCTTGAATTTCTTTTTTCATTGTAATTATGTTGTGAGGATACGGACGTGGAGTTCATGGAAGATTGGATTGTTGAGAAGATAAGAGATACTAATGATGAGATCTTCTAGTGTGATCTCAGACTCTGTGGCCTATCCATCATGACTACTTGAATTTCTTCCTTCATTGTAATTATGTTGAGGATATGGACGTGGAGGTTGTGGAAGATTGGATTGTTGAGAAGATAAGAGATACTCATGATGAGCTATTCTAGTGTGATCTCAGCCTCTGTGCCTTGTAATAGTTTTGTATTCTCTGCAACAAGCATGATAGGGCTAAGCAGATCATATTAGAATTTCTAATACAATTTATTTTTTTAGAATTGCTAATATAATAATAATACAAATTGAATAAATATCATAAGTAAATATCCTAATGTATTGTAACATTTAATGTAAGTTAAAAAAACACTATCATTAGTCAACACAAACAAGATAAAAATATTCAAGGACTCATGTTTCTTTCTACATGCTTTACAACAGAATAGAGTCTGATGAATCCTCTTGAGGCTGTGATGCTCTAAGAGTACATTGAGCGTCTACTTCTTGTGTACATGGTGTACATTGAGTTTCTACTTCTGGTGCAATCAGGATAGACTCAATCTCTTCCTCCTTTGCAAGATGTGATGTTGTAGATGCACATTGAGTCTCTACTTCTTGTGTAGGAAGAATGCATTGAGTCTCTAATTCAAGCGGAGACTGTAATGCTTCTGCTTGAGGGTGTGATGCAGAAGGAGACTGAATTGTCTCTTGTTTTTCTTTGGCTCCCTCAGGTTCTTCATTGAGTCCATTGTGTTGTTTCCCAATGGTAGTAGTTAGGTAGTGAATAGTCTTAGCCATAAAATCTTGTAGCTCGAGCTTTGTATATGCTTCTATTGAGACATGTTCAAAAATTTCATTGAGAAACAACATGAAGCTATAGGCAACTCTCCACCCACTACTAAACTTGTCTTTCTACTCCATTGCGAGGTGTGTCTGGAAATTTGGTTGGTCTTGATGCTCCTTGATATTCATAATCGTAGATACTAACTTGTTTGTAGACCTATCCATCATGACATATGACAAAGTGAATTTGTGTAGTAAATAGTAAGATGCATGTTCATAATGATATGATAAAAGAACACTTACTTGAACACCCCATGAAAGCTTGTAAATGAATTGACAAACCAACAATGGTTGTCATCAAGATCCCATACTATCAGGCTCTAATGTGAGCTACATCACCAATAAAGAGCGATGAAATTTATCACAATATTAAGTATTAATTGACACAATATTACAAATAAAAGAGTAAAAGAAAGATTGAGATGATACTTCTCATAATATGGCATAAAGATGACTAGCATGCCATCCAAGTCTAAAGGTTGTAGCATTGAACAAACATCATCTTCCGTCTTCTTGGTATCACTAAGTATAGCTGAAAGGAGAGAATCGAGCATACTGCACACACAATTCTATACTGATCTAGGAAAGTGAGATATAACCGTACTATAGCAATAAATAAACAAATGTTAGAAATAGATTGAATCAAATGATTGAAGTATCAAGACAAGAGATGTTCATATCAAACCTGAGGATGGCCATCATGACTTTGTCATGAGCCTCTTTCAAAGGGTCGGAGAGGATTGTAACTTCCTCGCTACCAAATGTCAAAACATGAGGTCGCTTGATAATGATAACCTTGAAGTCAAATGAGCTCCCCATTTCGTCCAATACATCGGTTACATTAGGATAATTTATAGGCATAGCAACCAATGTTTCCTCTGGATGCTCCACCACATTATCAATAAATTCCTTAATGATAGATGACATAAATGCGTGTAGATGCAAGTTTGTGTATGTTGACAATGAGGTTTCACCACCGCTCAAATTAAAAATTTGAGCAAGGAGTGAATTCTATGCAGCATTACCATTTTGTGCATCTACATCCTCAATCACATTTACTGGTTTATACCAGCTGCTCATCTCATCAAAAACAACATCTCTGCTCACTGTAAACTTACGAGGAGAAGGGTTATAGCATCTATACCCTTTTTGCTGTACAGAATAACCAATAAAGATGCACTTCTCAGCTTTTGGATCCAACTTGGATCTCAACTCATCTGGCACATGAACATAGGCAATGCAACCAAAAACTTTCAAATGAGAAATATCTGGTTTCCTACCAGTATACCTCTCCTCTGGCGTCATGCCATGTATTGGTGCAATGGGAGTCTTGTTCATTATGTAGACTGATGTACCAACTACTTCAGCCCAATAATAATCGGGCAGGTCTTTTTCATTGAGCATGGCAAGGGATACCTCTCCAATATGTCGGTTTTTCCTTTCTGCAAGTCCATTTTGCTGTGGGGTATGACTGTATGAATATTGCTGCTTTATGCCATGCTCCTGTAGAAACCTTGCAAACTCATTTGAGAGGTACTCCCCCCCTCCATCTGACCTTAGGCATTTTATTTGCAAGCCTGTTTCTTTTTCAACCATGGCTTTAAAAGCTTTGAAATGCCCAAACACTTCACTTTTCTTTTTCATAAAATACACCCAAACTTTTCTGCAGTAGTCATCAATAAAAGTGACAAAATAATGACAGCCTCCAATAGATGCAGCTTTAGTAGTCCACACATCAAAGTGGATTAATTCCAATGGTCTCTTACTCTCTTGAACATGTCTAGGAAATGGTTTCCTTGCCTGTTTTCCAAATTGATAGGCTTTACGTACCTTATGCATTTCTACAACCTTGAACTTAGGCAATCCTACAACAATATTTTGGGCCTGCATTAATTTAAGTCGTCGTACATTAACATGACCAATGCGTTTATGCCAGATATCAATAACTGCAACTACACCGGTCCCATGTGCAAACATTGCTGCACTCAATTCAGGCATGTCCACATCCAACGTAAACATCCTACCCTTCTTCTTTCCTTTTGCTTTCAAGTGACCTTTATTTTTCATATCCTCAACAAAGTATCCATGAGGATTAAATCTGACTTGCAAGCCCTGATCAACCATTTAACCAATAGAAACTAGGTTCTTGGTGATATTCGGGACATGAAATACATTAGACAGGTATTTCTTTTTCCCATCCTACATAGAAAAAGGTATTTTACCAATCTACACAATAGGATGTGCAGTATCATCACCAGTCCTTGCATCCTGCATCCATTCTGCATGACCTATCATGTGGCTTGACGCACCTGAGTCAACATACCACACATCATTTCTTTCTTCTGCACTTGTCACAGAATTGGTCATGTGTTGCACCATAAACAAATGCTCATTTCTGTCATCACCCTATCTACTAGAGGATGCATAATTGTTTTGCTGCAATTTTCCATTCATAATGTCATTCTGCTTTTTATAGTAGTCTTTAGCCATATGACCCATTTTACCACAGTAGTATTATTCAACATTGCTGTTTGCATTTTGGCCTTTCTGCCATCCACCACGACCTCTTTGGCTCCCCCTGCCTGTAAGGTTACCACATCCTCCTCCATAGGACTGGTTTTCTTGAATTTGTTGCATATTCTAATTTCTGCCATGGCCTCTTGATCGGCTTGCTCTACCTCTACCTCTAGGTCTTCCAGCATTTGAGTAGAAGACAGTTTCTTTTGAAGTTCCTCCTGAAGAAGATGCACCACCATTTCTCTACTCTTCAGAAATTAGAAGAGCAATCAACTCCTCAAAATCAGGAAATTTTTCACAAATGGCAATGGATGTCTGGAACTATGCATTATCCTTTCCTAGACCATTCAAGGTCACAGAAACTAAATCATCATCTTCCACTGGTGACCCAATGGAGCCAAGTGCATCTGAAATCTTCTTCACCTTCATGTGGTAGTCATTGATGCTCATATTTTCTCTCTGCACATTATGCAACTCCTGCTTGAGCTGCATTTTCTTGGCTTGCATATTTGTGCTATACATTTTTGTCAAAGTATCCCACGCCTCCTTTGGCATGCTTGCATCCTGAATATGCACAATCATAGAATCTAAAATACTTATAGATAGCCAGTACATAACTTTTCTGGCTCTCTCATGCCATCCTTTACATGCCTGCAACTCTTGTTGATTGGGAACATTAGGAATAACTGGTTCTTGTTCAGCTCCAGTAATGAATTCCCAATAGCCTTTTCCCTTAAGGAAATTCGTCATTCTAAACTTCCCATGTTGGGAAGTTGTTCTTGTCAAGCTTTTTAGTGACTATATGTGAGAGCATCAGACACCATTATAGAACACTACAAAAATATTCTGTCACTGCAAAAAACACAACTTCTGCCTCACAAGGACAAATGTGCAAAACTGACGAAAGTGGTATTTGAGTACACAATCACTTCCTAGTGACGATTTTGCATCAATAGGCAATAAGAATGATTCTCTCACTCCCAATATGTTTGTGCATAGGCATACGATGCAATTTCTACGGCAACTTTTCACCAACTTGCGGAACAATGGTCGCACAGCAAAAACAGGGCACTTTTCTGAGTGCTTGCGGAAAACTTCCACCACCAAAATGGGCCCCAAAATGGCCTGTAATCAAAAAATTCCACCACCAAAAAAAGGGCCCCGCAGCATATACTACCCTCTTGCCACACCACAAAGGGTGTCCCAATCTGAGACAGTGCACTCTTGCACTTTTTGGCTGGGCTATCTGCAGAGATTTGCTCCCAAACTCGAAAAAGGAAAGCAACACTGATCCTCTTACCAAGACACCGCAAACCTAGTTTGCTTCCTTGAGCTCCTTACCATGAACCGAGCTCTGATACCATGTGAAGAGAGTGGGAGAGAAGTAAGGAGTCTCACTTGCAGCTTTCTCACATACACAATGGGGGAATACACACAAAGGTGGAGGCTGAAAACAATTTTCCTCTTCTAAGTTGTGAAAGCCAAAAAAACTCTCTCTTAGTACAAAAGGAATAGATGAACCCTATATGTGGGTCTCAAACCAAACTCAGCTAACCTAGGTAGCATAATAACTGAGCCACTAACTAGAGTACGTAAAGATAGCTGTCATCCAGCTATTCTTCATGGGTAGTGTACCAACTGCATCTGCAGCTAACAAGTCGATGACATAAATACACAATGGTCACCCTGGCATATCACGAGTGGAGCTCCATATCTCAACAGAAGAGCCCTTACAATAATCACTCCTTACAAAACAACATAAGAGGGAATGCAGAGAGATTGCAACTAGTGCTGGAAGAGCATGAAGCTCCAAGTCCCCTCCATCACAACGCAAATCACTATGAAAGGCCAGCAAAAAGTGCCGATCTTTTAATTAGTATGATGGCATTTTTGCTGCCCCCCGGATGGGAAGTCACATTATGTCGAATGGGACATTTGTTTGAAGCTCTTATCAGAAAAGGAGACCATGTAAATATTATTGAGAGCCTTGCTTGCTTGGAATACCTTCATATGGTGGCTTCTCTCACAATAAAGTATGATAAGAAAGGTCCGATCTCACATGAAGAGTATGCTAACATAGAGATGGCCATGTATGATGAGAGTAAGAAAGATGATGAAAATGCTGAAAGCTTTGGATATGATAGTGAGGACAACATCGATAGTAAGGAAACTGAAGGAGATGGATATGACACTGACCTTGCCTCAAAAGGTTACATAAAAAGACCACAAAGATATCTAGAGGTATGAAAACTTATCTTTAATTTTCTTTATTTATTTAAAAGCCTTTTTTAAATTATAATTAATTAAAATTTCTGAATCTCATAATTATTTTATCCTTTTATAGGAGGAGGAAAAGGAGAAGGATGAGGAGGACATAGCTGGAGTAGAGAATATAGGAAGCTCATCTCAAGAAAGCAAAGCTGCTCTAGCTATCCATTGGATGAGTCTAGAAAATAATCATACCTTGCAACAGATGGAGAAGTCATTTCAAGTTAGGTTTCAAGTTCGAGAACAACCTCTTACTTTTCTATTCTATGAAGAGGACATTTCAATCTTTTTAAACTCCAAGAAAGAGGTTAATGATGACAAGGTCATAATAGCCATCCTCAGGTTTGACACAAACTTTTTCTTGAGTTTATGATTTTGTATTTCCATTGGATCAAATGAACTAATATTCTTTTTTTTAATTGTAGTATATGGGCAGGAGTATGATGAAAGGGAAAGATTTGCCAAAGACTTTCTGGGCTGAAGCATGTAGCACTGTAGTTTACATCCTCAATCGTAGCTACACAAAGGCTGTGAACAAGATGACTCCACTGCAGGCCTTTTCTGGTAAGAAACCTTCAGCTGCACATTTCAGAGTTTTTGGATGTGACTATTTTGTGCATGTCCCTGATGCTACCAGGACCAAATGGGAACCGAAGAGCCGGAAGTGTATTTTCTTGGGCTATAGTGAAGAGACAAAGGGTTACTGTCTCTATAACCGTATTACCAAGAAGTTATTTGTAAGTCGTGATGTGGTCCTCCCAACGGTGCTTGGGAGGATTCAAGACAAAGAAGATGAAGAAGAGCCTACAGAACCACAATGGCAACGGCCATTCCCGAAGTGGGTAAAGCAACTTTTGGATAGTAGAGAGCCTCCAACCATTGGAGAGGAACCAGCCGAACACCGCCGGTCCAAGAGATTAGAGGAGCAAAGAAGGGCGTAGGAACACTTGGTCAACTATGCTTTGATGACAGAAATGATCTGTGTTGATGAACCCAAGTGTCTTGAAGAGGCACAGGGTGATGATAGGTGGATGGAGGCTATGCAGTCGAAGTATGGCTCCCTCGGGGGGGTCACTCATCTTATGTAACCCTATCACGTGAGTTCAACAGAAGGATATTTTTAATTTCTAAAATTTACAGAATTTAACTTACATAAGGGAGTATTTAAAATGATTTTAGAAAAAAATTACAGATTTATATAGAAAAAGGGTACATTTTATTAATGAGAAATATACGGATAAGGCATTTTACAAATAAGCCTTGAACGCACGTGATATAGAGAGTTTATCCATAGTGACCCCCCCGAGATGGCTCCATAATGAAGAACAACACTTGGGACCTTGTGGATCGACCACCAAAACGCAAGGTAATCGGAACCAAGTGGGTGTACAAGACCAAGTACAAGTCCAACAGCATGTTGGATAAGTACAAGGCTCGGCTCGTGGTAAAAGGATTCGCACAGGTACATGGTTTTGATTATCAGGATACTTTTGCTCCCATAGCTTGACTAACCACAATTCGCAGTGTTTTGGCTTTAGCTACCCAAGGAAGTTGGCCCGTGTTTTAGATGGATGTAAAATCCACCTTTCTGAATGGAGATCTCAAGGAGGAGGTATATGTGGAACAACCACTAGGTTTTGAGATCCCCAGTTCAGAAGGTAAAGTCTGCAAACTGAAGAAGGCACTTTACGGGCTGAAACAGGCCCCATGAGCATGGTACCAGTGAATTGATGCCTACTTTCTATAAAATGGGTTCAGAAGGAGCCCATCTGATGCAAACTTGTATATCTTTAGAGAAGGAGGCAAGTGTATGATCGTGGTCCTTTATGTGGACGACCTTGTTATAATAGGAAACCATGAAGAGAATATCTTGCAGACAAAGCATTTGCTAGGAAGAGAGTTTGAAATGACAGACCTCGGACTGATGCATTTCTGTTTGGGGATTGAAGTTTGGCAGGAGCCAAAACAGATCTTCATTTCACAATTGAAGTATGCTGGAGAGATACTAAAGGCATTTGGCATGGCTGAGTGCAAGACAATTGGTACCCCTACGAAGGTTGACGTGAAGCTCTCAAAAGAGGATTCATCACCACTGGTGGACAAAGCGAAGTACAGAAGGCTTGTGGGCAGCTTGATTTACCTGTGCAACACACGGTCGGACATCAGTTTTGCGAGTGGTGTACTAAGCAGGTTTTCCAATAAGCCCCGGGAGAACCATTGGAGGGCAGGGATGCGGGTGTTGAAATACGTCAAAGGCACACTTGATTATGGCATCACCTATACCAAGGGCAACATCTTGACTGGATTCTGTGACTCGAATTGCACAGGAGACATGGACAGCAGGAGATCAGTGACAGGTTACTGTTTCTCACTTGGATCTGGAGCTGTGTCATGGGTCAGCAAGAAGCAACCCACAGTTGCTCTTTCTTCTACCGAGGCCGAGTACAAATCTGCATGCTTTGTTTCTTTGAGGCAGTGTGATTGAGGAGGATTTTGGGGGACATGGGTGCAGTGCAGAACAAGCCTACGCAGTTATCATGTGACAATCAGAGTTGCATGGTGATTGCAAAGAACCCGGTGTTCCACGCTCACACAAACACATTAAGATTCAATATCACTTTGTACGCGAGCTCATCATGGATGGAGAGGTCGACTTGGTGTACTGTCTGACTACAGAGAATGCTGCAGACATCTTCACGAAGGGTCTTGGAAGAGACTTGCTGGAGAGGCATCTTCATCGACTTAGCATTGGGCTAAAAAAGTAAGTTCACTTGCAGGTGGACATTGAGGGGGGGTGTTAGATATCAATGCTCCACTCTCGTGTAACTATGTGGGAACCAACTAACTCTACTTGTAAGCCCCCCATATGAGGAAAAGGCATTTGAGTAGCTCGGTTATCCGGTAGGTCCTGGTTTGGACACTAGATGGGGGCCATGTGTGGCCTGATGGCTGGATGGCTTCAGATAGAGTTGGTACACTGCCAACTAGGCTACATGCAAGTGCAGGAAGGCATCCCTTGACTAACCGCACTGAGGGTAGACGGAGCATTTCCCAAGGCAGCTCACTCTCGAGTTGACTCTCGAGTCGCAGGGCCCGTTTGGAGCCTCAGATGATCCCGGATGGCTCTAGGCCGAACGGACACCGTAGGTCAGTTGCTCTATTTTGTGCACCGGTTCTATTGTATGGTCAGTGGCCTATTTCGGGACCGACCCCCAGTCGACCATTTTGGGCGGGCTAGGTCGGTCACCCAATTGAGCCTAACTGACTATGACTAGTGGCTATATAAGAGCAAGCCTGTGAAGCCCATTTCATCACTAGCTACAGCAACCCTGATTCCTTAGCATCTAGCCTCCGTCCTCTACTGTTTCCAGCTTGCCATCAAAGCTTGTTTCACAAGAGCGCACGGTTGGGAGGCAGCGCCATCTATTGTATCAGTTCTATAGTAATCAAAATTTTGATTCTCTATACTATCTGGTTTTCTCTCTTGTGTACGAGATCCTGTTATCTGTTGAGCACAGACGTTGTATTATTTTCTTATAGGTGTGGGGGGGAATGGATTTTGGGAAAAAAAAAATCAAAATGCCGAATTGATTTCTTAGGTTGTCTCCCCCCCCCCCCTATTTCTTCAATCCCTCCATAGCCAAATCACCAGAGCTTCATTGACATAGCCAACCTGCTTGATCTCCTCATGCTTCCATGGCCCTTCCCCTCGCATAATGGAGCATGCCTTCTTCCCCATCTCCTTTTGTTGTAGTGCCCACCTCTGCTTGCACAAAGCGGCTTCCTCCTGCACATCCCACCTCTTCTCTGATGAATTGGAACACCTCTGCACCTTTGGTTCTCTCATCTCAAAATCCATCCCCCAACACCCCCTCTACTCTACCAAGAGAGGCAAGAAGGAGGTCCTGGTGCTTGAGTACTACCTTCTTGATGTCAGAAAACAACTAGCAAAGCTTGAGGGGGAGCACCTCCTGCCTTCCAGGTCTTGTTCCTTGTCCACCATGCACAGGAGCTCCAAGCGAGTGAAGTGAAAGAAGAACACCCCTCATGAGGTCACCTATGTTTTCTATTGATGAGTATGGTTGGATGCAGAAATGGTCGTGGCATGTGCATGACTCCAAGGTGCCTTTACCAGGTAGGATCATTCTCATTCTCTATTTGTTCTGCCCCCTGTTTATTTGGTCACTGTGATGGAACATTTAGCTGTAGAGTTGAGAAGGACATCCATTTTCATTCCATTAATTGGGCTCTTAATACACATGGGAAAGGGTGGATTCAATAGCTTTGGCCTACCCTTCCTACTGACGTGTGAGCTTTTGCCAAGAGCATGGATTCTTTGAACACAAACTCTAGAAATTTTGCCTTGCATGAGATGCATTGATAGCTTCTTCATCAAACTCCTTTTAATCTATTTGCTTACAGTACTGTGAGGTGAATCAACAGAAGCAAGTAAGGGATACAAAATTTTAAAAAGGAGATGCTCTTGGGTACTAATTTAATATTAGAGGACTTTGTGTTATCTATTGGTGGAAAGGAAAAAATTGTGCAAATCTTCATGTCTTTCAGTAATCCTAAAGGTTGTGTATACTCCTAACCATATGCAAGTTTGTGTATTTTTCTAACCATATAAAGTCAGTGTGAAATTATAGTTTAGAACTTTTTTGTGAATAGTGTTTCTTTCCTAACCATTACTTTGGGGATTTGGGGATCAAGGATGCAATAGCTAGATAGTATCACTTTCGCCACAAACTAAAGATCCCTCTATTGGTGAGGTTCACTAGCCTATAACAAGAAGTGCTTAACTTGGCCATGTACAAATCAAAGTCAAGATAGATGGCTCCATCAATAAGTACAAATCAAGATTGGTTGCCAAGGGCGTTTCCCAAGAGGAGGAGGGTAGAATTCATTGGAAATTTGAGTTTCATATGATCTTCCATATGGGCACAAGCATGGCTGCCATATGTGCAAATGCATACCCAATCAATGGGGGAGGACATGTGCCCTTGATAGGATGTGTAGATCCACAATAGGGATTGATGGGTTGTGCATGGATATCCATTTGTAGTTGCTTGAATGCCCCAGAAGAGCGTTGGATAGTCTCATGTGGACTGTCATGGATAGAACTTAGTATAGGGCTGATCATGGGTATCGATGGGTCTAGATGTTGCCTTATTTAGGAAAAATTGGAGGGTCCAAGATGGGGTTGGGTGTGGGGCAGATCTACCCCAAATTTAGTTGGCATACCTATAGACTAGGTCAGCCATTCGATTGACCAGGTCAAAGAAACATTTTGGTGGATACATATGTAAAAAGTGTGAGTGTGGTTGATGCACGATGTGTCTTTGAAAATCTAACTCATGGTTCTATGGTTACATGAAATACCATGATCTTGAGGTATGCTCAACAAGAAGAAAGTTCAAAGGCTTTCATACTTTAGCTCTGGGGATGATTCTTTGGTCAAGTGCTTTTGGAAAGCCACAAGATTCTGGAGAGCTAGATGGCAGTATCTATTCTGATCCTATTCTGATATAGATGCCAGACTCTGCATCATAATGGAGAGGATTTGTACGTGAGTGAGGTGAGCATCTTATGGTGAGACTCCTACATTTCAGAAACCAGGTAGCTTTAACTATTTGCTAGTTTCACTATTTACCAGCATAAAGCTTCCAAATATTATTCTTTGTGGAAGGTGCAATGTAAATATATGAATGGTTTTTCTCACAAAGTTTATTTTCCTCTCTAATTTTGGTTTTTGTCTGGTATACACTTCTAAAGATGCTCTTTATCTTTGTCATTCTTTGCTTCCTTGCCTTTGTTTCCAACAACTCTTAATTTATAAGATTGGAAACGATTTACTATTCTAAATACATAAAACTTTTGCCCTCCTACTATCATTTGGCTAGACATTTCAAATATATTAATGGACTGTCTTGGATCATCCTCATCCTCCTCCACATTGGGTTTGGATGTGCCACTATCCATCATGATGTCTCTGTTGGATCCCATCAGTACCATAGACTAGTGGCTATCCTTGACCTCACATGCTCTAGAAAGAAAATTGAGTCTCTAATACCAATGTAGCAATTTCTTGGCTCAACAAGGCATATACGCAATTGAAAACTATATGTACTTTCAAGGGCACAGCAAATGTGAGCAAAGGAGATGGAAACAAAACTCCATATGCATCAAACAAAAGATGAGTGCTTACTAGGAATAGTCCTTGAGAGTGGGCAACAAGGTTTGAGTGAGGAATCATTTGCCACATGAGAAGCAATTTTCAATCATTGTTTGGAGTAATCTTAGAGGCATTGAATTTCAATGTTACTTTGAAACCAGCAGTAAATCATAGAACTATATGAGGACTCAATTTCTCCAAACTAGTGGAGTAGCTTTGAAACTAAAATAGGGCCAAAACCTCCTCCAATTGTGGCAACAAGCACCAAAAGAGATCAAAAAATGTAAAATAGCAACTATTTTCTTTGATATAGAGGTAGAATTTCCTTGAAACAGTTGCAACACCCTCAAAATAGTCAAGACACCTCCAAATAATGATTGAAAATGTCATAAGAAAGCAAGAGAACCTCCAAAACCTCCTCCAAAAGTGGCAATCTATTCAAATACACATATAGCAGGTCTGAGCAATGCACTTGCAACTTCTCATGGGATTTCCTTTCAAAGTTAAAACCTTGAAATCAAGATTGATATTGAACCCTTAGACTCAATCACATGGATCAAGGAGTGGGTCAAAGAAAAGTAAGGGATACCTCATATGCCATAAAGGTGAGTTACATTTTTCTACCCCTTGCTCTCTTGCTTTATACGCCTCGATAACTTTTGAATTTTAATTATTCCTTAAAAGAATTCAAAGATGCATTATCCCTCATAACTGCATCCAGCAAGCCAGCATTAGGAGCAGTAGGAGCAATAGTGCACACTCCCTCAAGCCCACATCGAGGAGGCAGAGGAGATCAAGAAGTGCTGTAGACTGAGCTCATTGAGGGCTGGGACCTTAGCTATCTTCTAGGGCAGCAAGGAGTTGAGGTCAAAAGACGAAAAGTCTACATACCCTTGAGGTGGAGCATGCAGGCTCAAGTTCTAGAGATATCCAGTAGATAGTAGAAGTATGTGGTGGTGAGATCAAAGGACCACGCTCTGGTGGGACTTTGGATCTATCTCTCTTTGTATTGTATCCATAGTTTGGAAGGAAATATATTATTTTGGTAGCCTAGATGGGCAACACCTTTTGGTCTAAGTTTGCAACTTCTTTGTGCCTCCTTCACCTCCTAAATATAGGCCAAAGGAAGCCTACCTGCTGCTCCTTTCTACTCCTCTGAGGGCTACTCCAGTTTTGTACCCCCTTTAAAATGCTGACTAGCCAGGCCCTACCAGTTGACTAGAATCACCCCTACCAATTGACTTTGAGGAGGGGGGGCTCTATAAATGCCCTTCACTGCTTTCTTTGCTGGCCTACCTAGCCACATGCTTCCAGCCAGTGGCCTAGGATCTAGCCTAGGATCATCCACCCCTAGTCTTGCCCCCAAATCTAGTCCATAAGGACCCAAATCTTGCTACGCCTATTTGCATCTATCCAACCTTGTTCCAGGTCCCAAAACACCTTTAAACAGTCCATACTAAGGTGCCTATTGTTGTTGTTGTAGATGTCTATACTATTCCATACCTTGGCTAATGTCATCTCCCCTGACTGATGTCATCTACCCTGCCCATGTAGCCTTTGCTTATTGGTTTCCTTGCACATACTCGTCCGATGGATAGCCTCATCAAACTACTGCACCATTTCTACTCACCATTGTGGCTCTAATCTGCTAGGTACTTCAACTCTTTCTTTGGCATTGCCCATGTGGTAGCCCCAATATCAGCTATACTAGGGGATGTGGTTTGATATTAGATCATCTGTGAGTGCAATGCTTAGTTCAAATTACATCTGATATGTTTTTACAAAGGACTTGGGTGGGTTTGAGAGCCCAAAATATTTAGAATGATGGCCCTCCAAGCCAGCAAGTGGGTCAAGGCATGAAGACCATTATAGTGGATACTTGTTGGGCAACTTCAAGGCTTGATTTTTTGAGTAGCAGATATGAGTGTGAAAATTGTGGAAGGACATATTTTGAAGGCAATGAAGGTAAGGATGTCGAAGCGTATCAAAGGTCCCTCAACCATGTATCCAGATGGCCCAAGTTCTCATAAGCATAGCTTTTATTAGATGTCCTTCGAGGGAAATACATTCAATCAACACATAATACTATTATAATACAGCTCCTAGTAGATTACCCGCTCTTACTAGTTAACCATTTGAGGGAATTTCTATCATTAACCCACGCAAACAACCTCACCAGTCGGAAGCCACCATATAGTAGTTCAAGCCCTCAGATTTTGGGTGCATTCTATGCATTGGTTGTAGTATATAGCATTGAAGTTAGCGCATATTTATAGCAGTCATCCATAAGAGCGATCTGTAGCATACATTTATAGTAGCCTAGGCGTATCAAATTAGCCTCATTTCGACATCCATTTAGAGCAACCAGATAATAGTCAATAGTAGGTGCAACATCATAGGGGTAGCATTCCGTTAAATAGGGCAGCATCTAGAGGGCAACAGACAACTACCACAGGCTTAACTAAGCGGAGCTGTCCTGCCCAGATTCGGGGCTATTCAAGGCTCACAGGGGCCATTTTGTATGCTGCAATGGCAGCCCTTAGAGATGCTTAGGGTGTAATGAAAATCTGGCCCTCTTGAAGGCATGTTTGGGTCTACATATGTGCTGCGATGGAATCCCCTGGAGCTTCCCTTTTTAGGCTTTTATAGGGGCTATGCAGGCCACTCCTTAGGGATAACATAACAGACCTTGTTGATTTGGTTACAGCCTCCCAGTAGGCGGTTATAAGCTAGGGTGGACGACCTGCTAGTTAGCCACCTTAGCTGGTTGGTTGGTCTAATAGAGTAGGGGGTCGACCCCTTTGTATAGCAGCCGACTAGGAGGAGAGGCTATATGTATTCATCTCATCAGTGGAGGTTCATCCCAAGAGTTCATGGGCCTTTTCCTAAGATCCCCTTGCAGTGTCTCTCTTTCTTGCAATCTTGGTTCCTTGTGCATTTGTGCTCACTTCTCTACTCAATTTGCAATGCACTTTCACATGGTATCATAGCCAAATGTTTGGTTGTAGACCTGAGGCATGGAGAGTACATGGAGCTAGCACACTTTTGGAGGGGCTGCTCTTTGGAGGTATTTGGGAGAAGAGTGTGCAGAGGTGTGGGCTGTTTGGGTGTCCAACAAAGGATGTAGTGTTTGAAGGGTGTTTTCGAATCAAGGAGGTGTTTTGAGAAATGGGACAATGTGAAGGGACCTTAAAAGTGAGGGCCTTTATTGTGGGTGTGCGCACTCCCCTGTGAGGATAGTGCAAGGTAAGGTAGAGGGCAGATATGGCCTTGTTTAGGGCACATCTGGGCTCGGGGGGGTCACTCATCATATGTAACCCTATCTCGTGAGTTCAACAGAAGGATTTTTTTAATTTCCAAAATTTACAGAAATAAATATACATAAGGGACTATTTAAAATACTTTTGAAAAAAATTTACAGATTTATATAGAAAAGGGGTACATTTTATTAATGAAAAATTTACAGATAAGGGATTTTAGAAATAGGCCTTGAACGCACGTGATATAGAGGGTTTATACATAGTGAACCCCCCGAGCATCTGGGTCTCTACCTATGTGCTGCAATGCCAGCCCCTAAAGCCACCCTTTGTAGGCTTGTATAGGGAACATAAAAGCCACCCATTAGGGGCAGTAGAACCAACCTGGTTGGTTGGGTTACGAGGCCCTCCAATAACCAATTATAGGCTACAAGTGGACCGACCTGCTAGTCGATCACCTTGGCTAGTTGGTCGGCTCCATAGAGTAAGGGGTTGGCCCCTTTGTATAGCAGCCAACTACTTGCAGTGTCTCTCTATCTTTCTTGCAGTCTTGGTTCCTTGTGCATGTGTGCTCTCTTCTTTGTTCAATTTTTGCTGCACTTTCACAATTGCAAGAAAGGTTTGAATTGCAAGGCATAAAACACGCACTAGATTCTAAAAAATGTTGCTTGAGCACATCCTTGTACATCTACTATCTGAAGTAGAATATGTTATTCTTGCTTGAGTTTGTCACGCAGCTTGTTGTTGCTATTTTCAAAACATGTTAGCCTTGTGGTTGTGGAGATGTGTTGGTGAATTTTAAGGTTAGCTCTCTCTAATTCTAATCATGCTAACTATTATTTGGAGACATAACTAGCATGTTGTTTTGAAAATCAACATGCAGTTGTAGGCAACTCTCCACCCACAACTATGCCCATCTTCCTGCTCTACTACTAAATGCTTTTGGAAGTCTACCGAGTCTTTGTACTGTCCTATTTCTCTGATAGCAGATACCAACTTCTCAATCGACCTGCTCATCATGACATATTAAAAAAACTTAGTGTGTCTATTACATAAGGTACATAATATAGAAGTAACAACAGATTAATAGAATACTTACGTTCGCACTGAGCCATGAAAGCCTGCAATCGAGTTAACAAACCAACAATAGTTGTCTTCAAGGTCCCAAACCACCAGACTCCAATGTTCCCTACACGAATAATTAAGAACCATTATTATTTAACACAATGTTGCTAGTATAAGATGAAAATAAAGGTTGCCATGATACTTACATCTCATGATATGCCATAAATAGGACTCACATGCCATGTAAATGTAAAGGCTGTAACCATTTACAAACATCAGCTATCGTCTTTCTGCTATCGCTAAGTATAGGAGAAAGGATGGAATCCAACATATACACACGGTTTTGTATGGCTCTACCAAATTGTGAGATAACTATACTACACCAACAAATAAATGAATATTAGCTTATTAGATTTAATCAAAATATTGAATTATCAAGTAGAGAAAAAGTTTGTATCAAACCTGAGAATGGCCATCATAACGTTGTTATTGCCCTCATTTGAAGCTCTAGAGAGGATTGAAATCTCCTCTCCCCCAAATTAAAGATACTGAGGTCTATGTTGAATCATAACCCTAACATTAAAAGAGCTTCCCAATTCTTCCAATGAAGCCATGTTTGTAGAGTTGAGGTCTTCTATCCCCTTTGACTCTTTGACGGCATTCATTTCGCACTCCTCTGAGCCATTATCTATTTGCCTTGTGGGAGGGTCCATAATGTCGCCCTTAATGATTGCTCGAATGGTACATGTTATAAATGCATAGAGATGCAAATCTGTATATGTTGACAGTGTGGTGTCATTTTGTATCTCAAAAATTTGACCAAGTACCAAAAAGCAATTGTGGCCCACCCTCCATCCACAATTATAGATGTGGCTATTCTCTTGATGTGATACCTGACATGTTATATACTCTATTTGTTGTGCCAAGTCACATTGCCGCATTACTATGTTGATAGCACCTACTAACTTTCGAGCTGATCTGCACATCAAAACATATAACAACAGTGAATATGTGCATTGCATATCAATCTACATGTCAAGAAGTGACAACAAGTGTAGTCTATACTTACTCTAACACAGTGCCATGGACAGATGTCATTGAGTTGGCAAAGAAGCACTTCTTCGCAAAGATGTCCATGACTACCAGACTCCAATGTGAGCTGCATTATTAATAAAGAATAATTACTGTGTTTGAGACAATTCTAGCAATGCAATAGAAAAAACAAGTAGGGTTTGATGCTTACTTCTCATAATATACTGTAAAAATAACTCGTGCATCATTCATAGGAATGTGCTTCAACCACTTGCAAACATCCTCTATGGTTTCTTCTTTGTTGCTAAGCACTTCCAAAATACGAGGATCGAGCATATATGAAACGCTTTGTATATTTTGCGAAAAATTTGCTACAACATTACTATATTAAAAAAAAAAGTATTAGCTTCTTGGGTTTAATCAAAATAAGCAAAGTATAAAGCCAAGGAAAAGGCTGCATCAAACCTGAGGATGGTTGTAATGACTTTGACATTAACCTCTTTCTTAGGATTCAAGAGGATTGAAATCTCTTCTTCACCAAATTCAAAAAAATGAGGTTGTTGTCGAATTAACAACATAGCGGTGAATGAACTTCCAATCTACTCCAATAGATTCATATTTTCATGTCTCATCTTATTGAGAGAGTAGTCTACATCGTATTCTTCTTCACTTTCTATGTCTTCTACATCCTCGTTCTGCTAAAAAAATATAAAAAAGTTATGCGATGTACACATCCCAAATAAAGGCTTAAACAAGCAGATAAGGTTTCATACATGCTTTCATTAGAGTGAGTCTCTCCTTCGCTTGGAGCAAAAATTTAAAAAGTAAGGTTTCATACATGCTTTCATTAGAGTGAGTCTCTCCTCCTCTTGGAGGAAAATTTTAAAAAGTTATGAGATTTACACATCCTAAATAAAAATAAAGGTTTAAATAATCATAGAAGTATAAAGATAGCATGCTTTCATTAGACTCAGTCTCTTCTCCTCTTGGAGGAAAATATAAAAAAGTTATGATATTTACACATCCCAATTAAAGGCTTGAATAAGCATACAAGTATAAAGATAAGGTTTTATACATGCTGCAATGTAGAATTTTCAGGTTGTTTCCCAATGGTAGCAATTAGACGCTGAATACTCTCAGCCCGAAATGCTAGCAGATCGGCTTCTGTATATGATTCCATTTTGACTGGTAACTCCAAATCAAAAATCTCTCTAAGAAACAACATGCAGTTGTAGGCAACTCTCCACCCACAGCTGTGCCGATCTTTTTGCTCCACTGGCAGATGTCTTTTGAATTCTACTTGGTCTTGTTGCTCCGTGGTTGTTCTGACAGTAGATACTAGCCGATATGCAGCACTGTCCATCATGACATTAAATATATTAATATGTCATGATCATAAGATACAAAATAAGAAAGTATAAAAAATATTAAGAGAATAATTACCTTGGGGAGTTGGCATGATAGCCTTCCATTGAATTCACAAACCACAAACAGTTGAGTTCAAGGTCCCAGACGATCATACTCCAATGTGAGCTACACGACCAGAATAAAAATGATTATTGTTTTACACAAACTTGCCAAAGAAATAGTAAAAATAAGGTCAGAGTTGATACTTACGCCTCATGATAAGGCATTAAGATGACTCGCACCCCATCTAAATTCAAAGGGCTTAACCAGGTACAAACATCTTCTATAGTCTTTTGAGGAGAGCTAAGAATAGAAGAAAGGAGAGCATCGAGCATGTAGACACGATGCTGCACTGCACTAGGAAGCTGAGAAATAACTACACTGCACCAAGAAATAAACAAACATTAGCTCATAGAATTGATTTGCATTCTGCACTAGGGAACTGATATATAACTACACTGTGAATAAATAAACAAATGTTAGCTCATTGAAGTAGCAACAAATAAACAAACGTTACCTGAGAATGGCCAAGATAACATTGTCATTAACCTCTTTTAAAGGATTGGAGAGGATTGAAACCTCCTCTCTACCAAAGCTCAAATAATGAGGTTCTCATTTTAAAACGATCCTAACTTCAAATGAGCTCTCCATTTTATCCAATGCAGCTAAATTTGTAGAATGGGTCTCTGTCATAGCTTGTATTCTATGTTTGGGGTCATTCTGCTTTTCCATGGTGTCTTTAAAGCTCTTGTGCTCATGGGATTCTTCAATCAAATTTAGAGGTGGTTGCATTGTTGAAGTAGAAGGGAGTGCCTCCATATTGACTTCATCCATTTCTTCTCCCTCTATTGCTTGTAAACAAATATGAGAGATTAGATTCATTATCTTTAAATTTAAATCTTATTTAAAAATTTGTATTTAGTTGAGAAATAGAGAGTTCATACCGCTAAGTATTGTCGTAGTGGCCTTTTTTCATAACCCTACGAGCCATAATTATCAAAGAAGGCATCATCATGTTTGTCTTCATCCACCAACCTCTCTTTGAACGGGTCATGTAAGTCCATCTTTTCATCATCATCAACTGGGACATGATGATCTTCAAGGTAATCATCCATGTCATCAGTGTCCTTGTGGTCTATCTCTTTTTCATATCCTGTGGTTAGATCTGATTGAAGCTGAAAATAAGCCATGAAATGCTTATTTTGAATAATATTTGTGGAGTTGCCTTTTCTAAGGAGATCCTCAAATAAATATCCCATCCTGCACAAGGTGACCTCCCAACCTGCTGGTAGCAAATTCTCCATCACGGTGAGCAAGAGATTCCCACTTTTTGCAGTACTTCCATAGTTGTTTTTTTGATAATGTATGGACCTGGGAATATCTTGCTCTTCTAGCATCAATCTCAAATTATTTGAATTCCCTCTTATGTTCTTTTGTAAGGAGTGATCAGGGTTGGGACTCTGCATACACAAAAAGAATGATTCCAGAGATTGAATCGCTATGCCACATTCTCTCTTGCCTTTCTTTGTTGCATAAACACCACTATAGATCTTCAAATCTGATGAATATGCTCGCTCTAGAGTAACCTGCATGGCTTCTTTGTCTTTTTTATCAACAAAAATGACAATGTTGCAAATTTCCACTTTGCTAATGGTGGTATATACTATTCTATCAATGAAGTTATGGATATCATCGCTAGAAACTTCATTAATAACTCGGGGAGGTCACTATGTATAAACCCTCTATATCACGTGCGTTCAAGGCCTATATTTAAAGTCCCTTATCTATAAAAAATTTCATTAATAAAATGTACCCCTTTTCTATACAAATCTGTAAATTTTTTCCAAAACCATTTTAAATAGTCCCTTATGTATATTTATTTCTGTAAATTTTAGAAATTAAAAAAATCCTTCTGTTGAACTCACGTGATAGGGTTACATATGATGAGTGACCCCCCCGAGATTAATAAAGAATAGTTGTGGCTTATCCCATGCTGACTCATTCTTGAAGAAGTCATCTTCTGAGACTCCCCTTAAGTTCACAAGCTTTCCAGACTCTGCCGTAACCTCTACACTAAATTGAAAGCTTTGGTGCATATCTGTCGGCATTCTTATCTCGCTGATTAATCTTTCCACATATGCAACCACCTGTTGTGGGATTTTTTTTCTCATATAAGAGGTTACTATTTCTGACCCATCTTTATCCCTTTTAATCCACCTGTTTGCCCATAGCTTTACCTTCGGTGTTGACAAAGAAGCTATATGCTTCACCACATTATAGTCAATGTTACAATGAGTAAGTGGAATTTGTTTCTCTGACAGCAAATACTTAATGGCACTATGCACTGCATCACGCCTCACCTGTACATTGATGCATTCTTCCATGTAGTGGTCTTTGTCTTTTTTTCCAAAAAACCATTCTTTCTTTAAAATTTTTTATGCTGCCATGGATGCATACTTGTCAGGTAAGCACTTTATAGGCCTCCACATCCTTGCCGTCAACTCCTTCTTATCCATTACCTTTGACTTTCCGGAGATAAACAAAGGAGCTTCATAGGTCAACTGTCCACGCTCACAAGCAATGCACGTTTCAAGCATCTCATTGAACACTTCAACAAGACGAAATATGATAGAAGTGTAGTCGGCATATCTGTCCCTCACCACCTTGAGGCTTGTCATACTTTCTTCTCGCTCTTGAGTTCCCCTAGGCACAACTGCACTCAAAGAAGTATAGAAGTTTGTGAGTGTGTCGACGTCTGCTTTTGTGACCTTTCGCTTCAAATCAGGATTTGGAGAACCAAATGTTGTCCATATAACCCTTGCCTTCTGTAAGACATCTGATGTTGAGGATATCTTATGCTTTCCATGGACATAATGATTAAGTCTTTCAGACTCAATCAAATACTTGATCTCATGCTTGAATATACAGATTGTTGCAAGATAATAATGGAATGAACTTATCTTTGCAAATTGTTCTGAAGTGAGTCTTTTGACCTCCTTTGCTTCCTTTGCGATTTGATTACAAGCATAAGCCCAATGTTGACCATCAATGGGCTAGAATCTGCAATGAAGGAGGAATTCCTTCTTTGCTTCCTTTAGCATATTCTCACCTTGTGCCTCTTTGCCTTGTTCATGTGGAATATTCTTAAGAGTGTCTTTAAAGAATCGACTGAAGGTTTCCTCGAAATGTGTAGGCCTTGTAAATGTTATTTGATCCAGAAAACTATTTTTGATTGGACAAAACATTATTGGGTGCAAGACCACATTGCTTGCCATAAGTTTCTTACCATCTCTCAAAGCCTCGTATATTTGTAGTGCATAGGATATATCAAGGCTTCGGCTATTAGTAAAGATAGCTGCAGCTTCCACATCTTTGGCATTCACAAACCACGTCCTTTGACCCCAGATATATCCCACATCATCATCTGTAACTGCTTCATTAAGACATAGATTAAGATTTTTGATTGATGTGAGTTCATCCTGATCATCTTCAGCCTCGGGTTCTGAGTCTTCTTCATCTTTCTCTTCTTTTAACCGTTTTTCATCCACATTATCTCTCTCTACAGTGGGATGATGCATTTTTTTACTGCTTGGAACTGTGGCTCTTGCAGTACTAGCCTTTTGCATTTCATGCCGTGGTTTGCTAGCAAGAGCTTCTAGCATAACTGCAGTGGATCGACCTTGATCTTCTTCAATTTTTTTTAATTCCCGTGCACTCAAGGCTTGTGTTTCATCATCCCTAGTTATATCCACCATTTATTGCTCTAGAAGTTCGCGCTCATGTTCTACACGTTTGTGACAGTGTGCCTGTTCTTCTTGTCCCTGCATCGAAGTATGAGCTTTTTGATCTCCTTCATGTGAAGATCCTTGAATATGAGAAGCATATTGTGCATCCTGAAAGTACTCAAACATTATCTTTGCATGCATCCTTTTTGCCACCACACTAGGAAATTGCTCCCAAGTATATGAAAGAGACTCCAATGCACTTTGCAGCTCTGGAAACTTTGATGGTTGAGGAGGAGGCATCACAAAGGTCTTTGAGTCTCTCCTTGACACAACAAAATGAAGACCGCCAACTTCAGGATCTAAACTCTTTGTAAAAATATCCATAAAAGTCTCTTTTGGCTCTATCATTATGCCTACTACAAGGCTTGAAGTCATATTTTTTTTGAAGAAAGTAGCATCCCATGGATCTTCAACATCATTGAACTCCCTTTTTGACATAAGTAGAAAGAGTCTCTTTTCATTTTGATGAAGAAACCAAGCTCTTCTGCCCATGTGATATCGAGTCCACCTATTAAAGCCATTGGGGCTATATTCCTTTCCTTTCAAATTCAAAGTGACATCAGAAACCCATTCTATGATCTCAGAGTCATTTAGGATAGCCACCACATTAGTTGATTGCTCCATAATCCTACAAGAAAAGATAATGAAGAATTTAGATACATACAAGTAAAGTACAATATACAACGCTTGATACAATAAATGTGGGAAATAGCCCAAAAGGCTTTACAAGGCTTCATATGGCAATAAATGTGGGAAATAGCCTAGAAGGCTTTACAAGGCTTAAATATTTGTACAAATATAAAAAACGTAGCCAATAAAGCTTTACAATAATATAAAATGTCGTTGAGTGATAAAGCTTCAATCTTCGTGAAGACATGTAATCTATCCATCCATTGATTTGCCCTCTAGTCATAAAGCTTCAATCTTCGTGATGACATGTAATCTGTCCATCCATTGATATCTGTGCACTGATACCCAACTGATGCAATCTACCCACTAAAAACTGTTCCACTAATATCCACTTATGCAGCCTACATGATATCCACTTATGCAGCCCATTGATACTCGTTAAATAGTGAATGGTCAGGATGGTTGGGTTTATTACAAGGCGCTTCATATGACAATAAATGTAAAAAATAGCATAGAAGGCTTTACAACGTTTTTTATGACAATAAATGAGCTTAAATATTTATACATGTAATGCAATAAAAATAACCAATAATCATCAAGCTCCAATATGTCCCATGACATGTAATCTGTCCACTAATATCTGCTCATGCAATCTGCCCACTGATCAACTTCTTGGTAAATGGTAAAAGGTCTTATTTAATAGCATGTTATGAGTGTTAAGCCGAATGTGAGTGAAGGGACTGACAACGATTAGGAACTAGTTAGAAAAATTTGAGCATGGCTTCGATTGGCAACTTGGAGAATTGTCTCTCCTCTAAGGCAATCTAATCTATGCTAAACTATGCTAAACCAACCATCAAAGCGAAGAAAAGCAATAAATAATTTCTTTTTCTGTGTTCATTTTAATGTGCTGGGGTTTAAGAGGCTTAAATATGCAAAAGAAGGGGTTTTGATGTAGAGGCTAAACCTGCATGTGAGAGAAATGAAGAACAAGTATCTAAAGAAAAGCTAACATTTTTCAATTTAAAAGATGAATATATATAAAAATATTATCTCACCTTGAAAACAAACCATAAATTCACTCTTTTATAATTTTTTAAAAGTATAATATAAAACATGAAAATATATAAAACTCTCTTTACTTTCTCTCTCTCTCTCTCTCTCCTCCTAAATCTCTCTATAGCCATAGTCAAGACACCTCATTCTCTCTCTTAATCTCTCTCTCTCTCTCTCTCTGACAACTCTTATGTGTTTCCCTCTCTGTCCTCGTCCCACTCATTCTCTCTCTTAGTTTATCTCAAGTCTCTCTTTCTCTCCCTCCCATGGCGGCTAAGCTTTTTCATTCTCTCTCTTTATCTCTCTCTCTCTCCCTAGGATTTGTAATTATTTCTCTCTCTCTCTCCATATCTCTCCTCTCTCTCTCTCCCCTCTTCTCTCTCTCTCCCTCTCTCTCTCTCTCTCTCTCTCTCTCTCTCTCTCTCTTTCTCTTAACTTCTCTACCTCCCTACCTCTATCCTCTTGGCCACTAGGATTTGTCATTCTTTCCCTCTCTATGTCTCTCTCTCTCTCTCTTTGAATTCTCTTTCTTAATCTCTCTCAGCCTTCCTCCCTCCCTCCCTTCGTGGCCACGGCCGCAAGAAGTCTCTCTCTCTCTCTCTCTCTCTCTATCTCTCTACCTACCTCTCTTGGCGGCCACGGTCGCTAGAAGTTTCATTCTCTCTCCCTCTCTCTTTATCTCTCTCTACCTAAGTCTCCCTCCTCTCTCTCTCTCTCTCTCTCTCTCTCTCTCTCTCTCTCTCCCCCCTCTCTCCCTCTCTCTCTTTCTCTCTCCCTAAGTCTCCCTTCTCTCTTCTCTCTCTCTCTCTCCCTCTCCCTCCCTACTCTCTTCCTCCCTCTAGCACAGAAGTTTCATTCCTCCCTCTCTCTCCCTCTCTCTCTTTCTCCTCTCTCTCTCTCTCTCTCTCTCTCTCTCTCTCTCTCTCTCCCTCTCTCTCTTTCTCTCTCCCTAAGTCTCCCTCTTCTCTTCTCTCTCTCTCTCCCTCTCCCTCCCTCTCTTTCTTTCCCTCCCTACTCTTCTCTCTCTTTCTCTCTCCCTAAGTCTCCCTCTTCTCTTCTCTCTCTCTCTCTCCCTCTCCCTCCCTCTCTTTCTTTCCCTCCCTACTCTTCTCTCTCATTGCCGCGAGGAGACTCTCTTCTCTCTCTCCCTCTCTCAGCTCTCTCTTTCTTTCCCTCCCTACTCTTCTCTCTCATTTAAGGAGCCCCTCTTCTCTCTCTTAATCTCTTGTCTCTCTCCCTCTCTCTCTTTCTCTCCCTCCCTAGTCTTCTCTCTCATTTGTCATTCTCTCTCTCCCTCTCTCTCTTTCTCTCCCTCCCTACTCTTCTCTCTCATTTCTCATTCTCTCTCCCTTTGGCGGCCACATCTCAGCTCTCTCTTTCTTTCCCTCCCTTCTCCTCTCTCTCATTTAAGGAGCCCCTCTTCTCTCTCTTAATCTCTTGTCTCTCTCCCTCTCTCTCTTTCTCTCCCTCCCTACTCTTCTCTCTCATTTCTCATTCTCTCTCTCCCTTTGGTGGCCACGGCCCTGAAGAGCCCCTCTTCTCTCTCTTAATTTCTCTCTTTCCCTCTCTCCTCTCGCCACGTTTCATTCTCATAAACATCTCTCTCTCTCCCTCTCTCTCCCTCTCTCTCTTTCTCTCTCTCTCCCTCTCTCTCTTTCCCTCTCTCTCTCTTTCTCTCTCTCTCCCTCTCTCTCTTTATCTCTCTCTCCCTCTCTCTCCCTAGTCTTCCTCCCTCAAGCAGCCACGGCCGCCAGGAGACCCTCTTCTCTCTCTTAATCTCTCTCCCCCTCTCTCCTCTCTCTTTCTTTCCCTCCCTACTCTTCTCTCTCATTTAAGGAGCCCCTCTTCTCTCTGTGAATCTCTCTCTCTCTCTCCCTCTCTCCTCTCTCTCTTTCTCTCCCTCCCTACTCCTCTCATTTCTCATTCTCTCTCTCCCTTTGGCGGCCACGGCCGCCAAGAGCCCCTCTTCTCTGTATCTTCATCACTATCACGTGTGATGATCAAATCATCAACATAAATGACAAGCAGCATAATACCTTTCTCTGTTTTTCTCACATAAAGTGAGAAATCTGCCTTGGAAATCTGAAAGCCAATAGTGACAAGATACTATCCTATCTTGTCAGACCATGCTCTAGGTGCTTGCTTCAAGCCATACAAGGCTTTCTTCAACCTGCAAACAAACTCAGGATGAATACCATGAACATAACCTGGTGGCTGCTCCATAATGACCTCTTCTTGCAAATCACCATGCAAGCTCGAGGGGGTCACTATGTATAAACCCTCTATACCACATGCGTTCAAGACCTATTTCTAAAATCCCTTATCTGTAAATTTTTCATTAATAAATTGTACCCCTTTTCTATACAAATCTGTAAATTTTTCTCAAAACTATTTTAAATAGTCCCTTATGTATATTTATTTCTGTAAATTTTAGAAATAAAAAATATCCTTCTATTGAACTCACGTGATAGGGTTACATATGATGAGTGACCCCCCCGAGCATGCAAGAAGGCATTCTTTACATCCATCTTATGTAAAGACCATCCCTTTGATGCAGCCATAGCAATGACTGCTCTTACGGTTGCCATCCTTGCAACTGAACTGAATGTTTCTTCATAATCAATGCCATATGTCTGTGCATACCCCTTGACAACTAATCTTGCCTTGTATCTGTTCACAGAACCATCTGCATTGTGCTTGACCTTATAAACCCACTTACAGCCAATTGCATTCTTGTCTTTAGGCGAAGGCACCAATTCCCATGTAGCATTTGCTTCCAAGGCATCCATTTCTTCATCCATGGCTTTCTCCCATTTCTCTTTTCCCATGGCTTGCTCAAAAGAAGTGGGTTCTGGTTCTTGTATCACTTTGACCATATAGGCATAGTCAATGGCTGTAAATCCATCATATTTCAGCCTATCCATAGGATACTTGACTCTGGTAGACCTGCGCAAAATAGGCTCACCACCAATGCCTCTCAAAACATCCTTGGTCTTCCTTACTCCAGGTGTAACAACAGAAGGAATACCCAACTCATCATCAATGATCTGTTCTGAGCCACTGGATTCACCATCCACATAAGAGTGACCTACATTCACATCAAACATGGGCTGATCTACCTTCTCTTTTCCTTTTCGTGATACCTGCATACCACTATCTGCATTGCTTCTTTGAGGAGATTCTCATGATCTCAATCTGCATGTCCATGGCGAAGTATGTGAACCACTACTAGAGGACACTGCAGGTCCATTGATATTTGTGATTGTTGCTGTGAATTCTGTGCAACATTACCATTTTGTGCATCTACATCATCAATCACATTTACTAGTTTATACCAGCTACTCATCTCATAAAAAAACAACATCTCTGCTCACTGTAAACTTACGAGTAGAAGGGTTATAGCATTTATACCCTTTCTGCTGCAGAGAATAACCAATAAAGATGCACTTCTCAGCTTTTTGGATCCAACTTTCAAATGATAAATATCTGGTTTCCTACTAGTATACATCTCCTCTGGCGTCATGCCATGTATTGCTGCAGTGGGAGTCGTGTTCATTATGTAAACTGCTGTAGCAACTGCTTCAGCCCAATAATAATCTAGCAAGTCTTTTTTGTTGAGCATGGCACGAGATACCTCTCTAATATGCTTGTTTTTCCTTTCTACAAGTCCATTTTGCTATGGGATATGACTGCATGAATATTGCTGCTTTATGCCATGCTCCTGCAGGAACCTTGCAAACTCTTTTCAGAGGTACTCTCCCCCTCCATCTCGCCTTAGGCATTTTATAGGCAGGCCTGTTTCTTTTTCAACCATAGCTTTAAAAGCTTTGAAATGCCCAAACACTTCACTTTTCTTTTTCATAAAATACACCGAAACTTTTCTGCTATAATCATCAATAAAAGTGACTGAATAATGACAGCCTCCAATAGATGCAGCTTTAGTAGTCCACACATCAGAGTGGATTAATTCCAATGGCTTCTTACTCTCTTGAACATGCCTAGGAAATGGTTTCCATGCCTGTTTTCCAAATTGACAAGTTTTGGGCCTGCATTGATTTAAGTCACTGTACATTAACATGACCAATGCGTTTATGCCAGATATCAATATCTGCAACACCAGTCCCATGTGCAAACATTGCTGCACTCAATTCAGGCATGTCTGCATCCAACGTAAACATCCTGCCCTTCTTCTTTCCTTTCGCTATCAAGCAACTGTTATTTTTCATATCCTCAACAAAGCATCCATGAGGATTAAATCTGACCTGCAAGCCCTGCTCAACCATTTGACCAACTGAAACCAGGTTCTTGGTGATGTTTGGGACATGAAATACATGAGACAGGTATTTCTTTTTCCCATCCTACATAGACAAAGGAATTTTACCAATCTGCACAATAGGATGTGCAGTATCATCACCAGTCTCCACAAATCCTGGTCTTTCCATTTTCCTTGCATCCTGCATCCATTCTGCATGACCTGTCATGTGGTTTGACGCACCTGAGTCAACATACCACACATCATTGCTTTCTTCTGCACTTGTCACAGAATTGGTCATGTGCTGCACCATAAACAAATGCTCATTTCTGTCATCACCCTATCTACTAGAGGATGCATAATTGCCTTGCTACAATTTTCCATTCATAATGTCATTATACTTTTTGTAGCAGTCTTAAGCCATATGACCCATTTTACCACAATAGTAGCATTCAACATTGTTGTTTGCATTTTGACCTCTCTGCCATCCACCACGGCCTCTTTGGCTCCCCCTGCCTCTACAGTTACCACGTCCTCCTCCATAGGATTGGTTTTCTTGAGTTTGCTGCATATTCTGATTTCTACCATGGCCTGCAGATTAGCCTCCTCTACCTCTGTCTCTACCTCTTCCAGCATTTGAGTAGAAGACAGTTTCTTTTGAAGTTCCTCCTGAAGAAGATGCACCAGCATTTCTCTGCTCTTAGGAAATTAGAAGAGCAAACAACTCCTCAAAATTAGGAAAATTTTCATGGACGGTAATGGATGTCCGGAACTGTGCATAATCCTTTCCTAGACCATTCAAGGTCACAGAAACTAAATCATCATCTTCCACTGGCGACCCAATGCAAGCAAGTGCATCTGCAATTTTCTTCACCTTCATGTGGTAGTCATTGATGCTCATATTTTCTCTCTGCACATTGTGCAACTCCTGCTTGAGCTGCATTTTCCTGGCTTGTGTATTTGTGATGTACATTTTTGCCAAAGTATCCCATGCCTCCTTTGGTGTACTTGCATCCTGAATACGCTACAAGCATAGAATTCGAAATACTGATAAACAGCCAATACATAACTTTTTTGGCTCTCTCATGCCATCCTTTAAATGCCTACATTTCCTGTTGATTGGGAACATTAGGAAGAACTGGTTCTTCTTCATTTCGTGTAATGAACTCCCAATAGCCTTTTCCCATAAGGAAATTTGTCATTCTAAACTTCCATGCTTGGAAGTTGTTCTCGTCAAGCTTTTCAGTGACAATCTATGAAAGAGAATTAGACGCCATTGTAGAACACTGCAAAATATTCTGTCACTGCAAAAAACACAGCTTATGCCTAACAAGGGCAAATCTGCAAAGCTGATGAAAGTGGTATTTGACCACATAGTCACTTCCTAGTGATGATTTTGCATGAACAGGGAATAAGGATGATTCTATAGCTCCCAATATCTCTGCACACAGGCATACGATGCAATTTCTGCGGCAACTTTCCACCGACCTGCAAAACAGTGGTCGCATAGCAAAAACAGGGCCTTTTTCTCAGTGCTTGCAGAGAACTTCTACCTCCAAAACGGGCCCCAAAATGGCCTTGAATCAGAGAACTTCCGCCTCAAAAACGGGCCCCACAGCATATACTTCCCTCTCGCCACACTGCGAAGGGCGTCTCAATCTGAGACAGTGCACTCTTGCACTTCTGAGTGTGCTACTTGCAAAGATTTGCTCCCAAACTCGAAAAAGGAAAGCAACACTAGTCCTCTTACCAGGACACTGTGAACTTGGTTTTCTTTCTTGAGCTCCTTACCATGAACCAAATACCATGTGAAGATAGTGGGAGAGAAGGAAAGAGTCCCACTTGCGGCTTTCTCACATACACAATGGGGGAATACACACAAAGGTGGAGGCTGAAAACAGTTTTCCTCTTCTTAGTTGTGAAAGCCAAAAGAACTCTAGTACAAAGAAATAGGAGAACCCTATATGTGGGTCTCAAACCAAAGTCAGCTAACTAATGTGGCATACTAACTGAGCCACGAACTAGAGTACATAAGGATAGCTATCATCCAGCTATTGTTCATGGGCGATGTACCAACCGCATCTGCAGCTAACAAGTCAGTGACATAAATGCACAACGGTCACCCTGGCATATCACGAGTGGAGCTCAATATCTCAACAAAGATAAGAATGCAATTGGTTGCAAGTGGGTTTCTAAGGTGAAGGACAATGCAGATGGTTCTGTGTACAGATACAAGCCAAGATTAGTTATCAAGGGGTATGCACAAACATATGGCATTGATTATGAAGAAACATTCAGTCCAGTTGCAAGGATGGCAACCATAAGAGCAGTCATTGCTATGGATGTAAAGAATGCTTTCTTGCATGGTGATTTGCAAGAAGAGGTCTATATGGAGCAGCCACCAGGTTATGTTCATGCTGTTCATCCTGAGTTTGTTTGCAAGTTGAAGAAAGCCTTGTATGGCTTGAAGCAAGCACCCAAAGCATGGTCTGACAAGATAGGACAGTATCTTGTCACTATTGGCTTTCAGATTTCCAAGGAAGATTTCTCACTTTACGTTAGAAAAACAAAGAAAGGCATTATGCTACTTGTCATTTATGTTGATGATTTGATCATCACAGGTGATAGTGATGAAGATATCCTTCATGTGAAAATGCTATTGAAGCAGAAGTTTGAGATGAAGGATTTGGGAGAGCTGCGTTATTTCTTGGGCATTGAGGTGATTAGATCCACAAGTGGGATATGGCTCTTGCAGAGGCTGTATGGATTGGACATGCTATCCAAATATGGGATGACAAGCTGTAAGCCTATTTCAGTTCCTTTGGAGCAAAATGTGAAGCTTGAGCCTCGAGGGGGTCACTATGTATGAATCCTCTATATCACGTGCGTTCGAGGCCTATTTGTAAAATCCCTTATTTGTAAATTTTTCCTTAATAAAACGTATCCTTTTTCTATACAAATCTGTAAAATTTTTTACATTTCATTTTAAATGCTCCCTTATGTATATTAATTTTTGAGAAATTTAGGAATTAAAAATATCCTGTTGAACTCATGTGATAGGGTTACATATGATGAGTGAGCCCCCCGAGAGCTGAGCACAGATGCAAGTGACCTTATGGAAGACCCTACTATGTACATACGCATAGTAGGAAGTTTGATTTATATTACTATTACCAGGCTAGATTTGAGGTATGCTGTTGGGTTGGTAAGTCAGTTTATGCAAGCTCCAAGGAAGCCGCATTTGGATGCGGCTAGACGCATATTGAGGTATGTGAAGTCCACATTGTAGTATGGACTATTTTATGAGATTGGGGTTCAAATACAGTTGCATGGATACACTAATGCTGATTGGGCTGGTAGTATTTCTGATAGACGATCTATCAGTGGACATGTGTTCTCTTTTGGGAGTGCTGCAGTCACTTGGAGCAGCAAGAAACATCCTATAGTTGCCTTGTTGAGCACATAGGCTGAGTACAAGGGTGCAGCAATGGTTGCATGTGAGGCAACTTGGTTGCATAAGCTACTTTATGATATGCATCAATCTAAAGATGGGCCAATTGTCATTTATTGTGACAACATGAGCAGTATACACTTGGCAAATAACCCAGTCTATCATGCTAGAACAAAGCACATTGAGGTGCATTATCACTATGTGCGGGAGAAAGTTCTAGTAGGTTTTATTTATCTAGTTTATGTCAGCACAGAGGATTAGGTAGCTGACATATTCACGAAGGCATTGGGTGCACAGAAGTTGCGTAAGTTCAATGACCTACTTGGTGTGTAGGAATTGGGATTGAGCTCGAGGGGGAGTATTGAGATATCGAGCTCCACTCGTGATATGCCAGGGTGACCGTTGTGCATTTATGTCACTGACTTGTTAGCTGCAGATGTGCTTGGTACACTGCCCATGAATAATAACTGGATGAGAGCTATCTTTATGTACTCTAGTTAGTGGCTCAGTTAGTATGCCACCTTAGTTAGCTGAGTTTGGTTTTGAGACCCACATATAGGGTTCACTTATTCCTTTTGTACTTAGAGAGAGTTCTTTTGGCTTTCACAACTAAGAAGAGGAAAACTGTTTTCAGCCTCCACCTTTGTGTGTATTCCCCCATTGTGTATGTGAGAAAGCTGCAAGTGAGACTCCTTACTTCTCTCCCACTCTCTTCACACATAGATCCTCCCTTATGCCTACAAAATCTCATGTCCCATTCAAATGTTCCCAAATGGTAGATGCCACATTCTTGAAGATATGCATGGGATCAAGCAGGTGATTAATCTTGAGGTGAGACCAATATGGTAGTCGATAAAAGATGGAGTATCTAAACAAAAGCTGGTGTTAGCATGCAATCTTTAATCCATTCAATATAATAGCACACAATAGTTGCAAACGCTTGCCGACTCATGCCAAGTGGTGGAGGTCTCGTTGAACCGTCCCAAATTCTCATCCAATGTCCTGTAGTGAGTGACTGTGGGGGACTTTATTCCAAGGGGTGACATATCTAGGATGATCAGGTGGGAGAAATCGATTGTGATTCTCATAGATGATTTTATTCAAAATGCATCTGCCCATGAGGCAACTAGCGAAGGACCACAAACAGGACATGCATGGTAACCCAATGTAGTGAGACCTGAACAATAGACACAATTAATAGTTCAAGGTGGGTTCAAAGTGCCATATCGATTGCCCACTCATAATTAAAATTTCAATGCTTACCTAAACACTCGCCATAGCCTGGGAAGCCATGCATCATCCACATCAAGACTGCTTTGCAGTTGAAGTCTCGTTATGAGGGAGGCCTGCTCACATCATGCACCTTGATACCTCTCCAAAGTATCTCTAGCTCATCAATTAAAGGCTCCAAATAAACATTAGGATTTTTTACTTTACGTTTCCCAGGAATAAGAAGGGATAACATAACATGTCATTTCTTAATCACCATAGAGGGTGGAAGATTATAATTCACCAATATCACTGGCCATACACTGTAAGAGGTGCTTTTGAGACCAAATGGGTTTACACCATCCATACCCAATTCAAGTCTCAAGTTCCTAGGTTCTTCCTTGAAGCTTGGCCATGTGTCTTCAATATGCTTCCACGCAGGAGTGTTTGCGGGAGTTCTCCACTTGCCATTGGTTGATCGTTGATAGGAGGAATGCCATGACATGAGCTTTGCAATGGATTTGCACTTGAACATATGTTGGATGCGAGGGATTATGGGAAAATGTCAGAGAACCTTACGAGGCACATCCAAAGTTTTGAGATCTACTCTATATCTTGCCTCTCCACAAGTAGGATACTCTCTTGCATCCTTGTGTGGTCCACGAAACAGAACGCAATCATTGACGCATGCATGGATGTGCTTGTAATCTAATCCTCCAAGAGAGGTCACATGCATGTTGCCTTGACATATCTCTTGAGGTCGGTAATTTATTCTCCCTTGGAAGCATTCTACACAATAGCCTACACGTGAGGACCATAAATGAGAAAAAGCGTTCGAGTAATTGACCCACTAGCATAATTCACCATGTTTGCAAAATAGACTTTAAAGCTTACTTGAGTAATGCATTCAAACATGCATTGCTCCATCCATAGATGGTCTGCAAGTTTAGTAACTCAAGGGAGGCATGTAGAATAGAGAATGTGCACCCCTCAAATAGTGGAGTCAATGCTGCAGTAAAAGGATTCGTCTTGCTCCATGCTATCATCCCTACGTGAGGACCGATGGACATATAAATCCCACACCATATCATCAAACACCTCCTCCTCCACGGCCTCATGAGGTACTAGTAGAGGGCTACTATAACCATCAGTCCATGCATCTGTAATGGTCACTCTTGAAGATCCCACTTCATATCGCCGACGCTTTGCCTCCTCACGACGAGCATAGGGCAACATATGTGGGTGTCGCACTGCATCCTGTATCAAATTAAAAAAGGATCATATATCCAACACATGAACAACCATAGGTATCTCAATCAACCTTAACTCTTTAACACTTACCATGTTTACAATCTCATCCCATTCTCCATACTAATTTAAGACATCATTGAGTGTAATTCTGCGTACACGATACATGTTTCCTCGACATCGATCACACATATATTTGACTTTTTGCTCCAACCACATTTCGCGATGGTGCATATGGAGGTATTTATTCTCACTGGAGCTACTTGTTGAAGATGAAGACATCCTATAGATAAACAACCCAAAAATTGTGTTCTTGCATGAGTTGTAAATGTCAAAACTCTGTGTAGCATCTAAAAGCGAGTCTAACATTGCATCTATATTGTGGAACGCGTTTATAGGCGCGTCTAAAACATAGTGTAGATGCACTGAGAAACTCACAAGCGTGAGTGGAAGAAAGCAATGAAGGCAGACCCCAGTTTGTAGACGTGGAGGCACGAAGGATCCAAATGGAGCAATATGGAAACATGCATTTTGGAGGAGGGGGTGCTGAATCATGGGAGGCCCAATTTATAAGTATGGATCTCAAATTATATTGTGTTTATGTGGTTTATCAGGAGGTTGTTTCTTTGTACTAACCCCTCTACAAATTGTGTCATCTTGCAGCTTGATATCGTGGGCAGGTACCCTACTCCTGTTGAGATACCCTACCACCGCCACCATCACATAGGAGATACATGGAGGCACTTCTATGATGATGGGTTGATTACTGAGGAGCAGTGTATCCAAGCTACTGGAGCGCCTCCCGAAGTATTTAAAAGTAATTAATTAATGTCAATATTATAAATAAATATTTGATTTTTCATACATTGATACATGTTGTCCCTCGTTTACAGGGCCCTAGGGCTGATCAGGAGGAAGAAGATAAGGAAGACAGGAGCGAAGAAGGGAGTGAAGAAGGGAGTGAGGATGTGGAGAACTTAGATTAGTAGTAGAAGTAGTGCTAGCTACTCTTTTTTGTACTTGAAGCCATTGGCTTGGCTTCGTGCCTCTCTTGTATATACACTCCTCGTATTTTTTGTACTTGAAGCCACAGGACGTGGCTTGGCTTCGTGCTATATGTACATACAAGCACTTTTTGGGCTATGAATTAATATACACTCCTTTTATTTTTTTGGCTTTCAATTTTCTTGTGCAACGTTCTATCAATGAATGCCTTATGAACTAAACGTTTTGGAGTTGTAATATTTTATTCAGAACCTTAATCGTCGGCTATAGACGTGCTTGGAATCGTGCTAATTAAAATGTGGTTGGCAATAAGAATTGAATTGCATAATGTGGAAATGGGATTCTTGTAACCACATAGCATACACAACATACACAACATTATGTTTAACCACACGGAATTTCTCTTTTATTTTAAAAAAAGATTCTGCAGAGCATCTATAAGCCCGTCTATGTACGCGTCTTTTTGTTTTTTTTTAAATTTCTACAGAGCATCTAAAAGCGCATCTATAGGCACGTCTATCTGTTATATAGATGCGCCCACAAGTTTTTTTTAAAGTTAAGAAAACACATCTGTGTGTGATTCTATGCGTGCTTTGTGTTGTTGTGGTCTCGCGATCAAGATTATCACAGGCCCTATCGCCAACCACGTGATCTCCTCCGCGTGTAATACCACCTTTGCCTATCTTCCCTTGCCCCCATCCTCCTCTTTGCCCTCTTGCTCACGGAACCTTCTTGAGACATCGCAAGGCTGCACCATGCCCATAGTTGAAAGAGGAATGCTAATTCTAAATAAACCATATCCCTAGCTACAGTTATATAGTGAAAGGCCTTTCTTGCCAAAGTAATGCACATAAGTATATTTACAAATTCGCCTTAAATAATTATGTGCCTATATAAAGCATCAAATGTAATTCCTTATGTTGAAATCCTTATGGCCTCCTAGGTTTAGAAACTAGAGCATGCCATGAGGAATATCTTCATGAGTTTGATAAGCCCAATGGAAGTTCGCATAGTCCATGCATTGGTGTTAATAGCTTGGTTTCAAGTGCATGCCCAAACTTATCATTTCTATAAGTGGCTTAAGTTCATTTATATTTTGGTGAAGTGTGAAGTGCAGAAGCTTTTTGTTAATACAACTTTCCTTTTGATTGGCTACTCTCATAGCTTTGGTACCTCCTTATGAAGTGATTGTATTGAATGTAACTACCATCTACAATGTTTTTGTTGTTATATGAATGAGCTTTTTCTTTTGTATGCAGCAATGAATTATTTCATTGCATTGAGTTTGTGAGTAGGGAATAGTAACGAATGCTCCTCTAGGCTCAAGTGTCCGTAAAGGAAACCTAGGTGGAGGAAATACATTAATGTAGGTAGGCTATTACATGTGGCATTCATTCCTCCGCACCTCCATCAAGATATGGGACATGATTAATTTATAGCCTATGTGGCACAATATGTGACAAATGGCATGCAATAGGAACTACTTAAGTAGTGGAAAAGATGCATCTACATACCTCAATCGAAGTATGAGGTATGAGTACGCACTCTCCTCGGAAGCAGGTTTGACATGACGTACTAAAATTTTATTGCTTAATTGTTGGAGAGTGTTTGGTTTTTTAATCTTCCTTTGCATGGGCCACAATCTAACTCCCATGACCCTTGTGCTAGCATTGGAATTGATGTGAGATGGTGCATTGATAAGAGAAGCATTAGTTATAGTGCAAACTTTAACTTAGTACTTTGGCAATGCTTTATGTTCACCCTAAACACCCATACTATAAGTCAAAGTATCGTCGATATTTGATGTGTGTGTGTGTGTGTGTGTGTTGGGGGATGGGGGATGGGGGCAAGGCATGCATGCCTTCGTATTTTCTCAATACATGATTATATGAGCAAGGGTTATTTTTCATGGGCCTCTAACTTCCACTTTACAATGACCCTTGTGCTCATTCTCATAGGTGACAACATCAACCAAGTGATGAGTGATGGCGCATTAACAAGAGAAGCATTAGTTATGGTGCATTGAAGTTCAGCTTAGTACTTTTCACAATGCTTTATGTTCACACTTTTCGATTAGTCCAAAAGAGATGGCTACTCATCAATAACTTATAGTTGCAAGGATTTTTTTTCATGGGCCATATCTAACTCCCACTTCACCCAACAAGAGTACTGATCATCTCGAGAATTGAGAGGTAGCTTTTTGAAAAGGAAAAATTCAAAGAAAGCATTGGGATGGGAAAAGTGGTGCCCTCCAGCAAGCTGCTCGAGTCGCACGAGGAACATGTGTACCATGCAAGCTCGTGCATGTAGAACATGTTGTTGGACAAGATGTCTGTGAGGCTACTCGACAAGCTGCTGGCCTACAAGCCTCAAATGCTCGACAAGCTGCCGGCCTACAAGCTGCTCGACGAGCCTCAAATGCTCGACAAGCACTTGAGGATGAATGAGAGATGGCTGAGGGATGACCTGGAAATGACGTGGAGAGGCAGGTTTTCCCGAGTCTGGAAGCCACACCCATTAGCAAAGTAAACTTCTTTCTCTGGAGAATCGTGGGCGGGCACTTCCCAATTGGTAGCCATGTCCAATGGCTTCACGTGGATGATCACTGCAAACTGTGCAAAGCCACCCTTGGGGCTGCCCTTGGGTCCGGAACATGTGGCTACACCCAATCACCCATTAGCGTGTGAGTGTATGCCTTAGAAGAGAGATACCTCTCTTAAGAACATGAGGTCCCATAGCGTCCCATTCAAGGTCCAAGTATCTTAAGAACATGAGGTCCCATAGCCTTGGCATTCAAGGTCCAAGTATCTTATTAGCACTAGAGAGTTGATGAGGAAAAGGTAGTGCTCCACTTCAAGGAGCAACTTTCGTGCCTCAAAATAAGTGCCCTAATAGAAAAAGAGTACGAGAGGTGGCTCGTGTACCATGCAAGCTCATGCATGTAAAACATATACGTTCTGAACACTCGCCATAGCCTAGGAAGCCATAGCCTGGAGAGACCTCTTGCTCGTTCAATGCTTACCTGAACACTCGCCATAGCCTGGAAAGTCATGCATCATCCACATCAAGACTGCTTTATAGTTGAAGTCTCATGACGAGGGAGGCCTACTCACATCATGCACCTCGATACCTCTCCAAATAAACATTAGGATTTTTTACTTTATGTTTCCCAGGAATAAGAAGGGATAACATAACATGTCATTTCTTAATCACCATAGAGGGCAATGATTATAATTTACCAATATCACTGGCCATACATTGTAAGAGGTGCTTTTGAGACCAAATGGGTTCACACCGTCCATACCCAATTCAAGTCTCAAGCTCCTAGGTTCTTCCTTGAAGCTTGGCCATGTGTCTACAATATGCTTCCATGCAGGAGTGTTTGCGGGAGTTCTCCACTTACCATTGGTTGATCGTCGATAGGAGGAACGCCATGACATGAGCTCTGCAATGGATTTGCACTTGAACATATGTTGGAGAGGGATTTTGGGAAAATGTCGCAGAACCTTACAAGGCACATCCAAAGTTTTGAGATCTGCTCTATATGTTGCCTCTCCACAAGTAGGATACTCTCTTGCATCCTTGTGTGGTCCACGAAATAGAACGCAATCATTGATGCATGCATGGATGCGCTTGTAATCTAATCCTCCAAGAGAGGTCACATGTTGCCTTGCCATATCTCTTGAGGTCGGTAATTTATTCTCCCTTGGAAGCATTCTACACAATAGCCTACACGTGAGGACCATAAATGAGAAAAAGCATTCGAGTAATTGACCCACTAGCATAATTCACCATGTTTACAAAATAGACTTTAAAGCTTACTTGAGTAATGCATTCAAACTTGCATTGCTCCATCCATAGATGGTCTGCAAGTTTAGTAACTAAAGGGAGGCATGTAGAACAGAGAATGTGCACCCCTCAAATAGTGGAGTATGATGCTGCAGTAAAAGGATTCGTCCTGCTCCATGCTATCATCCCTACCTGACGACTGATGGACATATAAATCCCACACCATATCATCAAACACCTCCTCCTCCACGGCCTCATGAGGTAATGGCAGAGGGCTACTATAACCATCACTCCATGCATCCGTAATGGTCACTCCTGAAGATCCCACTTCATATCACCGATGCTTTGCCTCCTCATGACGAGCATAGGGCAACATATGTGGGTGTCGCACTGCATCCTGTATCAAATTAAAAAAGGATCATATATCCAACACATGAATACCCATAGGTATCTCAATCAACCTTAACTCTTTAACACTTACCATGTTTACGGTCGCATCCCATTCTCCATACTAATTTGAGACATGATTGAGTGTAATTCTGCGTGCACGATACATGTTTTCTCGACATCGATCACACATACATTTGATTTTTGTTTCCAACCACATTTCGCGATGGTGGATACGGAGGGATTTATCCTCACTGGAGCTACTTGTTGAAGATGAAGACATCCTATAGATAAACAACCCAAAAAATGTGTTCTTGCATGAGTTGTAAATGTCAAAACTCTGTGTAGCGTCTAAAAGCGCGTCTAACACCACGTCTGTATTGTGGAACACGTTTATAGGCGCATCTAAAACATAGTGTAGACGCACTGAGAAATGCACTTTTAGATGCACAGACTGGGAGCTAATTTTTGAACCTACTTTTAGCACTCTTGCTTTCCTTCACATACTTTTAGCGTTGCGCGGCTTGCTTTCCTATTAACAGACACAACTCCAGTCATCCACACTCATCTCCAAGCACCCACACTCATCTCCAGGCTTACACAGTCATTCCCAAGCATACAAGAGAAGAGGGTGAACAAGGAAGAGAAGAAGGAGAAGCAGCTTTGAAGAAGGACAAGAAGCTTCCATACCTCTATCCAAGGTAAGTCTCTTGGTGGTTGGTCTTCTTTGGAATTTGGTCTCCTTGGATTCGTCCTCTGTCATTTGCAGGGAAGGGATGTTTTTGGTACTAGTGTTTTATTTTTGGGATCGAGCGCATGTCCTTTTGACCTTCTTTTAAAAAGGCACCTATCGAAGCGCATCTATAGATGCGCTAACAGTGTGTCTATAGATGCTGCACCTATAGACGTGCTGTTAGACACGTCTATAGATGTGCTACTATAGTTTTCTTATGTTTTCTTGTGTGTTCTTCCCTTTCCCCTTCCCCTTCCTCTTTCCCCTTCCCCTTCCCCTTTTCCTTCCCCTTCCTTCTCTTTCCCTTCCCCTTTCCCTTCCCCTTCCTTCTCTTTTCCTTAAGCATTCACGAGGAAATAAAGAATTCCATGAATGAGGGCTGGATAAAGAAAGAGGGCATCCATAATGGAGCATTCTTTTTCTCTGTTTTTTCTCCTGTTTGTTCCTCTCTTTTTCCCTCTTTTCCTCTATTTTCTCCTCTCTTTCCTTCTCCTTTTTCCTCTCTTTTTCTCTCTTATCTCCTCTCTTTTTCTCTCTTTTTTCTCCTCGGCGGGGTCACTCATCATATGTAACCCTATCACGTGAGTTCAACAGAAGGATATTTTTTATTTCTAAAATTAACAAAAATAAATACACATAAGGGACTATTTAAAATACTTTAGGAAAAAATTTACAGATTTGTATAGAAAAGGGGTACATTTTATTAATGAAAAATTTACAAATAAGGGAATTAAAAAATAGGCCTTGAATGCACGTGATATAGTGGGTTTATACATAGTGACCCCCTCGAGCTTTTCTCCTCTCTTTTTGTCTCTTTTCGTCTCTTATCTCCTCTCTTTTTCTCTTTTCTCCTCTCTTTCCTTCTCTTTTTCCCTCTCTTTTTCTCTCTTATCTCCTCTCTTTTTCTCTCTTTTTTCTCCTCTCTTTTCCTCTCTTTTCTCCTCTCTTTCCTTCTCTTTTTTCCTGTCTTTTCCTCTCTTATCTCCTCTCTTTCTCTCTCTTTTTTCTCCTCTCTTTTCCTCTCTTTTCTCCTCTCTTTCCTTCTCTTCTTTCCTCTCTTTTTCTCTCTTATCTCCTCTCTTTTTCTCTCTTTTTTCTCCTCTCTTTTCCTCTATTTTCCTCTCTTTTCTCCTCTCTTTCCTTCTCTTTTATCCTCACTTTTTCTCTCTTTTTCCTTCTCTCTTTTATCCTCTCTTTTCGTCTCTTTTCCTCTCTTATCTCCTCTCTTATCTCCTCTCTTTTTCTCTCTTTTTTCTCATCTCTTTTCCTCTCTTTCCTCCTCTCTTTTCCTCTCTTTTCTCCTCTCTTTCCTTCTCTCTTTTTCTCTCTTTTATCCTCTCTTTTTCTCTCTTTTTTCTCCTCTCTTTCTACCTCTCTTTTCCTCTCTTTTCCCCTCTCTTTTCCTCTCTTTCCTTCTCTCTTTCCTTCTCTCTTTTTTCCCATGTACATGAAGCTTCAATAGCCTGACATTGAGCAAGCAGATACAGACTTTTGTCACTCTAATTCAAAGAATGCGAGAGTCTATAAATACTTGCTCACTGTCTGGTTATCACTCTATTTTTTCTTTTGCATGATGGAAAGAGGGCATGCTTGATGGTAATCTTCTTCTTTTCTTTTCTTCAATTCATCATGTGGCTAGGAAGCTCTTTAGCCTCACCTGATCTTCGGGCTACCATATTTTGGGAGTTATATAACATTTTGGGGCACCCTCCCACTCCTGGGGAGTTATACACATACATGACGGGTACTCTAAACACCCCTTAGGAGTCGGTAGTATAGACTCCAAACCACCTCCAGTTGAGATTACCCCAATGGAGTTGAGATAGCCTAGTAGGCTACAGAGCTGTGTCGCTTCTCCCCAATCATCGACGCTCCCTTCTCCCCTGTGGCGGTCTGGAGCCCCTTCTCCCCCCCTACGGTCAGGAGGCCCTTCTGCCTAATAGAGCCGCCAGCATACTCCCGTGTGCAACTGAGTCGCTTCTTCAGATACGAGTGGCTAGCGTACTAGCTTGACACGACAGGGCAATAAGCATAGTAGCAGGGAGAGCGGTGGGGGATGCATGGCACAATGCTTTGGGGGAGGTAATGGTGGGGGCGGGGGATGGGGGCAAGATATGCAGCATGCCTACGTATTTTCTCAATACATGATTATATGAGCAAGGGTTATTTTTCGTGGGCCTCTAACTTCCACTTTACCATGACCCTTGTGCTCATTCTCATAGGTGACAACATCAACCAAGTGATGAGTGATGGCGCATTAACAAGAGAAGCATTAGTTATGGTGCATTGAAGTTTAGCTTAGTACTTTTCACAATGCTTTATGTTCACACTTTTCGATTAGTCCAAAAGAGATGGCTACTCATCAATAACTTATAGTTGCAAGGAGTTTTTTCATGGGCCATATCTAACTCCCACTTCACCTAGCAAGAGTACGTGATCATCTCGAGAGTTGAGAGGTAGCTTTCTGAAAAGGAAAATTTGAGAGAAAGCACTGGGATGGGAAAAGCGGTGCCCTCCAACAAGCCACTCGAGTTGCACGAGGAACATGTGTACCATGCAAGCTCGTGCATGTAAAACATGTTGCTGCTGGACAAGATGTCTGTGAGGCTGCTCAACAAGCTGCTCGCCTACAAGGAGAATTGGCATTTGAGGCTGAATGAGAGATGGCTGAGGGATGACCTGGAAATCATGTGGAGAGGCAGGTTTTCAGTTTCACGAGTCTGGAAAGCCACACCCTTTAGCAAAGTAAACTTCTTTCTCTGGAGAATCGTGGGTGGGCACTTCTCGATTGGTAGCCATGTCCCATGGCTTCACGTGGATGATCGCTGCAAACTGTGCAAAGCCGTTGCAGAGACCCCCACACACTTGTACTAGGGCTACCCTTGGGTCTGAAACTTGTGGGGGATTATTAGATCGAAGTGCGCTAAAATCTTGGGACTTGAGTTTATTTCCAAAGGTGCTGCCATCTTTGGAGCAGACCTTGGCGCAGATATGTTTGTCCTTTGGGATATCATCAGATACTCTACCCTTCAGAGGATTTGGACTGCCTGTTATGAGGCGTGGACTGCTAGTCTTAGCGTTTTTGAATTACCATGTAGGAAGGCTGTTGTGGAGATCGCCTCCTAGGCTTGTTGGCTAGTTGCATGTTGGCCTGATAAGGTCGTAAGAGTCCGCTTAAAGAGAATGTTGTATGAGATGTCCTTTGGGACCTTTTAAGTAATATACGAGCATACACATTGGCAAAAAAATCAAACAGGTTTGTTTATCACCTCAAAAAAAAAGTGGCTACACGCAATCACCCATTAGAGTGTGAGTGTATGCCTTACAAGAGAGATACCTCTCTTAAGAACATGAGGTCCCATAGCGTCCCATTCAAGGTCCAAGTATCTTAAGAACATGAGCTCCCATAGCCTCCCATTCAAGGTCGAAGCACTAGAGAGTTGACGAGGAAAAAGTAGTGCTCCAACTTTCGTGCCTCAAAATAAGTGCCCTAATAGAAAAGGAGTACGTGATCATCTCGAGAGGTGCGCCATGGCTCCATCTCGAGAAAAAGTGGGATGGGAAAAGTGCGCAGGTAAGCTCGTGTACCATGCAAGCTCGTGCATGTAAAACATATACGTTCTAAGATATAACCTAAATTTGTAGAAGTGTTGCGGAGCAGTTCTTTTTGTAGTTGAAGATTGAAGGATCGTCGACGTGCAAAATGGCTATGGCGCTCCTCGTGCTTCTTGTGCTTGTGTTGTGTGTCGCCCCGGCTATGGCTGCTCCTTCTTCTCACCTCATCTCGTCGCTCCCCGGCCAGCCCCCCGCTTCCTTCCTCCAATACTCCGGCTACATCCCCATCGACTCCGCCTCCGGCCTCAGCTTTTTCTACTACTTCGTCGAAGCTCAGACGGATCCCTCATCCAAGCCCCTCACCCTCTGGCTCAATGGAGGTCCCTCTCCGTTCCTTCCCTTTGAAATTCGTGTCGAAATGGCCTGGTAACGTTGTTGTTGCAAGCAGTAAGCAAATTCAGGGCCGGCGTCTTGGCGTCGTAGGGAATCATACAGCCGAAGTCATTGTGGCAATAACTTTTTGCTAGAGACTGGATCTTTGCTTGGCTTGTGTTAATTGGTCTTCGAGTACGACGAGATATCTTTATCGCCGGGTATCTTTATGCTGAGAAGCGGCTTTCACATGGTCTAATCAGCCAACTTAGGCCTGAAATGGCTCGACTATTCAAGGGGACGCTGTAGTCGACGTCCTCTCGAACGAGAAGAAAACGATTTCTGTGTGTTGTCTGTAACTGGCATTGTCGTTGTTGCAACAATTAGATAATTAATCTGCGAAGGATTCAAGTTCGTGTATCTGCAGGACCTGGTTGCAGTTCGGTCGGATATGGGGGCTTCAGGGAAAATATTGGACCGTTCCTCGTGACCAAAGAGAGCGGAGAGCTGATAGCCAACGATTTCTCATGGAACAGAGGTTCTGTCTAATAACAAGATTTCCGATTCTAGCATTTAACTACTTCCGCTCCGCAGCATAAACTTGGAGTGCTTGCATGAACAGTTTCCAACATGCTATTCTGGGACTTTCCGGCGGGAGTCGGCTGGTCTTACTCCAACACGAGCACCGACTTATACATCGCCAACGACACATCCACGGGTGCGGCCGAGAACTGGCAAAAGTTTGAAATTCCTTTGAATGTGTCACATAAATCGATCCATGTGTGAATGCAGTTGCGCAAAATTTCGAATTTCTGTGGAATTGGTTCGAAGCTTTCCCAGAGTACAAGGGGCGGGAGTTGTTCATCACCGGCGAGAGCTATGCAGGTACTATCATCCTTGTTCTTCTCGAGTAGATGGATCATTCCTGTTCTCTTCTTCTGTCTGCAAATAAATGGATCATTCCTGTTCTCTTACGCAAGTGTTCTTCGTGTAGGCCATTATGCTTTTGAGCTCGCAGCTGTGTTGGTGGATTACATTAACGAGCAAGCCGGCGAGTCTGTCTTCAATTTAAAGGGTCTAGCGGTATGTCGCCCGAAGTTCTTCTATTCTGGTGTGGATTTCTGATTTCTGCCGCTCCTCGATCGGACATTCTGTCGCTTTTTTTGAATGTATACTGTTGATTTCTTTCGATGTCGGGTGTCGATTTCGGATTGTGGATCTCTCCGTCGATCACTGATTGGACACTCTATACAGATTGGCAATCCGCTCCTCAACGGCCAAATCGACATCCCCAACAAGTTCTTCTTCGAGTGGAGCCACGGCATGATCTCCGATCAGACCTATGCAGCGGTGATAAACGACTGCAACTTTTCAATGTCCGCGGTGCCCACGAAAGCTTGCGTAGCAGCATCAGCCGAGAGAGATCGAGAGGTGACCGATTTCATCCATCCATACGACATCCTCATCGACGTCTGCCTCTCCCCTGACAACGAACAAGCCCGACGACTGAAACGATCCCTCAAGGTGCATAAGGCCTCTGTTTTTCTTTTAATTAACGAGCCGGTGTATTTCACCCTCCGTCACTCAAAGTTCCACGGGCAGATGTCTTTCTTAAGACTATGTTTTTCTCCTCCAAACAAATTTCTCTACATTCTTGCAGACTACCATTAAACAAGGATCGTATACACCCGGTGGACTTGACGTTTGTATGGACGACGAGCTAGTAGCGTATATGAATCTGCCGTCAGTCCAGCATGCTTTCCACGCAAATACGACTGGCTTGCCTTACCGGTGGTACTACTTCAACCAAGGGTATAGAGTCAATCACTCTCTCTTTTTCTCTCTCAAAGCCTCGGGGGCTCCTTCAATCATCAATCTTATGTACTTTTTTTACCTGGCAGAGCATCCCTGCTGTATGACGAGTCGAGAGTCTATATCTCCATGTTGCCTGTTCTAGCTCACATTCTCAAGGCGGGAGTTCCCATCCTCGTTTACAGGTGAGTGTTAATTCTGCTCTTTTAGTTTGCATGATTCAATTTGTCTTGACAGACAACCAGCCGGACTTGGCACGTGTTCCACGAGCTGTACTTTCTGAAACTATCTGGGTCACCAATTTGCGCAGTGGAGACCAAAATCCGTTCAGTGCGACGAGGCGACAGATTCATCAACTCTCAGAAATCATGAACCTGACCACGACTGTGCCTTATAGTGCTTGGTTCGAAGGAGGACAGGTAATCAATAAGTAGTGACAGTCGTGAAATCGTTCCCGCTCATTTGATTTTCAAGCTATATATTTTTTATCATTCTCTTCCGATCCTTGCACTTTGAATCTTTCCGCTTCATTCTTTTTTATGCTGAGACGATTCCTTCTTGCCGAAAATCTGTGGCCTGCAGGTTGGTGGATGGACGCAAGTTTATGGGCCTCTGAGCTATGCGACGGTGAGGGGAGCAGGACACATGGTGTCCTATGGTAAACCAGCTCGCGCCTTTACGTTGTTCAAGAGCCTCCTGGCAAGAAAGCCTTTACCATTGGACTCGCCATAAAGTGCGGGGGCGAAGGCAAGGACTCGACCATCAGAGCAAATAAGATGCATCTTGCCATACATCAAAACCCTTTTTCTCTCCCCGCCCTCCATACGTGCTTATAATGGGTGCAACCTTAAGATTCATTTATTAATGTGAGCATATCAAGTGTTGGCAAGAAATCTAGAAATTGTATAATCAAGTTTCTAAGTATGAGTATCAAGTATTATGCTGTTAACAACCAAGTATAAGAACACCCACCACTAGAATGAAGTCCAAATCTATAGAAATTCAGAGAGTGAACATTGCTACGAATGAATTGGTTATACTTCATTGATGAATACAATGCTTTACATATAGTTGTGCATGACGGTTACAAAGAGGCATATCCTCTGGAATCCGTGTGTGTGTCACTAGAATGGACTTGAAATCTCTAGAAATTGAGAGAGTGGGCATTGCTACGGATGAATTGGTTATACTTCATTGATGAATACAATTCTTTACATAGAGTTGTGCGTGACAATGATGAAGAGGCATACCCTCTCGAATCCGTGTGTGTGTGTGTGTGTGTGTGTGTGTATCTGGTGTGAATCAAGACCTTAATCAATCTTTTTTTTTTGCATCATACAGGATGACCAAGATAGCATCGTGAGCTGCCCCTAGGGCTTGCACTTAAGACCAGCACATATACACCCACACATTTTAGCCGCTTGACCTAACTTTGTCATCAACCTCATCTTGATCATTCTCTTCACAGTCATCCCCATGAGAGTCGTCCTCATCGCCATTGCGTTCGTCTCTTGGATCTGGATCTATTCATCTTAATTGCCTTGGTCATTTTGATTGTCATTGGCTTGGTGTTGATCTTCGTGATCATCCTCATTTGGGCAATTTGGGTCTTTATGCTCTTCATGATTGCCTTCATCTTTTGGTGCAGGTTCATCTTGGGCATTTCCATCAGAACTTCCTTCAACGTCATTTTGGTTTCCAACATCCTTTCCTATTTCTTCGGCAGGCTCAGTAGTTCCATCTTAGTTTTATGCATCAGTAGGCTAATAATCATATCTTGTTCTACATGCAACGTAGCCTACCAATACATACTCATGTTGTTTAGTTTTGTTGGCATTTGCCTGATCCGAAACGCTAGGGCAACATTTCTTCAATATCCAATATTCATCATGCTCCTTTGTCACCTGGACTAAAGGGTACGTCGATCGCTATGCACAAAAAAAGTGAATTCCTTTTTTCAATTTTGGATTCGACCCTCAGTCTTGCATACTTGACAATTAACGTGATCATTCGTCTTTGGAATTGATTTAGAGGCATTGAATAAAATAAATTTTCTATCAAACAAGTGTATCGCAATTTGGCCTTTCGTTGGCTGAAGGTTACTGTGTTTCTAGTTCCGTCAGTTCCTTCAATGTGGGTTGTTGCAAGTCAATGCTTGCATTTGGATTAGCTTTTGTAGCATCTTGATTATCTTTATCTTCTTTGATTCACCCTTCAATCTGGGACTTTTGCCTATTTGTGCGGCCTTTGATTCCATCTTGGATAGATTTGTGTCCTTCTTGTTTCCTATTTGTGGCTAGATGTGACCATGTGTTTCATGCCCATCTTGGGGCTATCTCTTGGGGCGGCCACTCATCATATGTAACCCTAACATGTGAGTTCAACAGAAGGATATTTTTAATTTCTAAAAATTATGAAAATCAACATACATAAGGTAGTATTTAAAATAATTTTGCAATTCTTTTTACACATTTGTACATTTTATTGTTGGAGAATTCACAGATAATGGGTTTTACAAATACTTCTTGAACACACGTGATATAGAGAGGGTATACATAGAGAAACCCCCCCCCCCCCCCCCCGCCGGAGGGCTATATTCTATGTGGGTCTTTGTTTTCGCCTTGGACATCTCCATATCTGTCAGAGATTGTGTGTTTGATTACTGGCCGTCCATTGATTGGGAGTTGCAGCTATTTGCTCAAATGGACATTGAAGGGTTTTAGCGAAACAAGGTCACCTATGTCTTTCTTGTCAATGTGAAAGTAGTATTTGCAAGCATGGTTTAGCAGCTAGATGTAACATCTTGGAGTGCAATAATCATAGAATGTTCCCAAAATGAGCATGGCAAGAGACCTTGCAACTATTTGCTAAGCTAGACATGCCTCTTTAGCATCATTGAGTTTGATTTTGTCATGCCATTAGAGGAGATACTACAAAACAAATTTGAACTTATATCCTTGTACAAGAAATCGAAGAACGATAAAAATTGTAAAATGAAACAAATGGTCGCATAATAATAACATCGGTTTCTATTAGAGCATGTTCTAAAGAAATTTATCTTTTAGGGGTGTCCTAGATGGTATTTCATGTTGGCGTGCATTGTGTAAGAAAATAATACAACATCTATGCTCAACAGATAACAAGATCTCGTACACAAGAGAGAGAACTAGATAGTATGGGGATTTGGAAAATGCTTTATTATTTAGTCTTAAATTTATATTTCAGTGGCAAATAGAATTGGAGGACTATGCTGCACTGATCAATTGCACACTACACGAGGCTGCCCTTCACAACACTTATTTCATTAAATTTGGACTTGTCAATGTACAAATTCATTTTAATAGATACTTTTGGACTTGTTTATGGATAAAATTTAAGGAAAAACTCATGCTTCAAAACACAGATAAAAACACAAAAACAAGGAATTTTTAAGAGCGTTTTGAAGGAAATAAAATCAAAATTATAAAAATGTAACAAAGATAAGCTACACTAAAAGATAACAAATAGTAGCAAATAAAACTAAAATTATGAAAATTAACGTAACTTCTTACATAGACTGGTGCAGGTCCCGATTCATTTTTGTACTTAAATTTCTATTGAAAAAATCTACTTTATGAAAATATCGTTCCAAAACCAAAACATGGCACTACCCTTTTGAAATAAAGAGTTTATTTACTTACACTATCATATTGTACTAATAATGCAAAAACTAAGAAATGTAATTCTTACATTACTCTATATTGTAGAAATCCTAGTATAAATTTTCATATTAAAGAATCTTCATTTAAAAGTTTAACTTTTTAATAACTTTAATAAATATTAATCATTTAAATCCATGGATAAACTGTGTGTGTGTGTGTGTGTGCATGCACGTGCGTGTGTGCATATGTATATATATAAGGTCCATGCATTAGATTAATTTACCATGAGAGTCCTCTAAAATCTCCAAGACTTAATAACAGTGTTAATAAACACCTTTCAAAGTTTCGAAACTCTAAAATCTCCAAGAGTTAATAACGGTGCCAATAAACACCATTCAGAGTTTCAAAAAGCAAAAAAGGTATAATCTCAAAGAACTTTATAATGGTGACAATAAACACCTTGCAATAGCTACAAAGCTTTTTTAAGCAAACACCTTCAAATGACATATCTTGATGGAGGGGGAAAGAGAGGGAAATTTGTTTTTTTTTTAAAATTAAAATTAAAGTTTTTATTTTATTTTATTTTATTTTGTCTTGTTTTATTTTATTTTATTTTTGTCGCCACCTCTGCACTGCTGATCTCTTGGACAAGGGAGGGAGAAAGGAGAGGAGAAGGGAAGAGAGAGGGAGAGAAGGGAGGAGAATGGGAAGAAAGAGAGAGAGAAGGGAGGAGAAAGGGAAGGAACAGGGAGATGGGGAATGGAGAGCAACGTGAGGGAGAGGGAGAGGGAGGAAGGGAGGGGACCACGATGGGAGTGAGAGTAGAAGGAAGAGGGAGAGAGGAAGGGAAGAGTAGAGGAGGGAGTAATATTTTTTTTAAAATAAATTTAATTAGATAGGTGGGTGATGAGGAGGAAGGGAAGACAATGGAGAGGGAAAGAGAGGAAAGAAGAGGGGGAAGGAATGAAGGTAAGGGAAGAGCGAGGGAAGGAGAGAGAGAGAGAGAGTCGCGCTACTGCTGCACTACCGTGACAACACGACACTCTCTCTCACTGTGTGTGTGTCACTGCTGCACACTATGGAAGAAAGGGAGGGAGAGAGGAGACGAGAAAGAGGAGAGAGAGGAAGGGAGGGAGAGACGGGGGGAGAAAGATGGAGGGAGAGAAGGGAGGAGAAAGGAGAGCGAGAGGGAGAGGGAGAGGGGGAAGGGAAAGGGAAGGGGAAGGGGTGCACAACACGAGAGAGAGGGAGAGGGAGAGGGAGAGGGAGAGGGAGCACAATGCAACGCAAGGGAGAGGGAGATGGAGAAGGAGAGGGAGAGAGGAAGGAAGGGAAACATGATGAGAGGGAGGGTGTGATTGAAAAGGGAGAGGGAGAGGTGAGAGTCAATATACTTTCCTCAAGGAATTCAATTAACTTCCCGCTCTAAAATTCAAACTTCCCTCCCCCATTCCTCCCTTTTCCCCATTCCCCCTTCCCCCATTCCCCATTGCCCATTGCCCAATCCCCCTTCCCCTCCCCCTCTCCCCCCCCCACTTCCCCCCCCCCCCCCCCCCCCCCCCCCTTCCCTCCTTTCCCTTCCCCCCCCCTCCCCTTCCCGTCCCCTCCATCCCCTCCCCTTCCCCTCCCCTCCCCTCCCCCTCCCCTCCCCTCCCCTCGCCTTCCCCTCCCCTCCCCTCCCCCCCCGGGGGATTCACTCTTCATTAAAGGGGGACGTCACATGCATGCATGAACTTCAAGAAAACCCCCTATTTAAGATCCACGTAGGATGATAAAACACCCCTATTTAAGCTTATAAGACACACCAAAATTCCATTATGTCCCCCCCTTTCCTTAAATCTACATTCTCTCTCAAGTATTTAGATTACACAATAAGCAAATTTAGGTTACTTTCCCTATGACTATTTAAAACCATACACAAAATCAAACTTGTTTGGACTAGTTACCCAAGGTAACCTATGTTATGTTCCCCCTTCTTAAATATGACATGGTCCCCCTAGCTTCAATTCAATATTGGGGAAAAAAAAAGGGCCCCCACCCCTAATGTATAAGCTTATGTCTCATTTCAAAAAAACCCCCTATTGTACACTCACGTGATATCATAAGTTTCCCCTTGTGAATCCCCCGGGCCTCCCCCCCCCCCCTTCCCCTTCCCGTCCCCCCCCCTCCCCCCTTCCCCCCTTCCCCCTTTCCCTCCCTCCCTTTCCCCCCTTCCCCCCTTCCTGCTTGCCCCCCCCCCCCTCTCTCCCCTTTTCCCCTCCCCCTGGCTTTTCCTCCCCCTCCCCCTTTCCTCCTCCCTCCCCTTTCCTCTCCTTCGTTCCATTAATTTTCTTTCTTCTCTACCCTCCCCAAGATAAATTTTTAAGGGTGAATATTTTCCCAAAGACAAATTTAGGAGCTTCTCCAAACTAGTGTGGCTAATCTTTCAATCTTGAAACATGATAAATTTGCCCAAAAATTAACATAACTTTATTGTATGAGGTCCAAATTTAGCCCTCCAAGTACTCAAATCGATCAGCATAAGCCATCTAAAGTCATCAATAGGGTTAGAATTTTCAAATTCCAACTTATTAAAAACCTGTGAATGAAGTTTAATTATACTTGATAAATTCGTTTAAAAATTAACATAACTTTATCATATGAGGTCCAAATTTAGCCCTCCAGGTACTCAAATCAATCGGCATAAGCCATCTAAAGTCATCTATAGGGTTAGAATTTTCAAATTCCTACTTATTAGAAACCTGTGAATGAAGTTTAATTTTGTTTAAACCAAATTTACAACCTAATATTTGTAGCATGGCTAATATTTGTAACTCTAGCCCATGCCCTAAATCCTAAACCTTGATCCCTATAGCCTAAACCCAAATTCCTATACCGTAAACACTATTTCCTATAACTTAAACCCTAAAACCTATACCTTAAATCCTAAACCCCATTCCCCCCTTTCCTCCATTCCCACCTTCCCCCCCTTCCCCTCCCCCCATTCCCCCTTTCTCCCATTCCCCTCCCCCCCATTCCCCATTCCCCTATTCCCCCCTTTCCTCCATCCCCCCTTTCCCCCATTCCCCTTCCGCTCCCCCCATTCCCCCATTCCCCCTTTCCACCCTTTCCCCTCCCCCCCTTCCCATCCCACCTTTCTCCTTTCCCCCCTCCCCCCCCCCTTTCCCCTTCTAGTTTACCTAATATTTCAAACTTAAAATGTGATAAATTAGCCCCAAAATTAACATAACTTCCTCGTATGAGACCCAAATTTAGTCCTCCAAGTACTCAAATCGATCAGCATAAACCATCTAGAGTCATCTATATGGTTAAAATTTTCAAATTCGAGCTTATAGAAAACATGTGTAAAGTATTGTGCCCATCAAATATGAGCACATTCGAATGACACAGCTCAGATTCTCATAACACTTGGTGAAAAACGGCGTTTGTGGCGAGTTTGACCATCCAAAGCATATACAATGGGTTTACATACGCCTCAACATAGGTTGGATTCACATGTGAAAAGTATCATGTCCATCAAGTATGAGTGCATTCTTATTACACATCTCAGATAGTTTCCTTTGGTAGTTGTGCATATTACTTGGTGAAAAACGAGGTTTGTGGCAACATTGACCATCCAAAGCATATCTGATGGGCATGATAATTTTTACATGCATCAAAATATGCAGGATTGACGCCTACACATAGTATCATGTCCATCGGGTATGTGTGTGCTCGTATAACACACCCTAGATCGTGTTTTTTGGCGATGGTTGTGCATGACACTTAGCGAAAAATAGAGTTTGTAGTGAGTTTGACCATCCAAAGCATATCCAATGGGCACAATACTTGGCACATAACTCAAAAAAGGTGAAATTGACATGAGTGCAAGGTATCATGTCCATCCGATATGTGCGCACTTGAATAACACACCTCAAATACTATTTTTTGATAGTTGTGCATAATACTTGATGAAAATTTGGATTTGTGCCAGCTTTGACCATGCAAAGCATATCCGATGGGCACAATACTTTGCACACACCTCAACATAGGTTGGATTGATATGTGTGCAAAGTATCATGCCTATCGGGTATGAGTGCATTTGAATACACACCTCAAATACTATTCGTTGGCAATTGTGCATAACACTTGATGAAAATTTGGATTTGTGCCAGCTTTGACCATGCAAAGCATATCCGATGGGCACAATACTTTGCACACACCTCAACATAGGTTGGATTGATATGTGTGCAAAGTATCATGCCTATCGGGTATGAGTGCATTTGAATACACACCTCAAATACTATTCGTTGGCAATTGTGCATAACACTTGATGAAAAATGGGGTTTGTGGAATGTTTGACCATCCAAAGCATATCCGATGGACATGGTATTTTTCATGCATCCCTAATTATATTAGATTAATACATGCGCAATGCATCATGCCCATCAGATATGAGAGAATTTGAATAATACCCCTCAGATGCTTTTTTTTAATGGTTGTGCATGACATGGTGAAAAACGGAGTTTGTGGCATGTTTGACCCTCCAAATCAAATCTAATGGGCATGATATTTTGAATGTGACTCATTATATATTGTATTGATGTGTGCATAATACTTGATGAAAATTTGGATTTGTGCCAGCTTTGACCATGCAAAGCATATCCGATGGGCACAATACTTTGCACACACCTCAACTATCATGCCTATCGGGTATGAGTGCATTTGAATACACACCTCAAATACTATTCGTTGGCAATTGTGCATAACACGTGATGAAAAATGGGGTTTGTGGAATGTTTGACCATCCAAAGCATATCCGATGGACAGGGTATTTTTCATGCATCCCTAATTATATTAGATTAATACATGCGCAATGCATCATGCCCATCAGATATGAGAGAATTTGAATAATACCCCTCAGATGCTTTTTTTTAATGGTTGTGCATGACATGGTGAAAAACGGAGTTTGTGGCATGTTTGACCATCCAAAGCAAATCTCATGGGCATGATATTTTGAATGTGACTCAACATATATTGTATTGATGCGTGCACAAAGTATCATTCCCATCAAGGATGTGCACAATTAAATAACACACCTCAAATACTATTTTTTGGTGGTTGTGCATAATACTTGATGAAAAAGTGGGTTTGTGCCGACTTTGACTATCCAAGGCATATCAGATGGACACAATACTTTGCATGACGCATCTCAACATAGGTTGTATTGACATGTGTGCAAAGTATTATGCCCATCTAGTATGAGGGCATTTGCATAACACACCTCAGATACTATTCTTTGGCAATTGTGCATAACACTTAGTGATAAATGGAATTTTTGGCGTATTTTAAGATCCAAAGCATATCTGATGGATACGATATCTTTTATGCATCTCTAATTAGGTTAGATTAACACATGTGCAAAGCACCGTGCCCATAGGTTATGAGAGCATTTGAATAATACACCTCAGATACTATTTTTTGGTGCTTGTGCATAACACTTGGTGAAAAATGGAGTTTGTGACACGTTTGACCATTGAAAGCATATCCGATGGGGATGATATTTTGCACACACCTCAACATATATTATATTGATGTGTATGCAAAGTAAAGCACCCATCGGATATGAGGGCATTCAAATGACACACCTCAAAATACTATTTTTTCACTGTTGTGCATAGTACTTGGTTCAAAAATGGGATATGTGGCAACTTTGACCATCTAGAGCTGCATATATGATGCACACAATACCTTGTATACAGATCAAAATAGGTTGTATTGATTGACTTTCAAAGTATCGTGCCCATCGGGTATGTGCACAATTGAATAACACACCTCAAAGCGTGTGTTTTTTATGGTTGTGCATAATACTTGGTGAAAAATGAGGTTTTTGGCGAATCTGACCATCTAAATCATATCTAATTGGACATGATACATTGCACAATCCTCAATATCTATAAGATTGACTTGTATCAATAGTATCGTACCGATTGGATATGTGTGTGTTCGAATAACACACCTCAAATACTATTTTTTGACAGTTGTGCATAATACTTGATGGAAAAAGGGATTTGTCGTGACTTTGACTATCCAGAGCATATATGATGGGCATGATAATTTGCACAGCCCAAAATAGGTTGTATTAATGAACTTGCAAAGTATTGTGGCCATCAGATATGTGCACATTCGAACAACATACCTCAAAGCGTGTTTTTTGGCGGTTGTGCATGATACATTGAAAAATGGAGTTTGTGGCGCATTTGACCATCCAAAGCATATTTGATGGGCGCGATACTTTGAAAAAACCTAAAAATAGGTTGGATTGACATGAATGCAAAGTATTATGTCCATCCAGTATGTCCGCATTCAAATAACACACAAACTCTATTTTTTTGCGATTGTGGATAACACTTGATGAAAAAGGCGATTTGTGACGACTTTGACCATCCAAAGCATATCCAATAGGCATAATACTTTGCACACAACTCCAAATACATTGTATTTATGCACATGAAAAGTATTGTACCCATAGGGTATGAAAGCATTTGAATAATACACCTCAAATACTATTCTTTGTTGTTAGTTGTGCATAACACTTGGTAGAAAACGGGGTTTGTGATGCGTTTAACCATCCAATGCATATCCAATGGCAAGATATTTTGCACGCAACTCAAAATAGGTTTTATTTTTACTTGTTCAAAGCATCATACCCTTTGGGTATGAGCGCATTCGAATAATACACCTGAGGTACTATTTCTTGGCCGTTGTGCATAACACATTGAAAAATGGAGTTTGTGGCGCATTTGACCATCCAAAGCATATTTGATGGGCACGATACTTTGAAAAAACCTAAAAATAGGTTGGATTGACATGAATTCAAAGTATTATGTCCATCCAGTATGCCCGCATTCAAATAACACACAAACTCTATTTTTTTGCGATTGTGGATAACACTTGATGAAAAAGGCGATTTGTGACGACTTTGACCATCCAAAGCATATCCAATAGGCATAATACTTTGCACACAACTCAAAATATATTGTATTTATGCACATGAAAAGTATTGTACCCATAGGGTATGAAAGCATTTGAATAATACACCTCAAATACTATTATTTGTTGGCAGTTGTGCATAACACTTGGTAGAAAACGGGGTTTGTGATGCGTTTAACCATCCAATACATATCCAATGGCAAGATATTTTGCACGCAACTCAAAATAAGTTTTATTTTTACTTGTTCAAAGCATCATACCCTTTGGGTATGAGCGCATTCAAATAATACACCTCACTAGGTACTATTTCTTGGCAGTTATGCATAACACTTCGTGAAAAAAGGTGTTTGTGGCATGCTTGACCATCCAAAGAATATTTGATGGACATGATATTTTACACACGCCTCAACACAAGTTGTATTGATGTGTGTGCAAAGTATCATGACCATTGGGTATGAGCGCATTCGAATGACACACCTTAGATACTATTTTTTTACGGTTGTGCATAACACTTGGTGAAAAACGGGGTTTGTGGTGACTTTGACCATCTAGAGCATATTTGATGGGCATGATACTTTGCAAACAGCTCAAAATAGATTATATTTATACTCGTGCAAAGTATCATGCCCATTGGGTATGTGCATGTTCGCATAACACACCTCAAAGCATGTTTTTTGGTGATTGTGCATAACACTTGGTGAAAAATGGGGTTTGTGGCAAGTTTAACCATCCAAAGCATATCTGATGGACAGAATACTTTGTAGAAGCCTCAACATAGGTTGGATTGACATAAGTGAAGATTATCGTGTCCATCAGGTATGTGCGCGTATGAATAATGCACCTGAAATAATATTTTTTGATGGTTGTGCATAACACTTGATGGAAATGGGGTTTGTGGTGACTTTGACCATCCAAAGCATATACAATGGGTATGATAATTTGTATGTGCATTAACATAGGTTGGATTCATGTGCTTGGGGGGGTCACTCATCATATGTAACCCTATCACGTGAGTTCAACAGAAGGACATTTTTAATATAACACTTATTTCATTAATTTTGGACTCATATGTCTACTTTTGGACTATTCCTTAAAGTCCTTCCCAACTGAAAAGTTTACTTTATGAAACTGTCATTCGAGAATCAAAAGTTTACTTTCTGGCACTATCATTTTCACATAAGACATTTCAAAATATCTCTCTATAATGTTGTACAAATAATGCAAAAACTACTATTAAATCCTAAATTTGTATTTCTTGTTTATAAGAATCATATTCTTAAAATAAAAAATCCGAGTTATTAGTTTAAATCCATGAAAAACCATGCTATTGAGGATTCACAACATTTTAAAAATGTATACATAAGAGACGTGTAAGACTCTTTTTACTTTCAATGCAGAAAACTATAACACTCTTGAATATTCAAGAAATTAAAACGTTTATATACACATGAGACATGATGGAAGCCTCTTTTGTACTCCAAAAAATAGCAATAGCTATGCTTGCAATTTTACATTATCATGTCATAAGTTTTACAACAAATATTGCTCTGGATGAGTCTTTGTACAAAGGATCTCCTGTGGCCTTTTCAATAATTTAATTTTTCCTTTACAATGAGTTTAGTACAAATGGGCGATCCAAACATTTGCTTGTTTGAATGTCCTTTTCTATCATGATCACAGAAATGAGCGATCCAAACATTTGCTTGTTCCGAATGTCCTTTCTGTCGTCACTTGTCGCTTGGGTGCCATCTTCATTCACTCTCATCTGACAACCACCACCACCTTCACTCTTTCTCGATATTTGAATGGTGTTATCATGGGCATTCTTCATTTGCGCTATCTCCTTCTACTTCCTCCCGGGCGAGCATCTTTGTGAACTCTCTAATGTGCGTAATAATTGGTTGCGGTAATTTTATTTTGTCTTCTACATCATACCCCATGTGCTTCTTTGTTTTCTTTGACCTTGATTTCCAGGATACTATGACTGTCTCTGTGGAAAGTCTTGAAATTGCTTCATGGTTTGGGATCCATTCCTTTTTCAAACAACTACTATACAATGTACTGTTATCTTGGTTCTCCTTCCTGCCCCTTGGCTCATACCATACCGCTATAAATGTTGTAGCTCTCCCCCGGTCATCCATGCTCACGTCAACTACTTTCGCAACCCAAAACTTCACGTTCTCATGTTCATCATCCGATGGTCGAACTGCAACAAAACAATGGACATCTATGTCTATTTGTGGCATAAACTCTCTCTTCTTGGGTCCACAATATGGACGTGGGAGCAACGATTCAAACTCATTTTCAAAGAGACCACATGCTGGACACAAGTCATTACCAACATTTGGCCAAAATAAAGGCCGTTCTGCCTTAATATCATCTTCTCGCATTTTTGCAAGGTCCTTTATCAATTGGTAGGTCTTGCTAATTACAACAGTAGTGTGTTCCTTCCAAGAGGGCTTCCAATCAGGAAATCTCCGGAGCATTTCCTCTTTGTATGCAATAAAAGCTTTTAAGCCTTCTATTTCACCTTTGGATTTCTTGCTGAATTCTTTTATAGGAGCCCATGTTGGATGCATTTCTTTGCTCGAGATTGAAGTTAAGAGAGAGTAAGGTTCTTCAGGTTCCCATTTTGTATCAAGAGAATAGTGTTGCCATTGCATCACTGGTTTTTCATCCTTTAAGAAAAATTGAAAATAGTGTGGAGCGCTATGACCAATCAGGGCATCACCACCTTTTTGTATGAAAGGTAGAATAAAGCTCTTCCAATCATACATCCTCTCAACCATTGAGCATATTGTTCCTTCCTTACGGCCACCAACTTGCCTCCCACATTTTCTTATCAAGTCATCCATTGTCTCCATGTCCTTGTGTTTTAGTTCTCTTGAAACTGTGCTAAATACCTGATCGATATCCTCATGTGTGTGCCCAACCAACAAAAACCCAACTTCAATCTCATTGAAGATTCTATGAGCGATTAGCATTGAGCAAAATGCAAAGAAGAGTACATTCTTATTCTCTCGTCCGCAATTGTCTGCTTGTATTCTCAAAGTTGCTGGTAGGTGACCTTTTTCTGCATGTACATTGTGAATTGCCTTCATAACGGATGTTACAACTTGATTGCTATCGTGTAGATGCAAGGAATCAATCCATATGTCTGCAAAAAACTTAAATCCGTGCACTAACACTCCACATAGATGTGTCTTTAAAAAGTATTTGCCTTGTAGCTTAGGTGGAGTGTTAACGAATCGAGGTAATGTTGTTGTATTTTGATCCATACCATCTACAATAATGCACATGTACTCATTTGGGTGAGAAATAGCTTGCTCCTTCCAAAATGCATATTTTATTCTAGAATGTCGAACAAGTCCATGATGAAATTCTCTCTTTCTTTTGTAAGCTTCTTTTTGTTCTGGAGATGTTGCACTCTCAAGTGCTCGCTTTAGATCATCACAGTCGTTGCACTTTGACATTTTTTGCCTCTTTGGGATTTTAACATGTACCCAAAGCTTTTTTTCCAAAGAGTATACAAAGTATGAAAAGATGCCGGTGCATGCCCTCTTTGCCTCTGTGTTTCTCCAATAGAGTTAAATACTTCTTTTTTGGTCAAACCTATTGGAAGATGCATTTCTGATAGGTGGGGTTGCGGTAAAGCATTTTCATAAATGTAATCTTTCAAAATTGATGTTGCCGCAACTGTTGAGGCTCTTGTTTTGGGCCTTCCTATGTTTCCATGAATGTTAAATTTAACTCCATACTTTGCTTTATTAGCCAAATTCCAATATGTGCCATGTGATAATCCTGTAATAATGCGATATGCATTATTGCATATACTTTTTCCATTTATAAGAGGCCTTATTTGATGTCCTGAACTTCGCCTTCTCTTATCATTTACAAGAAAGCAAGACAATCTCGTGAGTAGGTATTCATTTCTTCTGCTTCCTTTCCTTTGCCAGACATGTTCTCTACAACCCTTGATGTCATGTAAGTTAATGGATCGCATACATGTATGCTTACAGCATGTAGATCGCATTGCTTTTAGCATAACATCTTCATTCATTACTCTTATTCTCTTTGGTTGCTTTTCTGGATCTGCCTGCACTCGTTGTCTTTTCATGCATCTGTATGTCCGTTTTGGGACCTTCTGTACATTCTTATTTGGATTTGTGTAGTTCTCCTTGTAAGATTTATTTGTCACGTTGTTTTCATGAGATGTTGCATCCTTGATCTTATCACTCTGACAGTCAAATACTGAATATTCCTTTGTTGATGTCATCCTTGCTTTTGATACATTCGTCAAACCATTTGTAACATTTACAAGACACCGAATAGTCCTTTGTTGATCTCATCCCTACTTTTGATACAATCGTAGAACCACTTGTCACAATGGCATTAGAGTGTCCCGAATGATCTTCAAACTCATCTATTCCTGAGAGAACATCACTCATTGATGCACTTTCTATGGATTTCATAACTCCATAGTCAGTGGTGATAGAGTGTCTAGAATGATCTTCAAACTCATCTATTCCTGAGAGAACATCGCTCATTGATGCACTTTCTATGGATTTCATAACTCCATAGTCTTGAAACTCCTCTACTCCAGAGAGAACATCACTCATTATACTATCGTGCATGATTTCCATAATTCCATAGTTACCTGCTTTGACTCCAAGAACTTTATCAATATCCATGAAGCCATCCATGCTTGAAAATATAACACTTTTGACATCTTTGCCCAAGTTCTCAATGTGCATGAACTCATCCACCCCGGATAAGGCATCACTTGTGAAATGTTTTTCTTTCTCGGTACCAATGAACTCATCGACTTCTGATAAGACGTCAGTGCTATAGTTGAGTGCATTGGAATCATCCATCTCTGAAGGAATAGAGCTTGGTACATTGGCATATTCTTTCAATTCTTTGATGTTGTAGTATACATTATGTTTATCATTAAAAACCACATGCCGAGTCTTTCCAATCTTTAAAAATTGCATGCTCCATCTCAAATCCTTACCTACCTCATAGTAGGGACCATCCAATGACATTGAGTTATCATCCATACCATCATCAATAACTTTTTGAATTCTCATCTGCGCAAATGTCCAGTGTTCAACTTGTTCAAATCCCAAGACTTGACCTTCTGCTACATACTTATTTGTAAATGATAACATTTGTAAAATATCTCCCACTCTAAAATCCAAAGATATGCACTTTGTATTCCTGATGACATGTGTTGGATAAGTCTCATCTCTGTCCCATGGAATAAATGCTTTGTTCGAAGTATTATAGGGCATAACATCTCCAAGGATTTCCATATCCCCACACTTATGCTTTAGCTCAACATGTGCACTAAGAATCCTTGATACGATAACCGCCACCTTATCTTCGCCAAGTCTTCTAAAGTGACAAATAGAACTTGGATCACTTTCATGGATTGTAGCAAATGCAACTACTTCTCTTTTGCAACATAAAATCACCTCCATCCCCGGAATAAATTTTGTAGCCATCTCCTTTGTGAGTTTCCTTTGCAAACAAGCTGTAATAACCATTATAAAGAACATTAGTCTCTTCTCAATAATCTACTTTATTAATGATTTAAAAATCTAGAACTTGTTTGAAAATTTAATTAGACACTAACCAATAACAACCGTAAACCAATAACAACCCTAAACCCTAAACCGTAAACCAAAACAACCCTCAACCCTCAACCCTAACCAATAACAACCCTAAACCCTAACTCCCAAACCCTAAACCCTAAACCCTAACCCCCAAACCCCAAACCCTAACTCGCAAACCCTAAACCCCAAACCCTAAACCCTAAACCCCAAACCCTAAACCCTAACTCCCAAACCCTAAACCCTAAACCCTAAACCCTTAACCCTAACCCCCAAACCCTAAACCCTAAACCCTAACCCCCAAACCCTAAACCCTAACTCCCAAACCTTAGCCCTAAACCCTTAACCCTAACTCCTAAACCCTAAACCCTAAACCCTAAACCCTAACCCCCAAACCCTAAACTCTAAACCCTAACTCCTTAACCCTAAACCCTTAACCCTAACCCGCAAACCCTAAACTCTAAACCCTAACCCCAAAACCCTAAACCCTAACTCCCAAACCCTAAACCCTAAACCCTACCTCCCAAACCCTAAACCCTAAACCCCAAACCCTAAACCCTAAACCTTAAACTCTAACTCCCAAACCCTAAACCCTAACTCCCAAACCCTAACCCCCAAACCCTAAAACCTAAACCCTATATCCTAAACCCTATCCCCCAAACCCTATACCCTAAACCACCAAACTCTAAACCCTAACCCCCAAACCCTAACCCTCAAACCTTGAACCCTAAACCTACTTTATTAATGATTTAAAAATCTAGAACTTGTTTGAAAATTTAATTAAACACTAACCAATAACAACCCTAAACCCTAAACCCTAAACCCTAAACCAAAACAACCCTAAACCCTCAACCCTCAACCCTCAACCCTAACCAATAACAACCCTAAACCCTAAACCCTAAACCCTAACTCTCAAACCCTAAACCCTAAACCCTAAACCCTAACCCCCAAACCCTAAACCCTAAACCCTAACCCCCAAACCCCAAACCCTAACTCCCAAACCCTAAACCCCAAACCCTAAACCCTAAATCCCAAACCCTAAACCCTAACTCCCAAACCCTAAACCCTAAACCCTAAACCCTAACCCCCAAACCCTAAACCCTAACCCCCAAACCCTAAACCCTAACTCCCAAACCTTAGCCCTAAACCCTTAACCCTAACTCCTAAACCCTAAACCCTAAACCCTAAACCATAACCCCCAAACCCTAAACTCTAAACCCTAACTCCTTAACCCTAAACCCTTAACCCTAACCCCCAAACCCTAAACTCTAAACCCTAACCCCCAACCCTAAACCCTAACTCCTAAACCCTAAACCCTAAACCCTAACTCCCAAACCCTAAACCCTAAACCCTAAACCCTAAACCCCAAACCCTAAACCCTAAACCTTAAACTCTAACTCCCAAACCCTAAACCCTAACCCCCAAACCCTAACCTCCAAACCCTAAACCCTAAACCCTAAATCCTAAACCCTAACCCCCAAACCCTAAACCCTAAACCACCAAACTCTAAACCCTAACCCCCAAACCCTAACCCTCAAACCTTGAACCCTAAACCCTAACTCCCAAATCTTAAACCTTAAACCCTAAACCCTACCCCAAACCCTAAATCCAAACCACCAAACCCTAAACCCTAACTCACAAACCCTAAACCCTAACCCTAACTCACAAACCCTAAACCCTAACCCTAACTCACAAACCCTAAACCCTAAACCCTAACTCACCAAACCCCAAATCCTAAACCCAAACCACGAAATCCTAAACCTTAAATCCTATGAGTGTTTTCAAGTAATATCATTTATTTAAGTAATAGTTTTAATTAGAATTCATAAGTAATAGTGGAATTGATAGTTGGGAGGGTGGTAGTGGGAGAAAGGGAGAGTGGGAGAGGGAGTGGGAATGGGGGCGGTGGGGGTGGGGGTGGGGGTGGGAGGATGGGAGTGGGAGTGGGAGAGGGAGTGGGAATGGGGGAGGTGGGGCTGGGGGTGGGGGTGGGAGAATGGGAGTGGGAGTGGGAGAGGGAGTGGGAATGGGGGAGGTGGGGGTGGGGGTGGGAGAATGGGAGTGGGAGTGGAAGAGGGAGTGGGAATGGGGGAGGTGGGGGTGGGGTGAGGGTGGGAGGATGGGAGTGGGAGGGGTGGGGAGTGGGAGTGGGAGGATGGGAGTGGGAGAGGGAGTGGGAATGGGGGAGGTGGGGGTGGAAGTGGGAGGGGTGAGGTGGGAGGATGGGAGTGGGAATGGGGGAGGTGGGGGTGGAAGTGGGAGGGGTGGGGTGGGAGGATGGGGGAGGGAGTGGGAATGGGGGAGGTGGGGGGGTGGGAAAATGGGAGTGGGAGTGGGAGTGGGAGAGGGAGTGGGAGGATGGGAGTGGGAGGGGTGAGGTGGGAGGATAAGGGTGGGAGTGGGAATGGGGGGGGAGGGGTGGGGGTGGGAGGATGGGAGTGAGAGGTGGAGGTGGGAGGATGGGAGTGGGTGGGAGAATGGGAGTGGGAGTGGGAGTGGGAATGGGGGAGGTGGGGGTGGGGTGAGGGTGGGAGTGGGAGGGGTGGGGTGGGAGGATGGGAGTGGGAGAGGGAGTGGGAATGGGGCGTGGGAGTGAGAATGGGGGAGGTGGGGTGGGAGGATGGGGGTGGGAGTGGGAGTGGGAATGGGATGGGAGTGGGAATGGGGTGGGAGGATGGGAGTGGGTGGGAGAGAGAGAGAAGATAATCTAATAGAGAGGCCAATGGGAGAGGAGATAATGTTATAGAAGGACCAATGAGAGAGAAGCACTTAAAACCCTAGTTTTTCTTATATATACTCTCCTTCTCTCATTTCAACAAGGAAGAGCAAGAGGAGAAGCAAAAAGAGGAGGAAGAGCAAAAGCAAGCACAAGCATAGATTTCAACTTTTTTCCAAGTACTTTTTTTAAAATTTGTATTCTTTGAAATTTTATTATAGAGAGAGAACTTAGAGAGAGAAAAGTGAAGGAAAGATTTTTAGAGAGAGAATATAAGAGAGAGAGTCTTGCTGCCTCGGCAGCAAAAGAGAGAGAGAGAAAGAGAGAGGGAGAGAGAGAAGAGAAGAGGGGGGAAAGAGAGGGGAGAGAAAGGGAGGGGGGAGAGAAGGGGGAGGGGGGGGAAGAGAGGGGAGAGAGGGGGGAAGCCGCGAGGGGGGGGAGAGAGAGAGGGGGGGAGGCCGCTGCCGCGGCAGCGGAGAGACGGGGGAGAGGGAGGGGAGGGGGGGGAGGGAGGGGAGGGGAGGGGAGAGAGAGAGGCGACAGCGAGAGAGGAGGGAGGGGGAGAGAGAGAAGGGGGGCGCGGCAACGAGAGAGAGGGGGAGGGAGAGAGAGAGAAGGGGGGCCGCGGCACAGCGAGAGAGGAGGAGGGGGGGGAGAGAGAGAAGGGGGGGCAGCGAGAGAAAGGGGAGGGAGGTCGTTGCCGCGACAGCGGGGAGAGGGGAGGGGAGAGGGAGGGGAGGGGAGGGGAGAGAGAGAGGGGGGGCCACTGCCGTGGCAGTGAGAGAGGAGAGGGGGGGGAGAGAGAAGGGGAGGGGCCGCGGCAGCGAGAGAGAGGGGGAGGGAGAGAGAGAGAGGGGGGGCAGCTGCGGCGGCAGCGAGAGAGGAGGGGGGGGAGAGAGAGAAGGGGGGGCCGCTGCCGCGACAGCGAGAGAGGAGAGGGGGGGAGAGAGAGAAGGGGGAGGCGCGGCAGCACGAGAGAGGGGGGGAGAGAGAGAGAGAGGGGGGGGAGGCCGCTGCCGTGGCAGCGGAGAGAGGGGGGAGAGGGAGGGGGAGGAGGGGGGAGAGAGAGGAGGGGGGGCTGCCGCGGCAGCGAGAGAGGAACGGGGGGGAGAGAGAGGAGGGGTGGCGCGAGAGAGAGGGGAGGGAGAGAGAGAGAGGGGGGGCCGCTGCCGCGGCAGCGAGAGAGGAGGGGGGAGGGAGAGAGAGAAGGGGGGGCAGCGAGAGAGAGGGGAGGGAGAGAGAGAGAGGGGGGGCCGCTGCCGCGGCAGCGAGAGAGGAGGGGGGGAGAGAGAGAAGGGGGGGCAACGAGAGAGAGGGGGGGAGAGAGAGAGAGGGGGGAGAGGGAGGGGAGGGGAGGGGAGGGGAGGGGAGAGAGAGAGGGGGGGGCCGCTGCCGCGGCAGCGAGAGAGGAGGGGGGGGAGAGGGAAGGGGGAGAGGGAAGAGAGAGAGGGGGGAGAGGGAAGAGAGAGGGGGAGGGCCGCTGCCGCGGCAGCGAGAGAGGAGGGGGGGAGAGAGAGAAGGGGGGGCACGGTAGCGAGAGAGAGGGGAGGGAGAGAGAGAGGGGGGGCCGCTGCCGCGGCAGCGAGAGAGGAGGGGGGGGAGAGAGAGAAGGGGGGGCAGCGAGAGAGAGGGGGGGGAGAGAGAGAGAGGGGGGAGAGGGAGGGGAGGGGAGGGGAGAGAGAGAGGGGGGGCCGCTGCCGCGGTAGCGAGAGAGGAGCGGGGGGGAGAGAGAGAAGGGGGGGATGCGGCAGCGAGAGAGAGGGGGAGGGAGAGAGAGAGAGGAGGGGGGCCGCTGCGGCGGCATCGAGAGAGGAGGAGGGGGGGAGAGAAAGGGGGGGAGGAGAGAGAGACAGGGGGGAGGCCGCTGCCGCGGCAGTGGAGAGAGGGGGGGGAGAGGGAGGGGTGGGAGAGGGAGGGGGGCGAGGGGAGAGGAGAGAGAGAGGGGGGCCGCTGCCGCAGCAGCGAGAGAGGAGGGGGGGCGAGAGAGAGGGGGGCGCGGCAACGAGAGAGAGGGGGAGGGAGAGAGAGAGAGAAGGGGGGGCCGCTGCCGCGGCAGCGAGAGAGAAGGGGGGAGAGAGAGAGAAGGGGGGGAGGGGGAGAGAGAGAGAGGAGGGGGGCGCGGCAGCGAGAGAGAGGGGGAGGGAGAGAGAGAGAGGGGGAGCCGCTGCCGTGGCAGCGAGAGAGAAGGGGGGGAGAGAGAGAGAAGGGGGTGGGAGAGGAGGGGGCGGCAGATAGAGAAGGGGAGGGGGGGGCCGCTGTCGTGGCAGCGAGAGAGAAGGGGGGAGAGAGAGAGAAGGGGGGAGGCGCAGCGAGAGAGAGGAGGGAGAGAGAGAGAGAGGGGGGGCTGCTGCCGCGGCAGCGAAAGAGAGGGAGGGGGGAGAGAGAGAGAGAGGGAGAGAGAGAGAGAGAGGGGGGGAGGCCGCTGCCGCGGCAGCGAGAGGGAGAGAGGGGGGGGGAGAGAGAGAGGGGAGGGCAGAGAGAGAGAGGGGGGAGGCCGCGGCAAGTGAGAGAGAGAGTGGGGAGCGCAAGTGAGAGAGAGGGAAAAGGTGAGGAGAGAGTGGGAGAGAGAGAGAGAGAGGGGAAATGAAGAGGAGGGGAGAGAGTAGACTAAGATGAGAGGAAACGTAGACTAGAGCAGAGAGGAAAGAGAGAGAGAGAAGAGTGAGAGAGATGGACGAGAGATGAAAATTTAGAGAGGGAGGACACAAGAGAAAGTACGATCGAGATAGAAAATCTTACCAATGAAGAGGAGAAATGAGTGGGCGACGATCGAGAAAAGATAAAGGAGAGATGTTTTGATGGAAGAATTTGGGAGCTACGATCAATGAGGCATATGAGAGGAGATTGGTGTGTGATTTAGTCGAAACTTAAACAAACAAAACTATAAACCTTGGTGTTTGATGAAAATTTAGAGAGGAAGGGCACAAGAGAAAGTACGATCGAGATAGAAAATCTTACCAATGAGGAGAAAAAATGAGTGGGCAACGATCAAGAAGAGATAAAGGAGAGATGTTTTGATGGAAGAATTTGGGAGCTACGATCAATGAGGCATATTAGAGGAGATTGGTGTGTGATTTAGTCGAAACTTAAACAAACAAAACTATAAACCTCGGTGTTTGAAAAGAGAAACGTGTGGAAACTAGAATTTCAAATTTCTCGCCTTTTTTTAAACTATGAATCCTTGTGTTTGAAAAGATAAACGTGTGAAAACTTGAAAATTGTGATAAAAGACAACCTTGTGTTTCAAAAGACAAACGCGTGGATGTGAAAAGACAAATGTATGCTAAAAGCAAAACTTGTAGAAACTTGAATTTTAAATTTTTCTTTGTTTTTGAATTTAAAATGAGTTTCACTTTCATATTCAATTTACTAGTTTAATTTAGACTATAATGCATTTTGTTTTGGAATATAAAAAGTATAGTTTTAATTTTATTACATTTTAAATTAAAATTTTAAAAGTAGTTTAACTTACATTCGTTATTATTGCTTTAATTTATTTCTTTTTAGGGAGAATTAATATATTCTTCTAGGTAAATATTAAATTTTTAATTTTAAGTCTTATTTTCTTTATTTTACGTTATTTTTTCATAAACTTTAAGTTAAACTACTTTATTGTTTTTATTATTTAAATTCAAATTTATTAAGATTTTAACTTCTTATTAATGTGAATGTTCAATTCTTATGAGTTGTAAGTAAATTAGTTTTTGAAAATATAAATTTTATCTTTTTTAAAATGAGAAGGGGGAGGGAGAGAGAGAGAAGGGGGGGGCCGCTGTCGCGGCAGCGAGAGAGAAGGGGGGGGGGAGAGAAGGGGGGGGAGAGAGAGAGAAAGGGGTGGGAGGATGGGAGTGGGAATGGGGAAGGTGAAAGAATGGGCGTGGGCGTGGGAGTGAGAATGGGGGAGGTGGGGTGGGAGGATGGGGGCGGCAGCGAGAGAGAAGGGGGGGGAGAGAGAGAGAAGGGGGGGGAGAGAAGGGGGGGAGAGAGAGAGAAAGGGGTGTGAGTTTAAAAAAGATAAAATATAAATTTTATCTTTTTTAAACTCACAACCTTAGTGTATTAAAAAGAATAATGGAAAATAGATTATTTTTTGCTTTTAATTCGCAACCTAAGGATATTAAAAAGAACAATGGAAAAGAAATTATTTCTTGCTTTTCTTCGCTTCGACGGTTGGTGTAGTCTAGATTAGCATAGATTAGTTTGTCCTTAGAGGAGAGAACTCCAAAAAAACCAATCAAAGCCATGCTCAAAATTTCTCGACTAGTTCCTAATCGGAGTCAATCCATTCGTTCACATTCGGTTTCACAGTCACAACCACCCTACCATTTAAGCAACGATTAAGGTTTTTAAACTTTCAAGATGATTGAAAGTTGTATCAGTGGACATGACAGATTACAGTTGTGGAAGTTGACAGAGCATTTTACACTTATATCAGTTGCGGGAGTTGACAGAGCATTTTGCACTTATATATGACAGACTTCAAATTTGTATTCAGAGATCATTGTAAATCCTTATTTTTTTTCACATTTATGCTCTAAGCCTTGTAAAGCCTTTTAGGCTATTCCCAAAGCATGAAATTGATACTTATATGATTGGGAAGAATAAAAACTTGAGGTGTATTAATGGGACTCATTGTACTTTTGATTTTTCAATGTAATTGTAGTTTGTCAAAGTACTTAAAATTTGTGTTGTGCTTGAATACAGGATGGATCTTGAGGCTACAGCATTTGTCAATGGTATGACACTGAAATAAAAAAGGAAGAATTTATGCCCCAAAGGACTTCACAAACTGGACAGTTGTTGACACAACAAAGAAAGCATGGTTCTTGGTCTTAAGTAAAGGAAATCTCATTCTAGTGATGACAAAGAGAGAGTTGGAGAAAGATGAGTGGGCATCAAATGTATCTTTCTCAAAGAGCAATTTGATTCAAGGGGGCACCTTAGTAGGAATAAAAATTGAAAAAGACAGCAGTACAATGATGATTTACACAAAGTCAAGAATGAGCAACAGATCGTTTCTTCTTTCTAAGAAAGATGCAATGCACTTTGTGATGCCGCCGCCAAAAGCACCTAGATTTCTTGAATTGGTTCCTGCATTGGAGATCCTTCAACATGTGTGGGAAAAATTTCCCATTGAGGAAGCAAGAAAAATGCAGTCAAAGATTATCCTTGAATACTTTCAGGGTGTCATTGAACAAGGTTCAACTTCATTGGAGGGACCTAAGGTGCAAGAATCCACACATGAGAAAGGAAGTGATGAGACACGCCATGTAAACCTGGTTCATGGTAATACAAATGAGAGAGGAAGTGGAGTGGATGAGACAGAACACATTGTAGCAATGGATGAGGGTCTTGTACACGTGGATGCTTACAAGGGATCTACATTTGAGACAGGAATTGAATTGGTGGAGACCGGACATGCACATGCATCTCAGACAGAAATTGAATTGAGTGAGACACGACATGCATCAGATAAGACAGGACATGCACACACATCTCTTGTTCATGGTATTACTCACTTAGATGGTGTAACTCATGAAGTTGATGGAATAACAGAACAAGTGAAGCCCTTAAGTATACCTGAAGTTGAGGCAATAGAAGAAGAAGTAGGAATAAACCTCGACGTCAAATGCAAAAGGCAAGTACTTCACGAGCTACAGTTCCAAGTCCTATAACTGGAAAAAGAGGTCGTTCACATACAAAGAAAGGGCAAAGAAGAGAAGAGAAAGAACATGAAGAGGATGCGGAGGGTCTTGAAATGGAGTCAGATCTAGAAGCAGAAATGTTATCAATGAAGAACCTAAATCTTCGCTTGAATGAGGCTGTGACAGATGAGGATCCAGGATATATATGGGGCCAGAAGACTCAAGTTATACATGCTTCAACAGTGGTCAAAGCAAGTGTCTTCACCAACAGTAGGACCTTAGATACAGCCTATGCTGAAAAGATTTTTTAGGCTTTGATTGATGGAAAAAAACCAGTTGTTTCTAATTTGGTACTCCGTCGAAGAACATTTTGGCCAGTCATGGGAGATTATAGTCAATCCATCAATTTCTCTCAGCCTATAGATTTTGAGATGCAATTCACTAAGTTCCTCGGAAAACAAGTTCCCTCACTTCAAGAAGGATAGAGTTCAGTGAATGATCCAGAACGACATATAAGGGATGCCAAGAGAAATTTCTTAGCTCATTGTACATTTGAGGCAATAGATGGTCAGCACTATGCCTATGCTTGTAATGAGCGCTCTAGAGATGCATACAAGAAAGGAGAAATTACTTATCAAACCTTCGTGAGTGTGCCTCAATTTCACTACTATTCTGCATGCATTTGTATCTTCAAGAACGAGAAAAAATATTTGATTGAGTCGGAAAGACTTAATCATGACATTTATGCACTACGAAAAATCACCTCCACTTCAGAGATGTTGCTCAAAGCTAGGACCATATGGAAAACTTTTAATTCTCCTTTGACCACTCTCAAAAGAACTGCAACTAAAGTGGAAGCGGATAATCTTGTTGACTTCTACACATGCTCTCGGGGGGGTCACTATGAATAAACCCTCTATATCACGTGCGTTCAAAGCCTATTTCTTAAATCCCTTATCTGTAAAATTTTCATTAATAAAATGTACCCCTTTTCTATACAAATCTGTAAATTTTTTCCTAAAGTATTTTAAATAGTCCCTTATGTATATTTATTTTTGTAAATTTTAGGAATAAAAAATATCCTTTTGTTGAACTCACGTGATAGGGTTACGTATGATGAGTGACCCCCCCGAGCACATGCTTGAGTGCCATTGTACCAAGGGGAAAGCAGGAAAGAGCAGAGGTGATTACAAGCATTAAGACAGTAAGGGATATGTATCAAGACTACACAAGCATACTTTTCCGTAGTGATGAAGTTTTTCATTAGATCAAAGACGTGTGTCTTGCATGTGAGAAAGGAGATGTCACATATGAGGCTCCATCATTGATTAAAGAGAAGGCAAAGAAGATTGAGAAAAAAGAGATGACAGCTCGGATGTGGAGGCCTTTAAGAAACCTACCAGACAAATACGCAAGTCTTGCTGCAGAGAAATTAATGTCCAAAGAATGGTTTTTTGGCAAAAAGGATAAAGATCATTGCATGGAAGATTGCATCATCCAACAGGTCAAGCGTGATGCAGTAAAGAGTGCAATTGAATATTTATTGGGAGAAAAAAATATTCCAATTAGCCAATGTAAAATTGATCATAACATTGTGAGGCAGATGGCATCAGCTTTACCGTCAGCTAAACAGAAGGCTTGGGCGCATAAATGGGTGAAGGTAGAAGATGATGGATATGAAATTACTCCCTCTATGAGAAGTGACATTCCGGAAAATGTGTATGCATATGCACAAAAAGTCATCAATAAGCACACTCTCAGAAAAGAAAAAACTTTGAAGAAGGGCTTTTATTTCATACATGAAATCATTTCAGAGTCTGGAAAGAGTGTTGAGTGTAAGGGAGTTTCATTGAATGATTTTTTGTCCGACGACACTGCTTGGGAGAGACCTCAGCTTTTCTTTGTCTATGAAATATCACCGGATGACATTCATCAACTCCTTGACAGAATATTACATACCACCATTGGTAGAGTGGGACAATGTAATATAGTCATATTTGCTGATAAAGATGACAAGGAACAAATGTCTGCTACCCTAGAAAAACAATATGGTAATGAGCTTAAGATTTACAATGGGATATACTCAAGAAAAAGGGACAAGAGAGAATGCGGTCTCAAGATACAGAGTCTAGAAACCTTTTTCTTGTGCATGAAGAGCCCTTACAATGATCACTCCTTACAAAACAATATAAGAGGGAATGCAAAGAGATTGCAACTACTGCTAGAAGAGCATGAAGCTCCAAGTCCCCTCCATTGCAACGCAAATCACTATGAAAGGCTGGCAAAAAGTGCTGATCTTTTAATTAGTATGATAGAATTTTTGCTACCGTCCGGATGGGAAGTCACATTGTGTCGAATGGGACATCTGTTTGAAGCTCTTATCAGAAAAGGACACAATGTAAATATTATTGAGAGCCCTGCTTGCTTGGAATACCTTGATACCGTGGCTTCTCTCACAATAAAGTTTGATAAGAAAGGTCCGATCTCACATGAAGAGGATGACATAGAGATGATCATGTATGATGAGAGTAAGAAAGATGATGAAAATGATCAAAGCTCTGGATATAATAGTGAGGACACCAGCGATAGCAAGGAAGTAGAAGAAGATGGATATGACACTGACCTTGCTACCGTGGCTTCTCTCACAATAAAGTTTGATAAGAAAGGTCCGATCTCACATGAAGAGGATGACATAGAGATGATCATGTATGATGAGAGTAAGAAAGATGATGAAAATGATCAAAGCTCTGGATATAATAGTGATGGACACCAGCGATAGCAAGGAAGTAGAAGAAGATGGATATGACACTGAAGGTTACATAAAAAGACCACGAAGATATGTAGAGGTATGAAAACTTATGTTTAATTTTCTTTATTCATTTAAAGGTCTTTTTAAATTTATAATTAATTTAAAATTTTGAATCTCATAATTATTTTATCCTTTTATAGGAGAAGGGAGAGGAGGAGGATGAGGAGGACATAGCTGGAGCAGAGAATATAGAAAGCTCATCTCAAGAAAGCAAAGTTGCTCTGGCTATCCATCGGATGACTCTAGAAAATAATCATACATTGCAGCAAATGGAGAAGTCATTTCAAGTTAGGTTTCAAGTTCGAGAACAACCTCTTACTTTTATATTCGATGAAGAGGACATTTCAATCTTCATAAACTTCAAGAAAGAGGTCAATGACAAGGTCATAATAGCCATCCTCAGGTTTGACACAAACTTTTTACTGACTTTATGCTTTTGTATTTCCATTGGATCAAATGAACTAATATTCTTTTCTTTTTATTGCAGTATGGTTTTACAACAGCTTCCCCTATATATACAAAGATGTGCATATATGGTCGATCCTCTTGTTTCTAGTGTACTTAGCGATAAGCAAAAGACCATAGATGATGTTTTTAAGTGGTTGCAACCTATTGATTTGACTGCGGCGCAAGTTATCTTTACCGCATATCACGAGGAGTGAGTATCAATCCCTACCTAGCTTATCTCTTACATTATGGAGGATTATATCAAATAATAATTATTCTTAATTGATAATGCAGCTTGCATTGGAGCTTGGTAATTGTGGACATCTTAGCCAAGCAATGCTTCTTTGTCAATTCAATAGCATCTATCCATGGTAGTGTGTCAGAGTAAGTATAACCTACTTGTGTCATAATTATGTCAATGAGATGCATCCTATGCAATGCGCACATTCATTTATGTTTTCTATTTTGATGTGTAGATCTGCTCGAAAGTTGGTAGGTGCTATAGATGCACTTATGCAAATGGAGGGTGACTTGGAAGATCAAATAGAGTATGTAACATGCCCTGCAGCGAAGCAGAATGATGACCACAGTTGTGGGTGGAGAGTCGGATATAACTGCTTTTTGCTCCTTGCTCAAATTTTTAATTTGAGAGGCGGTGAAACCTCATTGTCGACATATACAGACTTGCATCTATATGCATTTATGTCATCTATCATTAAGGCATTTATTGATAATGTGGTGGAGCATCCAGAGGAAACATTGGTTGCTACGCCCATAAGTTGTCCTAATGTAACCGCTGTATTTGACGAAATGGGGAGCTCTTCTGAGGTTAGGGTCATCATTAGCAAGCAACCTCGTGTTTTGACTTTTGGTAGCGAGGAAGTTACAATCCTCTCCGACCCTTTGAAAGAGGCTAATGACAAAGTCATGATGGCCATCCTCAGGTTTGATATGAACATCTCTTGGCTTGATACTTTAATCATTTGATTCAATCTGCTTCTAACATTTGTTTATTTATTGCTGCAGTTTATATCTCGTTTTCCTAGATCAGTACAGAATCGCGTCTGTATGCTCGATTCTCTTCTTTCAGCTGTACTTAGTGATACCAAGAAGACAGTAGATGATGTTTGTTCAATTCTACAACCTTTATACTTGGATGGCATACTACTTGTCTTTATGCCATACTATGAGAAGTAAGTATGGTCTCAATCTTTCTTTTACTCTCTTATTTATAATATTGTGTCAATTAATACTTAATATTGTGATAAATCTTATCGCTCTTTATTGGTGATGTAGTTCACATTGGAGCCTGATAGTATGGGACCTTGATGACAACCATTGTTGGTTTGTCAACTCATTTACAGGCTTTCACGGGGTGTTCAGGTAAGTGTTCTTTTATCATATCATTATGAACATGCATCTTACTATTTACTACACAAATTCACTTTGTCATATGTCATGATGGACAGGTCTGCAAACAAGTTAGTTTCTGCGATTATGAAAATCAGGGAGCATCAAGACCAACCAAATTTCCAGACATGCCTCGCAGTGGAGTAGAAAGACATGTTTAGTAGTGGGTGGAGAATTGCCTACAACTTCATGTTGTATCTCAATGAAATTTTTGAACATGTCTCAATAGAAGCATATACCAAGCTCGAGCTACAAGATTTTGTGGCTAAGACTGTTCACTATCTAACTGCTATCATTGGGAAACAACATGATGGACTCAATGAAGAACCTAAGGGAGCCAAAGAAAAAGAAGAGACAATTCAGTCTCCTTCTGTATCACAGCCTCAAGTAGAAGCATTATAGTCTACACTTGAATTAGAGACTCAATGCATTCTTCCTACACAAGAAGTGGAGACTCAATGTGCATCTACAACATCACATCTTGTAAAGGAGGAAGAGATTAAGTCTATCCCGATTGCACCAGAAGTAGAATCTCAATGTACACCATCCACACAAGTAGAGACTCAATGTACTCTTAGAGAATCACAGCCTCAAGAGGACTCATCAGACTCTATTCAGTTGTAAAACATGTAGAAAGAAACATGAGTCCTTGAAGATTTTTATCTTGTTTGTATTGATTAATGATAGTGTTTTTAAAACTTATGTTAAATGTTGCAATAGATTAGGATATTTTATGATATTTATTCATTACAATACATTAGGTTTTACTTTTTTGAAAGTCTAATTTATTATGTACAATAAATATCTTATGATGAGAATCTAATAATTATATCATTCTTATGTTCCATCACTTTATTTTATAGATTTCAATGTACTCAAAATCTATCATTTATTATGTACAGCAAGTCTAACTTATATTATATTAAAAGAATATCTCATGATGAGATTCTAATAATTACTAACTTATATTATATTAAAATAATATCTCATGATGAGATTCTATTAATTATATCATTCTTGTGTTCCATCATTTTATTTTATAGATTTCAATGTACTATCACTATCTTACATGTCTCAAATGTCTCCCATTACGGTCTTGCATCCCATCATTTTATTTTATAATGTCTCGCATTACGGTCTTGCATCTAGTCATCTCGCATTACGGTCTTGCATCTGTAGTTCTATAAATTCCCTAGTAGTCGTTCATCTTCTATATCTCACCCGCAGCAGACACTTCTTCCACTTTGCTCTTCTTACCTTACTCCTCTCCTCAAGCTTGCTCCTTCCTCTCCTCAAGCTTGCTCCTTCCATCTTGCCCGCAGCCTTGCCTCCTCTTCTCAAGCATACTCCTTTCATCTTGCCTTACCCTCTCTAGTTACCTTCCTCACTCTTGTTACCTTCCTCACCTCGTTCGTCTTCTATATCTTTCCTCACTCTCGTTACCTTCCTCACCTCGTTCGTCTTCTATATCTCACCCGCAGCAAAAACTTCTTCCACTTTACTCTTCTTACCTTACTCCTCTCCACACTTCTTCCACTTTTAAACTCTTCTTACCTTACTCCTCTCCTCAAGCTTGCTCCTTCCATCTTGCCCGCAGCCTTACCTCCTCTTCTCAAGCATACTCCTTTCATCTTGCAGCCATTATGGATCTTTTTAAGGTAATCGATTCTGTCGAGCAAGCCATTAGCAGCCTCAAAGAATGGATTGCCGAGAACCAAGGAAAGAGAGAGGAGAGAAAGCAAAATCCAGCTCCATTAACCCAGTACGAGAAGGATGACTTTGCTTGTCAGAAGGGCTTAGAGAAGGACGAGGAAAGAAAAATAAGTATGGCTACTACTGAAATAGATAAATTGTAGTCATATAGGAGAGAGTTGATAGACTTTCAAAGTGAGATATCTTCGCATGTGGCTCGTTATGGAAGATTTTCCCCCGAGGAAGCGCAAGCCATTCGGAATAAACAAAGTGTTATGCAGGAGAAAATTCATCAATCCTTACTTCTCTTCTATAATTTTAACTACATCGATGAGGATGAGATGAGCTCAGCTCTTGAATGGGTTGAATTTAGGCTAAGGACTTGAAAATAGAAAATTCATCAAATTGAATGGCTGTAGTCTTGAAAATCTCAGGCTTAACTTTTGAAGGTGTTTATTAACACCATTAAATATTAAGAGAGTTTACAACAACCGAATCTTATTTTTTCATGTAACTTATCTAGGCTGCGTTAAATTTTATAATTTTAGTTTCATGTCCTTAAAAAATATATAAAAAAATGCTTGTTTTTATGTTTTTATATGTGCTTTGAAGATTGGGTTTTTCTTAAATTTTATCTGAAAACTAGTCCAAAAGTATATGTAAAAATGAATTTGTACATTGACAAGTCCAAAATTAATGAAATAAGTGTTATATCTAAAATTTACAAAAGTTAATTTACATATGGAAGTATTTGAAACAATTTTGGGAAAAATTTAAAGATTTGTATAGAAAAAGGATACATTTTATTAATGAAAAATTTACAGATAAGGGATTTTAGAAATAGGTCTTGAACACACGCGATATAGAGGGTTTGTACATAGTGACCCCCCGAGTTCATGTGTAACATTTATTTCATTAATTTTGGACTTGTCAATGTACAAATTTATTTTTACATATACTTTTGGACTAGTTTTTGGATAAAATTTAAGAAAAAACCAATCTTCAAAGCACATATAAAAACATTTACAAGCATTTTTTTAAAAATTTTAATAGAGATGAAACTAAAATTATAAAATTTAACGCAACCTAAATAAGTTACACGAAAAAATAAGATTCAGCAGTTGTAAACTCTCTTAATATTTAATGGTGTTAATAAACACCTTCAAAAGTTACACTATTAAGGAAACTCTCACCATATTTATAAAGGTGTTGACAAATACCAAAAGTTACAATAAGCCTGAGATAAGTTACACAAAGAAATAAGATTCAACAATTGTAAACTCTCTTAATATTTATAATGGTGTTTAGGAAACACTTTCAAAAGTTACAAGTGGAAGTAGCAAACTCTCACAATATTTATAAGGGTGTTGAAAAACACCAAAAGTTACAATAAGCCTCTCACTGGAAGGGATATCTATTTTCTCTCTCTATCCTAAATTCAATCCATTCAAGAGCTGAGCTCATCTCATCCTCATCGATGTAGTTAAAATTACAGAAGAGAAGTAAGGATTGATGAATTTTCTCTTGTATAACACTTTGTTTATTCCGAATGGCTTGCACTTCCTGCGGTGGAAATCTTCCACAATGAGCCACATGCAAAGATATCTCACTTTGAAAGTTTGCCAGCTCTCTCCTATATGACTGCAATTTATCTATTTCACTAGTAGCCATACTTATTTTTCTTTTCTCCTCCTTCTCTAAGCCCTTCTGACAAGCAAAGTCATCCTTCTTGTACTGGGTTAACAGAGCTGGATTTCACTTTCTCTCCTCTCTCTTTCCTTGGTTCTCGGCAATCCATAGTTTGGTGCTGCAAATGTCTTGCTTGACAGAATCGATTACTTCAAAAAGATCCATGGAAACGAGAGGAGGAGGTAACAAGAGCAAGGAAGGTAACTAGAGGAGGTAAGGCAAGATGGAAGGAGTATGCTTGAGGAGAGGAGGTAAGACTGTGGGCAAGAGGGAAGGAGTAAGCTTGAGGAGAGGAGTAAGGTAAGAAGAGCAAAGTGGAAGAAGTGTTTGCTGCGGGCGAGATATAGAAGACGAACAACTACAAAGGGATTTATAGAACTGCAGACTCATAATGTGAGATGAAAGATTTAGAATAAAGAATTGGGAGAGGCTGAGATGACTAGATTGTCTGAAGTAACAGATGCAAGACCGTAATGCGAGACATGTGAGACATGTAAGACAGTGAGTACATTGAAATCTATAAAATAAAATGATGGAACACAAGAATGATATAATTATTAGAATCTCATCATGAGATATTTTTTTAATATAATAAGTTAGACTTGCTGATGCAAGAGCGTAATGTGAGACATGTGAGATGATATATTTTGAGTACATTGAAATCTATAAAATAGAGTGACAGAACACAAGAATGATATAATTATTAGATTCTCATCATGAGATATTTATTGTAAATAATAAGTTAGACTTTGAAAAAAGTAATAAATTTAGAGAGGTGAGTTGTCCATTGAGTGAAGTAAAAAAAGAAAGACCATAAATGTGAGAGACACATGAGATGAGAGATTTTGAATCGGTTTAAATTTATGAAATAAAGTGATTGAAGACAAGAATAATATAATTAGACTCCCTTCTTTCATCCATCCTAGTCCTTCTACAAGCACATTCTTCGTTCATCACTCCTAATTTATCATCTCTCCACCCACCATGGATGTCCTTAGCATCATCGGAGATGTGGAGTCTCGAACCGATAGTCTCAAAGAATGGGTTGCTGACCAAGGAGCAAGGAGAGATGCAAGAATTCGACAAGGCTCTCCACTAACACGGATGGAGGGAGAGGAATTCAATGTACAGAGGTGGACAGAGAGGGAGGAGACTCAGAATATAGCAAAGCGCAAAAGACTGTTACAATGTATTATAAAAGCATGACAAGATCTCTTGGACTTCTTAAGCAACTACGTTATCGAAGCACTCGATATGGCTGATTTGATCGGGATGCTGAAAGAACAATAAAGGCCTCCCAAAGAGATTATAAAGAAACAATCTGTGATTGCTTGAATTTCTTTTTTCATTGTAATTATGTTGTGAGGATACGGACGTGGAGTTCATGGAAGATTGGATTGTTGAGAAGATAAGAGATACTAATGATGAGATCTTCTAGTGTGATCTCAGACTCTGTGGCCTATCCATCATGACTACTTGAATTTCTTCCTTCATTGTAATTATGTTGAGGATATGGACGTGGAGGTTGTGGAAGATTGGATTGTTGAGAAGATAAGAGATACTCATGATGAGCTATTCTAGTGTGATCTCAGCCTCTGTGCCTTGTAATAGTTTTGTATTCTCTGCAACAAGCATGATAGGGCTAAGCAGATCATATTAGAATTTCTAATACAATTTATTTTTTTAGAATTGCTAATATAATAATAATACAAATTGAATAAATATCATAAGTAAATATCCTAATGTATTGTAACATTTAATGTAAGTTAAAAAAACACTATCATTAGTCAACACAAACAAGATAAAAATATTCAAGGACTCATGTTTCTTTCTACATGCTTTACAACAGAATAGAGTCTGATGAATCCTCTTGAGGCTGTGATGCTCTAAGAGTACATTGAGCGTCTACTTCTTGTGTACATGGTGTACATTGAGTTTCTACTTCTGGTGCAATCAGGATAGACTCAATCTCTTCCTCCTTTGCAAGATGTGATGTTGTAGATGCACATTGAGTCTCTACTTCTTGTGTAGGAAGAATGCATTGAGTCTCTAATTCAAGCGGAGACTGTAATGCTTCTGCTTGAGGGTGTGATGCAGAAGGAGACTGAATTGTCTCTTGTTTTTCTTTGGCTCCCTCAGGTTCTTCATTGAGTCCATTGTGTTGTTTCCCAATGGTAGTAGTTAGGTAGTGAATAGTCTTAGCCATAAAATCTTGTAGCTCGAGCTTTGTATATGCTTCTATTGAGACATGTTCAAAAATTTCATTGAGAAACAACATGAAGCTATAGGCAACTCTCCACCCACTACTAAACTTGTCTTTCTACTCCATTGCGAGGTGTGTCTGGAAATTTGGTTGGTCTTGATGCTCCTTGATATTCATAATCGTAGATACTAACTTGTTTGTAGACCTATCCATCATGACATATGACAAAGTGAATTTGTGTAGTAAATAGTAAGATGCATGTTCATAATGATATGATAAAAGAACACTTACTTGAACACCCCATGAAAGCTTGTAAATGAATTGACAAACCAACAATGGTTGTCATCAAGATCCCATACTATCAGGCTCTAATGTGAGCTACATCACCAATAAAGAGCGATGAAATTTATCACAATATTAAGTATTAATTGACACAATATTACAAATAAAAGAGTAAAAGAAAGATTGAGATGATACTTCTCATAATATGGCATAAAGATGACTAGCATGCCATCCAAGTCTAAAGGTTGTAGCATTGAACAAACATCATCTTCCGTCTTCTTGGTATCACTAAGTATAGCTGAAAGGAGAGAATCGAGCATACTGCACACACAATTCTATACTGATCTAGGAAAGTGAGATATAACCGTACTATAGCAATAAATAAACAAATGTTAGAAATAGATTGAATCAAATGATTGAAGTATCAAGACAAGAGATGTTCATATCAAACCTGAGGATGGCCATCATGACTTTGTCATGAGCCTCTTTCAAAGGGTCGGAGAGGATTGTAACTTCCTCGCTACCAAATGTCAAAACATGAGGTCGCTTGATAATGATAACCTTGAAGTCAAATGAGCTCCCCATTTCGTCCAATACATCGGTTACATTAGGATAATTTATAGGCATAGCAACCAATGTTTCCTCTGGATGCTCCACCACATTATCAATAAATTCCTTAATGATAGATGACATAAATGCGTGTAGATGCAAGTTTGTGTATGTTGACAATGAGGTTTCACCACCGCTCAAATTAAAAATTTGAGCAAGGAGTGAATTCTATGCAGCATTACCATTTTGTGCATCTACATCCTCAATCACATTTACTGGTTTATACCAGCTGCTCATCTCATCAAAAACAACATCTCTGCTCACTGTAAACTTACGAGGAGAAGGGTTATAGCATCTATACCCTTTTTGCTGTACAGAATAACCAATAAAGATGCACTTCTCAGCTTTTGGATCCAACTTGGATCTCAACTCATCTGGCACATGAACATAGGCAATGCAACCAAAAACTTTCAAATGAGAAATATCTGGTTTCCTACCAGTATACCTCTCCTCTGGCGTCATGCCATGTATTGGTGCAATGGGAGTCTTGTTCATTATGTAGACTGATGTACCAACTACTTCAGCCCAATAATAATCGGGCAGGTCTTTTTCATTGAGCATGGCAAGGGATACCTCTCCAATATGTCGGTTTTTCCTTTCTGCAAGTCCATTTTGCTGTGGGGTATGACTGTATGAATATTGCTGCTTTATGCCATGCTCCTGTAGAAACCTTGCAAACTCATTTGAGAGGTACTCCCCCCCTCCATCTGACCTTAGGCATTTTATTTGCAAGCCTGTTTCTTTTTCAACCATGGCTTTAAAAGCTTTGAAATGCCCAAACACTTCACTTTTCTTTTTCATAAAATACACCCAAACTTTTCTGCAGTAGTCATCAATAAAAGTGACAAAATAATGACAGCCTCCAATAGATGCAGCTTTAGTAGTCCACACATCAAAGTGGATTAATTCCAATGGTCTCTTACTCTCTTGAACATGTCTAGGAAATGGTTTCCTTGCCTGTTTTCCAAATTGATAGGCTTTACGTACCTTATGCATTTCTACAACCTTGAACTTAGGCAATCCTACAACAATATTTTGGGCCTGCATTAATTTAAGTCGTCGTACATTAACATGACCAATGCGTTTATGCCAGATATCAATAACTGCAACTACACCGGTCCCATGTGCAAACATTGCTGCACTCAATTCAGGCATGTCCACATCCAACGTAAACATCCTACCCTTCTTCTTTCCTTTTGCTTTCAAGTGACCTTTATTTTTCATATCCTCAACAAAGTATCCATGAGGATTAAATCTGACTTGCAAGCCCTGATCAACCATTTAACCAATAGAAACTAGGTTCTTGGTGATATTCGGGACATGAAATACATTAGACAGGTATTTCTTTTTCCCATCCTACATAGAAAAAGGTATTTTACCAATCTACACAATAGGATGTGCAGTATCATCACCAGTCCTTGCATCCTGCATCCATTCTGCATGACCTATCATGTGGCTTGACGCACCTGAGTCAACATACCACACATCATTTCTTTCTTCTGCACTTGTCACAGAATTGGTCATGTGTTGCACCATAAACAAATGCTCATTTCTGTCATCACCCTATCTACTAGAGGATGCATAATTGTTTTGCTGCAATTTTCCATTCATAATGTCATTCTGCTTTTTATAGTAGTCTTTAGCCATATGACCCATTTTACCACAGTAGTATTATTCAACATTGCTGTTTGCATTTTGGCCTTTCTGCCATCCACCACGACCTCTTTGGCTCCCCCTGCCTGTAAGGTTACCACATCCTCCTCCATAGGACTGGTTTTCTTGAATTTGTTGCATATTCTAATTTCTGCCATGGCCTCTTGATCGGCTTGCTCTACCTCTACCTCTAGGTCTTCCAGCATTTGAGTAGAAGACAGTTTCTTTTGAAGTTCCTCCTGAAGAAGATGCACCACCATTTCTCTACTCTTCAGAAATTAGAAGAGCAATCAACTCCTCAAAATCAGGAAATTTTTCACAAATGGCAATGGATGTCTGGAACTATGCATTATCCTTTCCTAGACCATTCAAGGTCACAGAAACTAAATCATCATCTTCCACTGGTGACCCAATGGAGCCAAGTGCATCTGAAATCTTCTTCACCTTCATGTGGTAGTCATTGATGCTCATATTTTCTCTCTGCACATTATGCAACTCCTGCTTGAGCTGCATTTTCTTGGCTTGCATATTTGTGCTATACATTTTTGTCAAAGTATCCCACGCCTCCTTTGGCATGCTTGCATCCTGAATATGCACAATCATAGAATCTAAAATACTTATAGATAGCCAGTACATAACTTTTCTGGCTCTCTCATGCCATCCTTTACATGCCTGCAACTCTTGTTGATTGGGAACATTAGGAATAACTGGTTCTTGTTCAGCTCCAGTAATGAATTCCCAATAGCCTTTTCCCTTAAGGAAATTCGTCATTCTAAACTTCCCATGTTGGGAAGTTGTTCTTGTCAAGCTTTTTAGTGACTATATGTGAGAGCATCAGACACCATTATAGAACACTACAAAAATATTCTGTCACTGCAAAAAACACAACTTCTGCCTCACAAGGACAAATGTGCAAAACTGACGAAAGTGGTATTTGAGTACACAATCACTTCCTAGTGACGATTTTGCATCAATAGGCAATAAGAATGATTCTCTCACTCCCAATATGTTTGTGCATAGGCATACGATGCAATTTCTACGGCAACTTTTCACCAACTTGCGGAACAATGGTCGCACAGCAAAAACAGGGCACTTTTCTGAGTGCTTGCGGAAAACTTCCACCACCAAAATGGGCCCCAAAATGGCCTGTAATCAAAAAATTCCACCACCAAAAAAAGGGCCCCGCAGCATATACTACCCTCTTGCCACACCACAAAGGGTGTCCCAATCTGAGACAGTGCACTCTTGCACTTTTTGGCTGGGCTATCTGCAGAGATTTGCTCCCAAACTCGAAAAAGGAAAGCAACACTGATCCTCTTACCAAGACACCGCAAACCTAGTTTGCTTCCTTGAGCTCCTTACCATGAACCGAGCTCTGATACCATGTGAAGAGAGTGGGAGAGAAGTAAGGAGTCTCACTTGCAGCTTTCTCACATACACAATGGGGGAATACACACAAAGGTGGAGGCTGAAAACAATTTTCCTCTTCTAAGTTGTGAAAGCCAAAAAAACTCTCTCTTAGTACAAAAGGAATAGATGAACCCTATATGTGGGTCTCAAACCAAACTCAGCTAACCTAGGTAGCATAATAACTGAGCCACTAACTAGAGTACGTAAAGATAGCTGTCATCCAGCTATTCTTCATGGGTAGTGTACCAACTGCATCTGCAGCTAACAAGTCGATGACATAAATACACAATGGTCACCCTGGCATATCACGAGTGGAGCTCCATATCTCAACAGAAGAGCCCTTACAATAATCACTCCTTACAAAACAACATAAGAGGGAATGCAGAGAGATTGCAACTAGTGCTGGAAGAGCATGAAGCTCCAAGTCCCCTCCATCACAACGCAAATCACTATGAAAGGCCAGCAAAAAGTGCCGATCTTTTAATTAGTATGATGGCATTTTTGCTGCCCCCCGGATGGGAAGTCACATTATGTCGAATGGGACATTTGTTTGAAGCTCTTATCAGAAAAGGAGACCATGTAAATATTATTGAGAGCCTTGCTTGCTTGGAATACCTTCATATGGTGGCTTCTCTCACAATAAAGTATGATAAGAAAGGTCCGATCTCACATGAAGAGTATGCTAACATAGAGATGGCCATGTATGATGAGAGTAAGAAAGATGATGAAAATGCTGAAAGCTTTGGATATGATAGTGAGGACAACATCGATAGTAAGGAAACTGAAGGAGATGGATATGACACTGACCTTGCCTCAAAAGGTTACATAAAAAGACCACAAAGATATCTAGAGGTATGAAAACTTATCTTTAATTTTCTTTATTTATTTAAAAGCCTTTTTTAAATTATAATTAATTAAAATTTCTGAATCTCATAATTATTTTATCCTTTTATAGGAGGAGGAAAAGGAGAAGGATGAGGAGGACATAGCTGGAGTAGAGAATATAGGAAGCTCATCTCAAGAAAGCAAAGCTGCTCTAGCTATCCATTGGATGAGTCTAGAAAATAATCATACCTTGCAACAGATGGAGAAGTCATTTCAAGTTAGGTTTCAAGTTCGAGAACAACCTCTTACTTTTCTATTCTATGAAGAGGACATTTCAATCTTTTTAAACTCCAAGAAAGAGGTTAATGATGACAAGGTCATAATAGCCATCCTCAGGTTTGACACAAACTTTTTCTTGAGTTTATGATTTTGTATTTCCATTGGATCAAATGAACTAATATTCTTTTTTTTAATTGTAGTATATGGGCAGGAGTATGATGAAAGGGAAAGATTTGCCAAAGACTTTCTGGGCTGAAGCATGTAGCACTGTAGTTTACATCCTCAATCGTAGCTACACAAAGGCTGTGAACAAGATGACTCCACTGCAGGCCTTTTCTGGTAAGAAACCTTCAGCTGCACATTTCAGAGTTTTTGGATGTGACTATTTTGTGCATGTCCCTGATGCTACCAGGACCAAATGGGAACCGAAGAGCCGGAAGTGTATTTTCTTGGGCTATAGTGAAGAGACAAAGGGTTACTGTCTCTATAACCGTATTACCAAGAAGTTATTTGTAAGTCGTGATGTGGTCCTCCCAACGGTGCTTGGGAGGATTCAAGACAAAGAAGATGAAGAAGAGCCTACAGAACCACAATGGCAACGGCCATTCCCGAAGTGGGTAAAGCAACTTTTGGATAGTAGAGAGCCTCCAACCATTGGAGAGGAACCAGCCGAACACCGCCGGTCCAAGAGATTAGAGGAGCAAAGAAGGGCGTAGGAACACTTGGTCAACTATGCTTTGATGACAGAAATGATCTGTGTTGATGAACCCAAGTGTCTTGAAGAGGCACAGGGTGATGATAGGTGGATGGAGGCTATGCAGTCGAAGTATGGCTCCCTCGGGGGGGTCACTCATCTTATGTAACCCTATCACGTGAGTTCAACAGAAGGATATTTTTAATTTCTAAAATTTACAGAATTTAACTTACATAAGGGAGTATTTAAAATGATTTTAGAAAAAAATTACAGATTTATATAGAAAAAGGGTACATTTTATTAATGAGAAATATACGGATAAGGCATTTTACAAATAAGCCTTGAACGCACGTGATATAGAGAGTTTATCCATAGTGACCCCCCCGAGATGGCTCCATAATGAAGAACAACACTTGGGACCTTGTGGATCGACCACCAAAACGCAAGGTAATCGGAACCAAGTGGGTGTACAAGACCAAGTACAAGTCCAACAGCATGTTGGATAAGTACAAGGCTCGGCTCGTGGTAAAAGGATTCGCACAGGTACATGGTTTTGATTATCAGGATACTTTTGCTCCCATAGCTTGACTAACCACAATTCGCAGTGTTTTGGCTTTAGCTACCCAAGGAAGTTGGCCCGTGTTTTAGATGGATGTAAAATCCACCTTTCTGAATGGAGATCTCAAGGAGGAGGTATATGTGGAACAACCACTAGGTTTTGAGATCCCCAGTTCAGAAGGTAAAGTCTGCAAACTGAAGAAGGCACTTTACGGGCTGAAACAGGCCCCATGAGCATGGTACCAGTGAATTGATGCCTACTTTCTATAAAATGGGTTCAGAAGGAGCCCATCTGATGCAAACTTGTATATCTTTAGAGAAGGAGGCAAGTGTATGATCGTGGTCCTTTATGTGGACGACCTTGTTATAATAGGAAACCATGAAGAGAATATCTTGCAGACAAAGCATTTGCTAGGAAGAGAGTTTGAAATGACAGACCTCGGACTGATGCATTTCTGTTTGGGGATTGAAGTTTGGCAGGAGCCAAAACAGATCTTCATTTCACAATTGAAGTATGCTGGAGAGATACTAAAGGCATTTGGCATGGCTGAGTGCAAGACAATTGGTACCCCTACGAAGGTTGACGTGAAGCTCTCAAAAGAGGATTCATCACCACTGGTGGACAAAGCGAAGTACAGAAGGCTTGTGGGCAGCTTGATTTACCTGTGCAACACACGGTCGGACATCAGTTTTGCGAGTGGTGTACTAAGCAGGTTTTCCAATAAGCCCCGGGAGAACCATTGGAGGGCAGGGATGCGGGTGTTGAAATACGTCAAAGGCACACTTGATTATGGCATCACCTATACCAAGGGCAACATCTTGACTGGATTCTGTGACTCGAATTGCACAGGAGACATGGACAGCAGGAGATCAGTGACAGGTTACTGTTTCTCACTTGGATCTGGAGCTGTGTCATGGGTCAGCAAGAAGCAACCCACAGTTGCTCTTTCTTCTACCGAGGCCGAGTACAAATCTGCATGCTTTGTTTCTTTGAGGCAGTGTGATTGAGGAGGATTTTGGGGGACATGGGTGCAGTGCAGAACAAGCCTACGCAGTTATCATGTGACAATCAGAGTTGCATGGTGATTGCAAAGAACCCGGTGTTCCACGCTCACACAAACACATTAAGATTCAATATCACTTTGTACGCGAGCTCATCATGGATGGAGAGGTCGACTTGGTGTACTGTCTGACTACAGAGAATGCTGCAGACATCTTCACGAAGGGTCTTGGAAGAGACTTGCTGGAGAGGCATCTTCATCGACTTAGCATTGGGCTAAAAAAGTAAGTTCACTTGCAGGTGGACATTGAGGGGGGGTGTTAGATATCAATGCTCCACTCTCGTGTAACTATGTGGGAACCAACTAACTCTACTTGTAAGCCCCCCATATGAGGAAAAGGCATTTGAGTAGCTCGGTTATCCGGTAGGTCCTGGTTTGGACACTAGATGGGGGCCATGTGTGGCCTGATGGCTGGATGGCTTCAGATAGAGTTGGTACACTGCCAACTAGGCTACATGCAAGTGCAGGAAGGCATCCCTTGACTAACCGCACTGAGGGTAGACGGAGCATTTCCCAAGGCAGCTCACTCTCGAGTTGACTCTCGAGTCGCAGGGCCCGTTTGGAGCCTCAGATGATCCCGGATGGCTCTAGGCCGAACGGACACCGTAGGTCAGTTGCTCTATTTTGTGCACCGGTTCTATTGTATGGTCAGTGGCCTATTTCGGGACCGACCCCCAGTCGACCATTTTGGGCGGGCTAGGTCGGTCACCCAATTGAGCCTAACTGACTATGACTAGTGGCTATATAAGAGCAAGCCTGTGAAGCCCATTTCATCACTAGCTACAGCAACCCTGATTCCTTAGCATCTAGCCTCCGTCCTCTACTGTTTCCAGCTTGCCATCAAAGCTTGTTTCACAAGAGCGCACGGTTGGGAGGCAGCGCCATCTATTGTATCAGTTCTATAGTAATCAAAATTTTGATTCTCTATACTATCTGGTTTTCTCTCTTGTGTACGAGATCCTGTTATCTGTTGAGCACAGACGTTGTATTATTTTCTTATAGGTGTGGGGGGGAATGGATTTTGGGAAAAAAAAAATCAAAATGCCGAATTGATTTCTTAGGTTGTCTCCCCCCCCCCCCTATTTCTTCAATCCCTCCATAGCCAAATCACCAGAGCTTCATTGACATAGCCAACCTGCTTGATCTCCTCATGCTTCCATGGCCCTTCCCCTCGCATAATGGAGCATGCCTTCTTCCCCATCTCCTTTTGTTGTAGTGCCCACCTCTGCTTGCACAAAGCGGCTTCCTCCTGCACATCCCACCTCTTCTCTGATGAATTGGAACACCTCTGCACCTTTGGTTCTCTCATCTCAAAATCCATCCCCCAACACCCCCTCTACTCTACCAAGAGAGGCAAGAAGGAGGTCCTGGTGCTTGAGTACTACCTTCTTGATGTCAGAAAACAACTAGCAAAGCTTGAGGGGGAGCACCTCCTGCCTTCCAGGTCTTGTTCCTTGTCCACCATGCACAGGAGCTCCAAGCGAGTGAAGTGAAAGAAGAACACCCCTCATGAGGTCACCTATGTTTTCTATTGATGAGTATGGTTGGATGCAGAAATGGTCGTGGCATGTGCATGACTCCAAGGTGCCTTTACCAGGTAGGATCATTCTCATTCTCTATTTGTTCTGCCCCCTGTTTATTTGGTCACTGTGATGGAACATTTAGCTGTAGAGTTGAGAAGGACATCCATTTTCATTCCATTAATTGGGCTCTTAATACACATGGGAAAGGGTGGATTCAATAGCTTTGGCCTACCCTTCCTACTGACGTGTGAGCTTTTGCCAAGAGCATGGATTCTTTGAACACAAACTCTAGAAATTTTGCCTTGCATGAGATGCATTGATAGCTTCTTCATCAAACTCCTTTTAATCTATTTGCTTACAGTACTGTGAGGTGAATCAACAGAAGCAAGTAAGGGATACAAAATTTTAAAAAGGAGATGCTCTTGGGTACTAATTTAATATTAGAGGACTTTGTGTTATCTATTGGTGGAAAGGAAAAAATTGTGCAAATCTTCATGTCTTTCAGTAATCCTAAAGGTTGTGTATACTCCTAACCATATGCAAGTTTGTGTATTTTTCTAACCATATAAAGTCAGTGTGAAATTATAGTTTAGAACTTTTTTGTGAATAGTGTTTCTTTCCTAACCATTACTTTGGGGATTTGGGGATCAAGGATGCAATAGCTAGATAGTATCACTTTCGCCACAAACTAAAGATCCCTCTATTGGTGAGGTTCACTAGCCTATAACAAGAAGTGCTTAACTTGGCCATGTACAAATCAAAGTCAAGATAGATGGCTCCATCAATAAGTACAAATCAAGATTGGTTGCCAAGGGCGTTTCCCAAGAGGAGGAGGGTAGAATTCATTGGAAATTTGAGTTTCATATGATCTTCCATATGGGCACAAGCATGGCTGCCATATGTGCAAATGCATACCCAATCAATGGGGGAGGACATGTGCCCTTGATAGGATGTGTAGATCCACAATAGGGATTGATGGGTTGTGCATGGATATCCATTTGTAGTTGCTTGAATGCCCCAGAAGAGCGTTGGATAGTCTCATGTGGACTGTCATGGATAGAACTTAGTATAGGGCTGATCATGGGTATCGATGGGTCTAGATGTTGCCTTATTTAGGAAAAATTGGAGGGTCCAAGATGGGGTTGGGTGTGGGGCAGATCTACCCCAAATTTAGTTGGCATACCTATAGACTAGGTCAGCCATTCGATTGACCAGGTCAAAGAAACATTTTGGTGGATACATATGTAAAAAGTGTGAGTGTGGTTGATGCACGATGTGTCTTTGAAAATCTAACTCATGGTTCTATGGTTACATGAAATACCATGATCTTGAGGTATGCTCAACAAGAAGAAAGTTCAAAGGCTTTCATACTTTAGCTCTGGGGATGATTCTTTGGTCAAGTGCTTTTGGAAAGCCACAAGATTCTGGAGAGCTAGATGGCAGTATCTATTCTGATCCTATTCTGATATAGATGCCAGACTCTGCATCATAATGGAGAGGATTTGTACGTGAGTGAGGTGAGCATCTTATGGTGAGACTCCTACATTTCAGAAACCAGGTAGCTTTAACTATTTGCTAGTTTCACTATTTACCAGCATAAAGCTTCCAAATATTATTCTTTGTGGAAGGTGCAATGTAAATATATGAATGGTTTTTCTCACAAAGTTTATTTTCCTCTCTAATTTTGGTTTTTGTCTGGTATACACTTCTAAAGATGCTCTTTATCTTTGTCATTCTTTGCTTCCTTGCCTTTGTTTCCAACAACTCTTAATTTATAAGATTGGAAACGATTTACTATTCTAAATACATAAAACTTTTGCCCTCCTACTATCATTTGGCTAGACATTTCAAATATATTAATGGACTGTCTTGGATCATCCTCATCCTCCTCCACATTGGGTTTGGATGTGCCACTATCCATCATGATGTCTCTGTTGGATCCCATCAGTACCATAGACTAGTGGCTATCCTTGACCTCACATGCTCTAGAAAGAAAATTGAGTCTCTAATACCAATGTAGCAATTTCTTGGCTCAACAAGGCATATACGCAATTGAAAACTATATGTACTTTCAAGGGCACAGCAAATGTGAGCAAAGGAGATGGAAACAAAACTCCATATGCATCAAACAAAAGATGAGTGCTTACTAGGAATAGTCCTTGAGAGTGGGCAACAAGGTTTGAGTGAGGAATCATTTGCCACATGAGAAGCAATTTTCAATCATTGTTTGGAGTAATCTTAGAGGCATTGAATTTCAATGTTACTTTGAAACCAGCAGTAAATCATAGAACTATATGAGGACTCAATTTCTCCAAACTAGTGGAGTAGCTTTGAAACTAAAATAGGGCCAAAACCTCCTCCAATTGTGGCAACAAGCACCAAAAGAGATCAAAAAATGTAAAATAGCAACTATTTTCTTTGATATAGAGGTAGAATTTCCTTGAAACAGTTGCAACACCCTCAAAATAGTCAAGACACCTCCAAATAATGATTGAAAATGTCATAAGAAAGCAAGAGAACCTCCAAAACCTCCTCCAAAAGTGGCAATCTATTCAAATACACATATAGCAGGTCTGAGCAATGCACTTGCAACTTCTCATGGGATTTCCTTTCAAAGTTAAAACCTTGAAATCAAGATTGATATTGAACCCTTAGACTCAATCACATGGATCAAGGAGTGGGTCAAAGAAAAGTAAGGGATACCTCATATGCCATAAAGGTGAGTTACATTTTTCTACCCCTTGCTCTCTTGCTTTATACGCCTCGATAACTTTTGAATTTTAATTATTCCTTAAAAGAATTCAAAGATGCATTATCCCTCATAACTGCATCCAGCAAGCCAGCATTAGGAGCAGTAGGAGCAATAGTGCACACTCCCTCAAGCCCACATCGAGGAGGCAGAGGAGATCAAGAAGTGCTGTAGACTGAGCTCATTGAGGGCTGGGACCTTAGCTATCTTCTAGGGCAGCAAGGAGTTGAGGTCAAAAGACGAAAAGTCTACATACCCTTGAGGTGGAGCATGCAGGCTCAAGTTCTAGAGATATCCAGTAGATAGTAGAAGTATGTGGTGGTGAGATCAAAGGACCACGCTCTGGTGGGACTTTGGATCTATCTCTCTTTGTATTGTATCCATAGTTTGGAAGGAAATATATTATTTTGGTAGCCTAGATGGGCAACACCTTTTGGTCTAAGTTTGCAACTTCTTTGTGCCTCCTTCACCTCCTAAATATAGGCCAAAGGAAGCCTACCTGCTGCTCCTTTCTACTCCTCTGAGGGCTACTCCAGTTTTGTACCCCCTTTAAAATGCTGACTAGCCAGGCCCTACCAGTTGACTAGAATCACCCCTACCAATTGACTTTGAGGAGGGGGGGCTCTATAAATGCCCTTCACTGCTTTCTTTGCTGGCCTACCTAGCCACATGCTTCCAGCCAGTGGCCTAGGATCTAGCCTAGGATCATCCACCCCTAGTCTTGCCCCCAAATCTAGTCCATAAGGACCCAAATCTTGCTACGCCTATTTGCATCTATCCAACCTTGTTCCAGGTCCCAAAACACCTTTAAACAGTCCATACTAAGGTGCCTATTGTTGTTGTTGTAGATGTCTATACTATTCCATACCTTGGCTAATGTCATCTCCCCTGACTGATGTCATCTACCCTGCCCATGTAGCCTTTGCTTATTGGTTTCCTTGCACATACTCGTCCGATGGATAGCCTCATCAAACTACTGCACCATTTCTACTCACCATTGTGGCTCTAATCTGCTAGGTACTTCAACTCTTTCTTTGGCATTGCCCATGTGGTAGCCCCAATATCAGCTATACTAGGGGATGTGGTTTGATATTAGATCATCTGTGAGTGCAATGCTTAGTTCAAATTACATCTGATATGTTTTTACAAAGGACTTGGGTGGGTTTGAGAGCCCAAAATATTTAGAATGATGGCCCTCCAAGCCAGCAAGTGGGTCAAGGCATGAAGACCATTATAGTGGATACTTGTTGGGCAACTTCAAGGCTTGATTTTTTGAGTAGCAGATATGAGTGTGAAAATTGTGGAAGGACATATTTTGAAGGCAATGAAGGTAAGGATGTCGAAGCGTATCAAAGGTCCCTCAACCATGTATCCAGATGGCCCAAGTTCTCATAAGCATAGCTTTTATTAGATGTCCTTCGAGGGAAATACATTCAATCAACACATAATACTATTATAATACAGCTCCTAGTAGATTACCCGCTCTTACTAGTTAACCATTTGAGGGAATTTCTATCATTAACCCACGCAAACAACCTCACCAGTCGGAAGCCACCATATAGTAGTTCAAGCCCTCAGATTTTGGGTGCATTCTATGCATTGGTTGTAGTATATAGCATTGAAGTTAGCGCATATTTATAGCAGTCATCCATAAGAGCGATCTGTAGCATACATTTATAGTAGCCTAGGCGTATCAAATTAGCCTCATTTCGACATCCATTTAGAGCAACCAGATAATAGTCAATAGTAGGTGCAACATCATAGGGGTAGCATTCCGTTAAATAGGGCAGCATCTAGAGGGCAACAGACAACTACCACAGGCTTAACTAAGCGGAGCTGTCCTGCCCAGATTCGGGGCTATTCAAGGCTCACAGGGGCCATTTTGTATGCTGCAATGGCAGCCCTTAGAGATGCTTAGGGTGTAATGAAAATCTGGCCCTCTTGAAGGCATGTTTGGGTCTACATATGTGCTGCGATGGAATCCCCTGGAGCTTCCCTTTTTAGGCTTTTATAGGGGCTATGCAGGCCACTCCTTAGGGATAACATAACAGACCTTGTTGATTTGGTTACAGCCTCCCAGTAGGCGGTTATAAGCTAGGGTGGACGACCTGCTAGTTAGCCACCTTAGCTGGTTGGTTGGTCTAATAGAGTAGGGGGTCGACCCCTTTGTATAGCAGCCGACTAGGAGGAGAGGCTATATGTATTCATCTCATCAGTGGAGGTTCATCCCAAGAGTTCATGGGCCTTTTCCTAAGATCCCCTTGCAGTGTCTCTCTTTCTTGCAATCTTGGTTCCTTGTGCATTTGTGCTCACTTCTCTACTCAATTTGCAATGCACTTTCACATGGTATCATAGCCAAATGTTTGGTTGTAGACCTGAGGCATGGAGAGTACATGGAGCTAGCACACTTTTGGAGGGGCTGCTCTTTGGAGGTATTTGGGAGAAGAGTGTGCAGAGGTGTGGGCTGTTTGGGTGTCCAACAAAGGATGTAGTGTTTGAAGGGTGTTTTCGAATCAAGGAGGTGTTTTGAGAAATGGGACAATGTGAAGGGACCTTAAAAGTGAGGGCCTTTATTGTGGGTGTGCGCACTCCCCTGTGAGGATAGTGCAAGGTAAGGTAGAGGGCAGATATGGCCTTGTTTAGGGCACATCTGGGCTCGGGGGGGTCACTCATCATATGTAACCCTATCTCGTGAGTTCAACAGAAGGATTTTTTTAATTTCCAAAATTTACAGAAATAAATATACATAAGGGACTATTTAAAATACTTTTGAAAAAAATTTACAGATTTATATAGAAAAGGGGTACATTTTATTAATGAAAAATTTACAGATAAGGGATTTTAGAAATAGGCCTTGAACGCACGTGATATAGAGGGTTTATACATAGTGAACCCCCCGAGCATCTGGGTCTCTACCTATGTGCTGCAATGCCAGCCCCTAAAGCCACCCTTTGTAGGCTTGTATAGGGAACATAAAAGCCACCCATTAGGGGCAGTAGAACCAACCTGGTTGGTTGGGTTACGAGGCCCTCCAATAACCAATTATAGGCTACAAGTGGACCGACCTGCTAGTCGATCACCTTGGCTAGTTGGTCGGCTCCATAGAGTAAGGGGTTGGCCCCTTTGTATAGCAGCCAACTACTTGCAGTGTCTCTCTATCTTTCTTGCAGTCTTGGTTCCTTGTGCATGTGTGCTCTCTTCTTTGTTCAATTTTTGCTGCACTTTCACAATTGCAAGAAAGGTTTGAATTGCAAGGCATAAAACACGCACTAGATTCTAAAAAATGTTGCTTGAGCACATCCTTGTACATCTACTATCTGAAGTAGAATATGTTATTCTTGCTTGAGTTTGTCACGCAGCTTGTTGTTGCTATTTTCAAAACATGTTAGCCTTGTGGTTGTGGAGATGTGTTGGTGAATTTTAAGGTTAGCTCTCTCTAATTCTAATCATGCTAACTATTATTTGGAGACATAACTAGCATGTTGTTTTGAAAATCAACATGCAGTTGTAGGCAACTCTCCACCCACAACTATGCCCATCTTCCTGCTCTACTACTAAATGCTTTTGGAAGTCTACCGAGTCTTTGTACTGTCCTATTTCTCTGATAGCAGATACCAACTTCTCAATCGACCTGCTCATCATGACATATTAAAAAAACTTAGTGTGTCTATTACATAAGGTACATAATATAGAAGTAACAACAGATTAATAGAATACTTACGTTCGCACTGAGCCATGAAAGCCTGCAATCGAGTTAACAAACCAACAATAGTTGTCTTCAAGGTCCCAAACCACCAGACTCCAATGTTCCCTACACGAATAATTAAGAACCATTATTATTTAACACAATGTTGCTAGTATAAGATGAAAATAAAGGTTGCCATGATACTTACATCTCATGATATGCCATAAATAGGACTCACATGCCATGTAAATGTAAAGGCTGTAACCATTTACAAACATCAGCTATCGTCTTTCTGCTATCGCTAAGTATAGGAGAAAGGATGGAATCCAACATATACACACGGTTTTGTATGGCTCTACCAAATTGTGAGATAACTATACTACACCAACAAATAAATGAATATTAGCTTATTAGATTTAATCAAAATATTGAATTATCAAGTAGAGAAAAAGTTTGTATCAAACCTGAGAATGGCCATCATAACGTTGTTATTGCCCTCATTTGAAGCTCTAGAGAGGATTGAAATCTCCTCTCCCCCAAATTAAAGATACTGAGGTCTATGTTGAATCATAACCCTAACATTAAAAGAGCTTCCCAATTCTTCCAATGAAGCCATGTTTGTAGAGTTGAGGTCTTCTATCCCCTTTGACTCTTTGACGGCATTCATTTCGCACTCCTCTGAGCCATTATCTATTTGCCTTGTGGGAGGGTCCATAATGTCGCCCTTAATGATTGCTCGAATGGTACATGTTATAAATGCATAGAGATGCAAATCTGTATATGTTGACAGTGTGGTGTCATTTTGTATCTCAAAAATTTGACCAAGTACCAAAAAGCAATTGTGGCCCACCCTCCATCCACAATTATAGATGTGGCTATTCTCTTGATGTGATACCTGACATGTTATATACTCTATTTGTTGTGCCAAGTCACATTGCCGCATTACTATGTTGATAGCACCTACTAACTTTCGAGCTGATCTGCACATCAAAACATATAACAACAGTGAATATGTGCATTGCATATCAATCTACATGTCAAGAAGTGACAACAAGTGTAGTCTATACTTACTCTAACACAGTGCCATGGACAGATGTCATTGAGTTGGCAAAGAAGCACTTCTTCGCAAAGATGTCCATGACTACCAGACTCCAATGTGAGCTGCATTATTAATAAAGAATAATTACTGTGTTTGAGACAATTCTAGCAATGCAATAGAAAAAACAAGTAGGGTTTGATGCTTACTTCTCATAATATACTGTAAAAATAACTCGTGCATCATTCATAGGAATGTGCTTCAACCACTTGCAAACATCCTCTATGGTTTCTTCTTTGTTGCTAAGCACTTCCAAAATACGAGGATCGAGCATATATGAAACGCTTTGTATATTTTGCGAAAAATTTGCTACAACATTACTATATTAAAAAAAAAAGTATTAGCTTCTTGGGTTTAATCAAAATAAGCAAAGTATAAAGCCAAGGAAAAGGCTGCATCAAACCTGAGGATGGTTGTAATGACTTTGACATTAACCTCTTTCTTAGGATTCAAGAGGATTGAAATCTCTTCTTCACCAAATTCAAAAAAATGAGGTTGTTGTCGAATTAACAACATAGCGGTGAATGAACTTCCAATCTACTCCAATAGATTCATATTTTCATGTCTCATCTTATTGAGAGAGTAGTCTACATCGTATTCTTCTTCACTTTCTATGTCTTCTACATCCTCGTTCTGCTAAAAAAATATAAAAAAGTTATGCGATGTACACATCCCAAATAAAGGCTTAAACAAGCAGATAAGGTTTCATACATGCTTTCATTAGAGTGAGTCTCTCCTTCGCTTGGAGCAAAAATTTAAAAAGTAAGGTTTCATACATGCTTTCATTAGAGTGAGTCTCTCCTCCTCTTGGAGGAAAATTTTAAAAAGTTATGAGATTTACACATCCTAAATAAAAATAAAGGTTTAAATAATCATAGAAGTATAAAGATAGCATGCTTTCATTAGACTCAGTCTCTTCTCCTCTTGGAGGAAAATATAAAAAAGTTATGATATTTACACATCCCAATTAAAGGCTTGAATAAGCATACAAGTATAAAGATAAGGTTTTATACATGCTGCAATGTAGAATTTTCAGGTTGTTTCCCAATGGTAGCAATTAGACGCTGAATACTCTCAGCCCGAAATGCTAGCAGATCGGCTTCTGTATATGATTCCATTTTGACTGGTAACTCCAAATCAAAAATCTCTCTAAGAAACAACATGCAGTTGTAGGCAACTCTCCACCCACAGCTGTGCCGATCTTTTTGCTCCACTGGCAGATGTCTTTTGAATTCTACTTGGTCTTGTTGCTCCGTGGTTGTTCTGACAGTAGATACTAGCCGATATGCAGCACTGTCCATCATGACATTAAATATATTAATATGTCATGATCATAAGATACAAAATAAGAAAGTATAAAAAATATTAAGAGAATAATTACCTTGGGGAGTTGGCATGATAGCCTTCCATTGAATTCACAAACCACAAACAGTTGAGTTCAAGGTCCCAGACGATCATACTCCAATGTGAGCTACACGACCAGAATAAAAATGATTATTGTTTTACACAAACTTGCCAAAGAAATAGTAAAAATAAGGTCAGAGTTGATACTTACGCCTCATGATAAGGCATTAAGATGACTCGCACCCCATCTAAATTCAAAGGGCTTAACCAGGTACAAACATCTTCTATAGTCTTTTGAGGAGAGCTAAGAATAGAAGAAAGGAGAGCATCGAGCATGTAGACACGATGCTGCACTGCACTAGGAAGCTGAGAAATAACTACACTGCACCAAGAAATAAACAAACATTAGCTCATAGAATTGATTTGCATTCTGCACTAGGGAACTGATATATAACTACACTGTGAATAAATAAACAAATGTTAGCTCATTGAAGTAGCAACAAATAAACAAACGTTACCTGAGAATGGCCAAGATAACATTGTCATTAACCTCTTTTAAAGGATTGGAGAGGATTGAAACCTCCTCTCTACCAAAGCTCAAATAATGAGGTTCTCATTTTAAAACGATCCTAACTTCAAATGAGCTCTCCATTTTATCCAATGCAGCTAAATTTGTAGAATGGGTCTCTGTCATAGCTTGTATTCTATGTTTGGGGTCATTCTGCTTTTCCATGGTGTCTTTAAAGCTCTTGTGCTCATGGGATTCTTCAATCAAATTTAGAGGTGGTTGCATTGTTGAAGTAGAAGGGAGTGCCTCCATATTGACTTCATCCATTTCTTCTCCCTCTATTGCTTGTAAACAAATATGAGAGATTAGATTCATTATCTTTAAATTTAAATCTTATTTAAAAATTTGTATTTAGTTGAGAAATAGAGAGTTCATACCGCTAAGTATTGTCGTAGTGGCCTTTTTTCATAACCCTACGAGCCATAATTATCAAAGAAGGCATCATCATGTTTGTCTTCATCCACCAACCTCTCTTTGAACGGGTCATGTAAGTCCATCTTTTCATCATCATCAACTGGGACATGATGATCTTCAAGGTAATCATCCATGTCATCAGTGTCCTTGTGGTCTATCTCTTTTTCATATCCTGTGGTTAGATCTGATTGAAGCTGAAAATAAGCCATGAAATGCTTATTTTGAATAATATTTGTGGAGTTGCCTTTTCTAAGGAGATCCTCAAATAAATATCCCATCCTGCACAAGGTGACCTCCCAACCTGCTGGTAGCAAATTCTCCATCACGGTGAGCAAGAGATTCCCACTTTTTGCAGTACTTCCATAGTTGTTTTTTTGATAATGTATGGACCTGGGAATATCTTGCTCTTCTAGCATCAATCTCAAATTATTTGAATTCCCTCTTATGTTCTTTTGTAAGGAGTGATCAGGGTTGGGACTCTGCATACACAAAAAGAATGATTCCAGAGATTGAATCGCTATGCCACATTCTCTCTTGCCTTTCTTTGTTGCATAAACACCACTATAGATCTTCAAATCTGATGAATATGCTCGCTCTAGAGTAACCTGCATGGCTTCTTTGTCTTTTTTATCAACAAAAATGACAATGTTGCAAATTTCCACTTTGCTAATGGTGGTATATACTATTCTATCAATGAAGTTATGGATATCATCGCTAGAAACTTCATTAATAACTCGGGGAGGTCACTATGTATAAACCCTCTATATCACGTGCGTTCAAGGCCTATATTTAAAGTCCCTTATCTATAAAAAATTTCATTAATAAAATGTACCCCTTTTCTATACAAATCTGTAAATTTTTTCCAAAACCATTTTAAATAGTCCCTTATGTATATTTATTTCTGTAAATTTTAGAAATTAAAAAAATCCTTCTGTTGAACTCACGTGATAGGGTTACATATGATGAGTGACCCCCCCGAGATTAATAAAGAATAGTTGTGGCTTATCCCATGCTGACTCATTCTTGAAGAAGTCATCTTCTGAGACTCCCCTTAAGTTCACAAGCTTTCCAGACTCTGCCGTAACCTCTACACTAAATTGAAAGCTTTGGTGCATATCTGTCGGCATTCTTATCTCGCTGATTAATCTTTCCACATATGCAACCACCTGTTGTGGGATTTTTTTTCTCATATAAGAGGTTACTATTTCTGACCCATCTTTATCCCTTTTAATCCACCTGTTTGCCCATAGCTTTACCTTCGGTGTTGACAAAGAAGCTATATGCTTCACCACATTATAGTCAATGTTACAATGAGTAAGTGGAATTTGTTTCTCTGACAGCAAATACTTAATGGCACTATGCACTGCATCACGCCTCACCTGTACATTGATGCATTCTTCCATGTAGTGGTCTTTGTCTTTTTTTCCAAAAAACCATTCTTTCTTTAAAATTTTTTATGCTGCCATGGATGCATACTTGTCAGGTAAGCACTTTATAGGCCTCCACATCCTTGCCGTCAACTCCTTCTTATCCATTACCTTTGACTTTCCGGAGATAAACAAAGGAGCTTCATAGGTCAACTGTCCACGCTCACAAGCAATGCACGTTTCAAGCATCTCATTGAACACTTCAACAAGACGAAATATGATAGAAGTGTAGTCGGCATATCTGTCCCTCACCACCTTGAGGCTTGTCATACTTTCTTCTCGCTCTTGAGTTCCCCTAGGCACAACTGCACTCAAAGAAGTATAGAAGTTTGTGAGTGTGTCGACGTCTGCTTTTGTGACCTTTCGCTTCAAATCAGGATTTGGAGAACCAAATGTTGTCCATATAACCCTTGCCTTCTGTAAGACATCTGATGTTGAGGATATCTTATGCTTTCCATGGACATAATGATTAAGTCTTTCAGACTCAATCAAATACTTGATCTCATGCTTGAATATACAGATTGTTGCAAGATAATAATGGAATGAACTTATCTTTGCAAATTGTTCTGAAGTGAGTCTTTTGACCTCCTTTGCTTCCTTTGCGATTTGATTACAAGCATAAGCCCAATGTTGACCATCAATGGGCTAGAATCTGCAATGAAGGAGGAATTCCTTCTTTGCTTCCTTTAGCATATTCTCACCTTGTGCCTCTTTGCCTTGTTCATGTGGAATATTCTTAAGAGTGTCTTTAAAGAATCGACTGAAGGTTTCCTCGAAATGTGTAGGCCTTGTAAATGTTATTTGATCCAGAAAACTATTTTTGATTGGACAAAACATTATTGGGTGCAAGACCACATTGCTTGCCATAAGTTTCTTACCATCTCTCAAAGCCTCGTATATTTGTAGTGCATAGGATATATCAAGGCTTCGGCTATTAGTAAAGATAGCTGCAGCTTCCACATCTTTGGCATTCACAAACCACGTCCTTTGACCCCAGATATATCCCACATCATCATCTGTAACTGCTTCATTAAGACATAGATTAAGATTTTTGATTGATGTGAGTTCATCCTGATCATCTTCAGCCTCGGGTTCTGAGTCTTCTTCATCTTTCTCTTCTTTTAACCGTTTTTCATCCACATTATCTCTCTCTACAGTGGGATGATGCATTTTTTTACTGCTTGGAACTGTGGCTCTTGCAGTACTAGCCTTTTGCATTTCATGCCGTGGTTTGCTAGCAAGAGCTTCTAGCATAACTGCAGTGGATCGACCTTGATCTTCTTCAATTTTTTTTAATTCCCGTGCACTCAAGGCTTGTGTTTCATCATCCCTAGTTATATCCACCATTTATTGCTCTAGAAGTTCGCGCTCATGTTCTACACGTTTGTGACAGTGTGCCTGTTCTTCTTGTCCCTGCATCGAAGTATGAGCTTTTTGATCTCCTTCATGTGAAGATCCTTGAATATGAGAAGCATATTGTGCATCCTGAAAGTACTCAAACATTATCTTTGCATGCATCCTTTTTGCCACCACACTAGGAAATTGCTCCCAAGTATATGAAAGAGACTCCAATGCACTTTGCAGCTCTGGAAACTTTGATGGTTGAGGAGGAGGCATCACAAAGGTCTTTGAGTCTCTCCTTGACACAACAAAATGAAGACCGCCAACTTCAGGATCTAAACTCTTTGTAAAAATATCCATAAAAGTCTCTTTTGGCTCTATCATTATGCCTACTACAAGGCTTGAAGTCATATTTTTTTTGAAGAAAGTAGCATCCCATGGATCTTCAACATCATTGAACTCCCTTTTTGACATAAGTAGAAAGAGTCTCTTTTCATTTTGATGAAGAAACCAAGCTCTTCTGCCCATGTGATATCGAGTCCACCTATTAAAGCCATTGGGGCTATATTCCTTTCCTTTCAAATTCAAAGTGACATCAGAAACCCATTCTATGATCTCAGAGTCATTTAGGATAGCCACCACATTAGTTGATTGCTCCATAATCCTACAAGAAAAGATAATGAAGAATTTAGATACATACAAGTAAAGTACAATATACAACGCTTGATACAATAAATGTGGGAAATAGCCCAAAAGGCTTTACAAGGCTTCATATGGCAATAAATGTGGGAAATAGCCTAGAAGGCTTTACAAGGCTTAAATATTTGTACAAATATAAAAAACGTAGCCAATAAAGCTTTACAATAATATAAAATGTCGTTGAGTGATAAAGCTTCAATCTTCGTGAAGACATGTAATCTATCCATCCATTGATTTGCCCTCTAGTCATAAAGCTTCAATCTTCGTGATGACATGTAATCTGTCCATCCATTGATATCTGTGCACTGATACCCAACTGATGCAATCTACCCACTAAAAACTGTTCCACTAATATCCACTTATGCAGCCTACATGATATCCACTTATGCAGCCCATTGATACTCGTTAAATAGTGAATGGTCAGGATGGTTGGGTTTATTACAAGGCGCTTCATATGACAATAAATGTAAAAAATAGCATAGAAGGCTTTACAACGTTTTTTATGACAATAAATGAGCTTAAATATTTATACATGTAATGCAATAAAAATAACCAATAATCATCAAGCTCCAATATGTCCCATGACATGTAATCTGTCCACTAATATCTGCTCATGCAATCTGCCCACTGATCAACTTCTTGGTAAATGGTAAAAGGTCTTATTTAATAGCATGTTATGAGTGTTAAGCCGAATGTGAGTGAAGGGACTGACAACGATTAGGAACTAGTTAGAAAAATTTGAGCATGGCTTCGATTGGCAACTTGGAGAATTGTCTCTCCTCTAAGGCAATCTAATCTATGCTAAACTATGCTAAACCAACCATCAAAGCGAAGAAAAGCAATAAATAATTTCTTTTTCTGTGTTCATTTTAATGTGCTGGGGTTTAAGAGGCTTAAATATGCAAAAGAAGGGGTTTTGATGTAGAGGCTAAACCTGCATGTGAGAGAAATGAAGAACAAGTATCTAAAGAAAAGCTAACATTTTTCAATTTAAAAGATGAATATATATAAAAATATTATCTCACCTTGAAAACAAACCATAAATTCACTCTTTTATAATTTTTTAAAAGTATAATATAAAACATGAAAATATATAAAACTCTCTTTACTTTCTCTCTCTCTCTCTCTCTCCTCCTAAATCTCTCTATAGCCATAGTCAAGACACCTCATTCTCTCTCTTAATCTCTCTCTCTCTCTCTCTCTGACAACTCTTATGTGTTTCCCTCTCTGTCCTCGTCCCACTCATTCTCTCTCTTAGTTTATCTCAAGTCTCTCTTTCTCTCCCTCCCATGGCGGCTAAGCTTTTTCATTCTCTCTCTTTATCTCTCTCTCTCTCCCTAGGATTTGTAATTATTTCTCTCTCTCTCTCCATATCTCTCCTCTCTCTCTCTCCCCTCTTCTCTCTCTCTCCCTCTCTCTCTCTCTCTCTCTCTCTCTCTCTCTCTCTCTTTCTCTTAACTTCTCTACCTCCCTACCTCTATCCTCTTGGCCACTAGGATTTGTCATTCTTTCCCTCTCTATGTCTCTCTCTCTCTCTCTTTGAATTCTCTTTCTTAATCTCTCTCAGCCTTCCTCCCTCCCTCCCTTCGTGGCCACGGCCGCAAGAAGTCTCTCTCTCTCTCTCTCTCTCTCTATCTCTCTACCTACCTCTCTTGGCGGCCACGGTCGCTAGAAGTTTCATTCTCTCTCCCTCTCTCTTTATCTCTCTCTACCTAAGTCTCCCTCCTCTCTCTCTCTCTCTCTCTCTCTCTCTCTCTCTCTCTCTCCCCCCTCTCTCCCTCTCTCTCTTTCTCTCTCCCTAAGTCTCCCTTCTCTCTTCTCTCTCTCTCTCTCCCTCTCCCTCCCTACTCTCTTCCTCCCTCTAGCACAGAAGTTTCATTCCTCCCTCTCTCTCCCTCTCTCTCTTTCTCCTCTCTCTCTCTCTCTCTCTCTCTCTCTCTCTCTCTCTCTCCCTCTCTCTCTTTCTCTCTCCCTAAGTCTCCCTCTTCTCTTCTCTCTCTCTCTCCCTCTCCCTCCCTCTCTTTCTTTCCCTCCCTACTCTTCTCTCTCTTTCTCTCTCCCTAAGTCTCCCTCTTCTCTTCTCTCTCTCTCTCTCCCTCTCCCTCCCTCTCTTTCTTTCCCTCCCTACTCTTCTCTCTCATTGCCGCGAGGAGACTCTCTTCTCTCTCTCCCTCTCTCAGCTCTCTCTTTCTTTCCCTCCCTACTCTTCTCTCTCATTTAAGGAGCCCCTCTTCTCTCTCTTAATCTCTTGTCTCTCTCCCTCTCTCTCTTTCTCTCCCTCCCTAGTCTTCTCTCTCATTTGTCATTCTCTCTCTCCCTCTCTCTCTTTCTCTCCCTCCCTACTCTTCTCTCTCATTTCTCATTCTCTCTCCCTTTGGCGGCCACATCTCAGCTCTCTCTTTCTTTCCCTCCCTTCTCCTCTCTCTCATTTAAGGAGCCCCTCTTCTCTCTCTTAATCTCTTGTCTCTCTCCCTCTCTCTCTTTCTCTCCCTCCCTACTCTTCTCTCTCATTTCTCATTCTCTCTCTCCCTTTGGTGGCCACGGCCCTGAAGAGCCCCTCTTCTCTCTCTTAATTTCTCTCTTTCCCTCTCTCCTCTCGCCACGTTTCATTCTCATAAACATCTCTCTCTCTCCCTCTCTCTCCCTCTCTCTCTTTCTCTCTCTCTCCCTCTCTCTCTTTCCCTCTCTCTCTCTTTCTCTCTCTCTCCCTCTCTCTCTTTATCTCTCTCTCCCTCTCTCTCCCTAGTCTTCCTCCCTCAAGCAGCCACGGCCGCCAGGAGACCCTCTTCTCTCTCTTAATCTCTCTCCCCCTCTCTCCTCTCTCTTTCTTTCCCTCCCTACTCTTCTCTCTCATTTAAGGAGCCCCTCTTCTCTCTGTGAATCTCTCTCTCTCTCTCCCTCTCTCCTCTCTCTCTTTCTCTCCCTCCCTACTCCTCTCATTTCTCATTCTCTCTCTCCCTTTGGCGGCCACGGCCGCCAAGAGCCCCTCTTCTCTGTATCTTCATCACTATCACGTGTGATGATCAAATCATCAACATAAATGACAAGCAGCATAATACCTTTCTCTGTTTTTCTCACATAAAGTGAGAAATCTGCCTTGGAAATCTGAAAGCCAATAGTGACAAGATACTATCCTATCTTGTCAGACCATGCTCTAGGTGCTTGCTTCAAGCCATACAAGGCTTTCTTCAACCTGCAAACAAACTCAGGATGAATACCATGAACATAACCTGGTGGCTGCTCCATAATGACCTCTTCTTGCAAATCACCATGCAAGCTCGAGGGGGTCACTATGTATAAACCCTCTATACCACATGCGTTCAAGACCTATTTCTAAAATCCCTTATCTGTAAATTTTTCATTAATAAATTGTACCCCTTTTCTATACAAATCTGTAAATTTTTCTCAAAACTATTTTAAATAGTCCCTTATGTATATTTATTTCTGTAAATTTTAGAAATAAAAAATATCCTTCTATTGAACTCACGTGATAGGGTTACATATGATGAGTGACCCCCCCGAGCATGCAAGAAGGCATTCTTTACATCCATCTTATGTAAAGACCATCCCTTTGATGCAGCCATAGCAATGACTGCTCTTACGGTTGCCATCCTTGCAACTGAACTGAATGTTTCTTCATAATCAATGCCATATGTCTGTGCATACCCCTTGACAACTAATCTTGCCTTGTATCTGTTCACAGAACCATCTGCATTGTGCTTGACCTTATAAACCCACTTACAGCCAATTGCATTCTTGTCTTTAGGCGAAGGCACCAATTCCCATGTAGCATTTGCTTCCAAGGCATCCATTTCTTCATCCATGGCTTTCTCCCATTTCTCTTTTCCCATGGCTTGCTCAAAAGAAGTGGGTTCTGGTTCTTGTATCACTTTGACCATATAGGCATAGTCAATGGCTGTAAATCCATCATATTTCAGCCTATCCATAGGATACTTGACTCTGGTAGACCTGCGCAAAATAGGCTCACCACCAATGCCTCTCAAAACATCCTTGGTCTTCCTTACTCCAGGTGTAACAACAGAAGGAATACCCAACTCATCATCAATGATCTGTTCTGAGCCACTGGATTCACCATCCACATAAGAGTGACCTACATTCACATCAAACATGGGCTGATCTACCTTCTCTTTTCCTTTTCGTGATACCTGCATACCACTATCTGCATTGCTTCTTTGAGGAGATTCTCATGATCTCAATCTGCATGTCCATGGCGAAGTATGTGAACCACTACTAGAGGACACTGCAGGTCCATTGATATTTGTGATTGTTGCTGTGAATTCTGTGCAACATTACCATTTTGTGCATCTACATCATCAATCACATTTACTAGTTTATACCAGCTACTCATCTCATAAAAAAACAACATCTCTGCTCACTGTAAACTTACGAGTAGAAGGGTTATAGCATTTATACCCTTTCTGCTGCAGAGAATAACCAATAAAGATGCACTTCTCAGCTTTTTGGATCCAACTTTCAAATGATAAATATCTGGTTTCCTACTAGTATACATCTCCTCTGGCGTCATGCCATGTATTGCTGCAGTGGGAGTCGTGTTCATTATGTAAACTGCTGTAGCAACTGCTTCAGCCCAATAATAATCTAGCAAGTCTTTTTTGTTGAGCATGGCACGAGATACCTCTCTAATATGCTTGTTTTTCCTTTCTACAAGTCCATTTTGCTATGGGATATGACTGCATGAATATTGCTGCTTTATGCCATGCTCCTGCAGGAACCTTGCAAACTCTTTTCAGAGGTACTCTCCCCCTCCATCTCGCCTTAGGCATTTTATAGGCAGGCCTGTTTCTTTTTCAACCATAGCTTTAAAAGCTTTGAAATGCCCAAACACTTCACTTTTCTTTTTCATAAAATACACCGAAACTTTTCTGCTATAATCATCAATAAAAGTGACTGAATAATGACAGCCTCCAATAGATGCAGCTTTAGTAGTCCACACATCAGAGTGGATTAATTCCAATGGCTTCTTACTCTCTTGAACATGCCTAGGAAATGGTTTCCATGCCTGTTTTCCAAATTGACAAGTTTTGGGCCTGCATTGATTTAAGTCACTGTACATTAACATGACCAATGCGTTTATGCCAGATATCAATATCTGCAACACCAGTCCCATGTGCAAACATTGCTGCACTCAATTCAGGCATGTCTGCATCCAACGTAAACATCCTGCCCTTCTTCTTTCCTTTCGCTATCAAGCAACTGTTATTTTTCATATCCTCAACAAAGCATCCATGAGGATTAAATCTGACCTGCAAGCCCTGCTCAACCATTTGACCAACTGAAACCAGGTTCTTGGTGATGTTTGGGACATGAAATACATGAGACAGGTATTTCTTTTTCCCATCCTACATAGACAAAGGAATTTTACCAATCTGCACAATAGGATGTGCAGTATCATCACCAGTCTCCACAAATCCTGGTCTTTCCATTTTCCTTGCATCCTGCATCCATTCTGCATGACCTGTCATGTGGTTTGACGCACCTGAGTCAACATACCACACATCATTGCTTTCTTCTGCACTTGTCACAGAATTGGTCATGTGCTGCACCATAAACAAATGCTCATTTCTGTCATCACCCTATCTACTAGAGGATGCATAATTGCCTTGCTACAATTTTCCATTCATAATGTCATTATACTTTTTGTAGCAGTCTTAAGCCATATGACCCATTTTACCACAATAGTAGCATTCAACATTGTTGTTTGCATTTTGACCTCTCTGCCATCCACCACGGCCTCTTTGGCTCCCCCTGCCTCTACAGTTACCACGTCCTCCTCCATAGGATTGGTTTTCTTGAGTTTGCTGCATATTCTGATTTCTACCATGGCCTGCAGATTAGCCTCCTCTACCTCTGTCTCTACCTCTTCCAGCATTTGAGTAGAAGACAGTTTCTTTTGAAGTTCCTCCTGAAGAAGATGCACCAGCATTTCTCTGCTCTTAGGAAATTAGAAGAGCAAACAACTCCTCAAAATTAGGAAAATTTTCATGGACGGTAATGGATGTCCGGAACTGTGCATAATCCTTTCCTAGACCATTCAAGGTCACAGAAACTAAATCATCATCTTCCACTGGCGACCCAATGCAAGCAAGTGCATCTGCAATTTTCTTCACCTTCATGTGGTAGTCATTGATGCTCATATTTTCTCTCTGCACATTGTGCAACTCCTGCTTGAGCTGCATTTTCCTGGCTTGTGTATTTGTGATGTACATTTTTGCCAAAGTATCCCATGCCTCCTTTGGTGTACTTGCATCCTGAATACGCTACAAGCATAGAATTCGAAATACTGATAAACAGCCAATACATAACTTTTTTGGCTCTCTCATGCCATCCTTTAAATGCCTACATTTCCTGTTGATTGGGAACATTAGGAAGAACTGGTTCTTCTTCATTTCGTGTAATGAACTCCCAATAGCCTTTTCCCATAAGGAAATTTGTCATTCTAAACTTCCATGCTTGGAAGTTGTTCTCGTCAAGCTTTTCAGTGACAATCTATGAAAGAGAATTAGACGCCATTGTAGAACACTGCAAAATATTCTGTCACTGCAAAAAACACAGCTTATGCCTAACAAGGGCAAATCTGCAAAGCTGATGAAAGTGGTATTTGACCACATAGTCACTTCCTAGTGATGATTTTGCATGAACAGGGAATAAGGATGATTCTATAGCTCCCAATATCTCTGCACACAGGCATACGATGCAATTTCTGCGGCAACTTTCCACCGACCTGCAAAACAGTGGTCGCATAGCAAAAACAGGGCCTTTTTCTCAGTGCTTGCAGAGAACTTCTACCTCCAAAACGGGCCCCAAAATGGCCTTGAATCAGAGAACTTCCGCCTCAAAAACGGGCCCCACAGCATATACTTCCCTCTCGCCACACTGCGAAGGGCGTCTCAATCTGAGACAGTGCACTCTTGCACTTCTGAGTGTGCTACTTGCAAAGATTTGCTCCCAAACTCGAAAAAGGAAAGCAACACTAGTCCTCTTACCAGGACACTGTGAACTTGGTTTTCTTTCTTGAGCTCCTTACCATGAACCAAATACCATGTGAAGATAGTGGGAGAGAAGGAAAGAGTCCCACTTGCGGCTTTCTCACATACACAATGGGGGAATACACACAAAGGTGGAGGCTGAAAACAGTTTTCCTCTTCTTAGTTGTGAAAGCCAAAAGAACTCTAGTACAAAGAAATAGGAGAACCCTATATGTGGGTCTCAAACCAAAGTCAGCTAACTAATGTGGCATACTAACTGAGCCACGAACTAGAGTACATAAGGATAGCTATCATCCAGCTATTGTTCATGGGCGATGTACCAACCGCATCTGCAGCTAACAAGTCAGTGACATAAATGCACAACGGTCACCCTGGCATATCACGAGTGGAGCTCAATATCTCAACAAAGATAAGAATGCAATTGGTTGCAAGTGGGTTTCTAAGGTGAAGGACAATGCAGATGGTTCTGTGTACAGATACAAGCCAAGATTAGTTATCAAGGGGTATGCACAAACATATGGCATTGATTATGAAGAAACATTCAGTCCAGTTGCAAGGATGGCAACCATAAGAGCAGTCATTGCTATGGATGTAAAGAATGCTTTCTTGCATGGTGATTTGCAAGAAGAGGTCTATATGGAGCAGCCACCAGGTTATGTTCATGCTGTTCATCCTGAGTTTGTTTGCAAGTTGAAGAAAGCCTTGTATGGCTTGAAGCAAGCACCCAAAGCATGGTCTGACAAGATAGGACAGTATCTTGTCACTATTGGCTTTCAGATTTCCAAGGAAGATTTCTCACTTTACGTTAGAAAAACAAAGAAAGGCATTATGCTACTTGTCATTTATGTTGATGATTTGATCATCACAGGTGATAGTGATGAAGATATCCTTCATGTGAAAATGCTATTGAAGCAGAAGTTTGAGATGAAGGATTTGGGAGAGCTGCGTTATTTCTTGGGCATTGAGGTGATTAGATCCACAAGTGGGATATGGCTCTTGCAGAGGCTGTATGGATTGGACATGCTATCCAAATATGGGATGACAAGCTGTAAGCCTATTTCAGTTCCTTTGGAGCAAAATGTGAAGCTTGAGCCTCGAGGGGGTCACTATGTATGAATCCTCTATATCACGTGCGTTCGAGGCCTATTTGTAAAATCCCTTATTTGTAAATTTTTCCTTAATAAAACGTATCCTTTTTCTATACAAATCTGTAAAATTTTTTACATTTCATTTTAAATGCTCCCTTATGTATATTAATTTTTGAGAAATTTAGGAATTAAAAATATCCTGTTGAACTCATGTGATAGGGTTACATATGATGAGTGAGCCCCCCGAGAGCTGAGCACAGATGCAAGTGACCTTATGGAAGACCCTACTATGTACATACGCATAGTAGGAAGTTTGATTTATATTACTATTACCAGGCTAGATTTGAGGTATGCTGTTGGGTTGGTAAGTCAGTTTATGCAAGCTCCAAGGAAGCCGCATTTGGATGCGGCTAGACGCATATTGAGGTATGTGAAGTCCACATTGTAGTATGGACTATTTTATGAGATTGGGGTTCAAATACAGTTGCATGGATACACTAATGCTGATTGGGCTGGTAGTATTTCTGATAGACGATCTATCAGTGGACATGTGTTCTCTTTTGGGAGTGCTGCAGTCACTTGGAGCAGCAAGAAACATCCTATAGTTGCCTTGTTGAGCACATAGGCTGAGTACAAGGGTGCAGCAATGGTTGCATGTGAGGCAACTTGGTTGCATAAGCTACTTTATGATATGCATCAATCTAAAGATGGGCCAATTGTCATTTATTGTGACAACATGAGCAGTATACACTTGGCAAATAACCCAGTCTATCATGCTAGAACAAAGCACATTGAGGTGCATTATCACTATGTGCGGGAGAAAGTTCTAGTAGGTTTTATTTATCTAGTTTATGTCAGCACAGAGGATTAGGTAGCTGACATATTCACGAAGGCATTGGGTGCACAGAAGTTGCGTAAGTTCAATGACCTACTTGGTGTGTAGGAATTGGGATTGAGCTCGAGGGGGAGTATTGAGATATCGAGCTCCACTCGTGATATGCCAGGGTGACCGTTGTGCATTTATGTCACTGACTTGTTAGCTGCAGATGTGCTTGGTACACTGCCCATGAATAATAACTGGATGAGAGCTATCTTTATGTACTCTAGTTAGTGGCTCAGTTAGTATGCCACCTTAGTTAGCTGAGTTTGGTTTTGAGACCCACATATAGGGTTCACTTATTCCTTTTGTACTTAGAGAGAGTTCTTTTGGCTTTCACAACTAAGAAGAGGAAAACTGTTTTCAGCCTCCACCTTTGTGTGTATTCCCCCATTGTGTATGTGAGAAAGCTGCAAGTGAGACTCCTTACTTCTCTCCCACTCTCTTCACACATAGATCCTCCCTTATGCCTACAAAATCTCATGTCCCATTCAAATGTTCCCAAATGGTAGATGCCACATTCTTGAAGATATGCATGGGATCAAGCAGGTGATTAATCTTGAGGTGAGACCAATATGGTAGTCGATAAAAGATGGAGTATCTAAACAAAAGCTGGTGTTAGCATGCAATCTTTAATCCATTCAATATAATAGCACACAATAGTTGCAAACGCTTGCCGACTCATGCCAAGTGGTGGAGGTCTCGTTGAACCGTCCCAAATTCTCATCCAATGTCCTGTAGTGAGTGACTGTGGGGGACTTTATTCCAAGGGGTGACATATCTAGGATGATCAGGTGGGAGAAATCGATTGTGATTCTCATAGATGATTTTATTCAAAATGCATCTGCCCATGAGGCAACTAGCGAAGGACCACAAACAGGACATGCATGGTAACCCAATGTAGTGAGACCTGAACAATAGACACAATTAATAGTTCAAGGTGGGTTCAAAGTGCCATATCGATTGCCCACTCATAATTAAAATTTCAATGCTTACCTAAACACTCGCCATAGCCTGGGAAGCCATGCATCATCCACATCAAGACTGCTTTGCAGTTGAAGTCTCGTTATGAGGGAGGCCTGCTCACATCATGCACCTTGATACCTCTCCAAAGTATCTCTAGCTCATCAATTAAAGGCTCCAAATAAACATTAGGATTTTTTACTTTACGTTTCCCAGGAATAAGAAGGGATAACATAACATGTCATTTCTTAATCACCATAGAGGGTGGAAGATTATAATTCACCAATATCACTGGCCATACACTGTAAGAGGTGCTTTTGAGACCAAATGGGTTTACACCATCCATACCCAATTCAAGTCTCAAGTTCCTAGGTTCTTCCTTGAAGCTTGGCCATGTGTCTTCAATATGCTTCCACGCAGGAGTGTTTGCGGGAGTTCTCCACTTGCCATTGGTTGATCGTTGATAGGAGGAATGCCATGACATGAGCTTTGCAATGGATTTGCACTTGAACATATGTTGGATGCGAGGGATTATGGGAAAATGTCAGAGAACCTTACGAGGCACATCCAAAGTTTTGAGATCTACTCTATATCTTGCCTCTCCACAAGTAGGATACTCTCTTGCATCCTTGTGTGGTCCACGAAACAGAACGCAATCATTGACGCATGCATGGATGTGCTTGTAATCTAATCCTCCAAGAGAGGTCACATGCATGTTGCCTTGACATATCTCTTGAGGTCGGTAATTTATTCTCCCTTGGAAGCATTCTACACAATAGCCTACACGTGAGGACCATAAATGAGAAAAAGCGTTCGAGTAATTGACCCACTAGCATAATTCACCATGTTTGCAAAATAGACTTTAAAGCTTACTTGAGTAATGCATTCAAACATGCATTGCTCCATCCATAGATGGTCTGCAAGTTTAGTAACTCAAGGGAGGCATGTAGAATAGAGAATGTGCACCCCTCAAATAGTGGAGTCAATGCTGCAGTAAAAGGATTCGTCTTGCTCCATGCTATCATCCCTACGTGAGGACCGATGGACATATAAATCCCACACCATATCATCAAACACCTCCTCCTCCACGGCCTCATGAGGTACTAGTAGAGGGCTACTATAACCATCAGTCCATGCATCTGTAATGGTCACTCTTGAAGATCCCACTTCATATCGCCGACGCTTTGCCTCCTCACGACGAGCATAGGGCAACATATGTGGGTGTCGCACTGCATCCTGTATCAAATTAAAAAAGGATCATATATCCAACACATGAACAACCATAGGTATCTCAATCAACCTTAACTCTTTAACACTTACCATGTTTACAATCTCATCCCATTCTCCATACTAATTTAAGACATCATTGAGTGTAATTCTGCGTACACGATACATGTTTCCTCGACATCGATCACACATATATTTGACTTTTTGCTCCAACCACATTTCGCGATGGTGCATATGGAGGTATTTATTCTCACTGGAGCTACTTGTTGAAGATGAAGACATCCTATAGATAAACAACCCAAAAATTGTGTTCTTGCATGAGTTGTAAATGTCAAAACTCTGTGTAGCATCTAAAAGCGAGTCTAACATTGCATCTATATTGTGGAACGCGTTTATAGGCGCGTCTAAAACATAGTGTAGATGCACTGAGAAACTCACAAGCGTGAGTGGAAGAAAGCAATGAAGGCAGACCCCAGTTTGTAGACGTGGAGGCACGAAGGATCCAAATGGAGCAATATGGAAACATGCATTTTGGAGGAGGGGGTGCTGAATCATGGGAGGCCCAATTTATAAGTATGGATCTCAAATTATATTGTGTTTATGTGGTTTATCAGGAGGTTGTTTCTTTGTACTAACCCCTCTACAAATTGTGTCATCTTGCAGCTTGATATCGTGGGCAGGTACCCTACTCCTGTTGAGATACCCTACCACCGCCACCATCACATAGGAGATACATGGAGGCACTTCTATGATGATGGGTTGATTACTGAGGAGCAGTGTATCCAAGCTACTGGAGCGCCTCCCGAAGTATTTAAAAGTAATTAATTAATGTCAATATTATAAATAAATATTTGATTTTTCATACATTGATACATGTTGTCCCTCGTTTACAGGGCCCTAGGGCTGATCAGGAGGAAGAAGATAAGGAAGACAGGAGCGAAGAAGGGAGTGAAGAAGGGAGTGAGGATGTGGAGAACTTAGATTAGTAGTAGAAGTAGTGCTAGCTACTCTTTTTTGTACTTGAAGCCATTGGCTTGGCTTCGTGCCTCTCTTGTATATACACTCCTCGTATTTTTTGTACTTGAAGCCACAGGACGTGGCTTGGCTTCGTGCTATATGTACATACAAGCACTTTTTGGGCTATGAATTAATATACACTCCTTTTATTTTTTTGGCTTTCAATTTTCTTGTGCAACGTTCTATCAATGAATGCCTTATGAACTAAACGTTTTGGAGTTGTAATATTTTATTCAGAACCTTAATCGTCGGCTATAGACGTGCTTGGAATCGTGCTAATTAAAATGTGGTTGGCAATAAGAATTGAATTGCATAATGTGGAAATGGGATTCTTGTAACCACATAGCATACACAACATACACAACATTATGTTTAACCACACGGAATTTCTCTTTTATTTTAAAAAAAGATTCTGCAGAGCATCTATAAGCCCGTCTATGTACGCGTCTTTTTGTTTTTTTTTAAATTTCTACAGAGCATCTAAAAGCGCATCTATAGGCACGTCTATCTGTTATATAGATGCGCCCACAAGTTTTTTTTAAAGTTAAGAAAACACATCTGTGTGTGATTCTATGCGTGCTTTGTGTTGTTGTGGTCTCGCGATCAAGATTATCACAGGCCCTATCGCCAACCACGTGATCTCCTCCGCGTGTAATACCACCTTTGCCTATCTTCCCTTGCCCCCATCCTCCTCTTTGCCCTCTTGCTCACGGAACCTTCTTGAGACATCGCAAGGCTGCACCATGCCCATAGTTGAAAGAGGAATGCTAATTCTAAATAAACCATATCCCTAGCTACAGTTATATAGTGAAAGGCCTTTCTTGCCAAAGTAATGCACATAAGTATATTTACAAATTCGCCTTAAATAATTATGTGCCTATATAAAGCATCAAATGTAATTCCTTATGTTGAAATCCTTATGGCCTCCTAGGTTTAGAAACTAGAGCATGCCATGAGGAATATCTTCATGAGTTTGATAAGCCCAATGGAAGTTCGCATAGTCCATGCATTGGTGTTAATAGCTTGGTTTCAAGTGCATGCCCAAACTTATCATTTCTATAAGTGGCTTAAGTTCATTTATATTTTGGTGAAGTGTGAAGTGCAGAAGCTTTTTGTTAATACAACTTTCCTTTTGATTGGCTACTCTCATAGCTTTGGTACCTCCTTATGAAGTGATTGTATTGAATGTAACTACCATCTACAATGTTTTTGTTGTTATATGAATGAGCTTTTTCTTTTGTATGCAGCAATGAATTATTTCATTGCATTGAGTTTGTGAGTAGGGAATAGTAACGAATGCTCCTCTAGGCTCAAGTGTCCGTAAAGGAAACCTAGGTGGAGGAAATACATTAATGTAGGTAGGCTATTACATGTGGCATTCATTCCTCCGCACCTCCATCAAGATATGGGACATGATTAATTTATAGCCTATGTGGCACAATATGTGACAAATGGCATGCAATAGGAACTACTTAAGTAGTGGAAAAGATGCATCTACATACCTCAATCGAAGTATGAGGTATGAGTACGCACTCTCCTCGGAAGCAGGTTTGACATGACGTACTAAAATTTTATTGCTTAATTGTTGGAGAGTGTTTGGTTTTTTAATCTTCCTTTGCATGGGCCACAATCTAACTCCCATGACCCTTGTGCTAGCATTGGAATTGATGTGAGATGGTGCATTGATAAGAGAAGCATTAGTTATAGTGCAAACTTTAACTTAGTACTTTGGCAATGCTTTATGTTCACCCTAAACACCCATACTATAAGTCAAAGTATCGTCGATATTTGATGTGTGTGTGTGTGTGTGTGTGTTGGGGGATGGGGGATGGGGGCAAGGCATGCATGCCTTCGTATTTTCTCAATACATGATTATATGAGCAAGGGTTATTTTTCATGGGCCTCTAACTTCCACTTTACAATGACCCTTGTGCTCATTCTCATAGGTGACAACATCAACCAAGTGATGAGTGATGGCGCATTAACAAGAGAAGCATTAGTTATGGTGCATTGAAGTTCAGCTTAGTACTTTTCACAATGCTTTATGTTCACACTTTTCGATTAGTCCAAAAGAGATGGCTACTCATCAATAACTTATAGTTGCAAGGATTTTTTTTCATGGGCCATATCTAACTCCCACTTCACCCAACAAGAGTACTGATCATCTCGAGAATTGAGAGGTAGCTTTTTGAAAAGGAAAAATTCAAAGAAAGCATTGGGATGGGAAAAGTGGTGCCCTCCAGCAAGCTGCTCGAGTCGCACGAGGAACATGTGTACCATGCAAGCTCGTGCATGTAGAACATGTTGTTGGACAAGATGTCTGTGAGGCTACTCGACAAGCTGCTGGCCTACAAGCCTCAAATGCTCGACAAGCTGCCGGCCTACAAGCTGCTCGACGAGCCTCAAATGCTCGACAAGCACTTGAGGATGAATGAGAGATGGCTGAGGGATGACCTGGAAATGACGTGGAGAGGCAGGTTTTCCCGAGTCTGGAAGCCACACCCATTAGCAAAGTAAACTTCTTTCTCTGGAGAATCGTGGGCGGGCACTTCCCAATTGGTAGCCATGTCCAATGGCTTCACGTGGATGATCACTGCAAACTGTGCAAAGCCACCCTTGGGGCTGCCCTTGGGTCCGGAACATGTGGCTACACCCAATCACCCATTAGCGTGTGAGTGTATGCCTTAGAAGAGAGATACCTCTCTTAAGAACATGAGGTCCCATAGCGTCCCATTCAAGGTCCAAGTATCTTAAGAACATGAGGTCCCATAGCCTTGGCATTCAAGGTCCAAGTATCTTATTAGCACTAGAGAGTTGATGAGGAAAAGGTAGTGCTCCACTTCAAGGAGCAACTTTCGTGCCTCAAAATAAGTGCCCTAATAGAAAAAGAGTACGAGAGGTGGCTCGTGTACCATGCAAGCTCATGCATGTAAAACATATACGTTCTGAACACTCGCCATAGCCTAGGAAGCCATAGCCTGGAGAGACCTCTTGCTCGTTCAATGCTTACCTGAACACTCGCCATAGCCTGGAAAGTCATGCATCATCCACATCAAGACTGCTTTATAGTTGAAGTCTCATGACGAGGGAGGCCTACTCACATCATGCACCTCGATACCTCTCCAAATAAACATTAGGATTTTTTACTTTATGTTTCCCAGGAATAAGAAGGGATAACATAACATGTCATTTCTTAATCACCATAGAGGGCAATGATTATAATTTACCAATATCACTGGCCATACATTGTAAGAGGTGCTTTTGAGACCAAATGGGTTCACACCGTCCATACCCAATTCAAGTCTCAAGCTCCTAGGTTCTTCCTTGAAGCTTGGCCATGTGTCTACAATATGCTTCCATGCAGGAGTGTTTGCGGGAGTTCTCCACTTACCATTGGTTGATCGTCGATAGGAGGAACGCCATGACATGAGCTCTGCAATGGATTTGCACTTGAACATATGTTGGAGAGGGATTTTGGGAAAATGTCGCAGAACCTTACAAGGCACATCCAAAGTTTTGAGATCTGCTCTATATGTTGCCTCTCCACAAGTAGGATACTCTCTTGCATCCTTGTGTGGTCCACGAAATAGAACGCAATCATTGATGCATGCATGGATGCGCTTGTAATCTAATCCTCCAAGAGAGGTCACATGTTGCCTTGCCATATCTCTTGAGGTCGGTAATTTATTCTCCCTTGGAAGCATTCTACACAATAGCCTACACGTGAGGACCATAAATGAGAAAAAGCATTCGAGTAATTGACCCACTAGCATAATTCACCATGTTTACAAAATAGACTTTAAAGCTTACTTGAGTAATGCATTCAAACTTGCATTGCTCCATCCATAGATGGTCTGCAAGTTTAGTAACTAAAGGGAGGCATGTAGAACAGAGAATGTGCACCCCTCAAATAGTGGAGTATGATGCTGCAGTAAAAGGATTCGTCCTGCTCCATGCTATCATCCCTACCTGACGACTGATGGACATATAAATCCCACACCATATCATCAAACACCTCCTCCTCCACGGCCTCATGAGGTAATGGCAGAGGGCTACTATAACCATCACTCCATGCATCCGTAATGGTCACTCCTGAAGATCCCACTTCATATCACCGATGCTTTGCCTCCTCATGACGAGCATAGGGCAACATATGTGGGTGTCGCACTGCATCCTGTATCAAATTAAAAAAGGATCATATATCCAACACATGAATACCCATAGGTATCTCAATCAACCTTAACTCTTTAACACTTACCATGTTTACGGTCGCATCCCATTCTCCATACTAATTTGAGACATGATTGAGTGTAATTCTGCGTGCACGATACATGTTTTCTCGACATCGATCACACATACATTTGATTTTTGTTTCCAACCACATTTCGCGATGGTGGATACGGAGGGATTTATCCTCACTGGAGCTACTTGTTGAAGATGAAGACATCCTATAGATAAACAACCCAAAAAATGTGTTCTTGCATGAGTTGTAAATGTCAAAACTCTGTGTAGCGTCTAAAAGCGCGTCTAACACCACGTCTGTATTGTGGAACACGTTTATAGGCGCATCTAAAACATAGTGTAGACGCACTGAGAAATGCACTTTTAGATGCACAGACTGGGAGCTAATTTTTGAACCTACTTTTAGCACTCTTGCTTTCCTTCACATACTTTTAGCGTTGCGCGGCTTGCTTTCCTATTAACAGACACAACTCCAGTCATCCACACTCATCTCCAAGCACCCACACTCATCTCCAGGCTTACACAGTCATTCCCAAGCATACAAGAGAAGAGGGTGAACAAGGAAGAGAAGAAGGAGAAGCAGCTTTGAAGAAGGACAAGAAGCTTCCATACCTCTATCCAAGGTAAGTCTCTTGGTGGTTGGTCTTCTTTGGAATTTGGTCTCCTTGGATTCGTCCTCTGTCATTTGCAGGGAAGGGATGTTTTTGGTACTAGTGTTTTATTTTTGGGATCGAGCGCATGTCCTTTTGACCTTCTTTTAAAAAGGCACCTATCGAAGCGCATCTATAGATGCGCTAACAGTGTGTCTATAGATGCTGCACCTATAGACGTGCTGTTAGACACGTCTATAGATGTGCTACTATAGTTTTCTTATGTTTTCTTGTGTGTTCTTCCCTTTCCCCTTCCCCTTCCTCTTTCCCCTTCCCCTTCCCCTTTTCCTTCCCCTTCCTTCTCTTTCCCTTCCCCTTTCCCTTCCCCTTCCTTCTCTTTTCCTTAAGCATTCACGAGGAAATAAAGAATTCCATGAATGAGGGCTGGATAAAGAAAGAGGGCATCCATAATGGAGCATTCTTTTTCTCTGTTTTTTCTCCTGTTTGTTCCTCTCTTTTTCCCTCTTTTCCTCTATTTTCTCCTCTCTTTCCTTCTCCTTTTTCCTCTCTTTTTCTCTCTTATCTCCTCTCTTTTTCTCTCTTTTTTCTCCTCGGCGGGGTCACTCATCATATGTAACCCTATCACGTGAGTTCAACAGAAGGATATTTTTTATTTCTAAAATTAACAAAAATAAATACACATAAGGGACTATTTAAAATACTTTAGGAAAAAATTTACAGATTTGTATAGAAAAGGGGTACATTTTATTAATGAAAAATTTACAAATAAGGGAATTAAAAAATAGGCCTTGAATGCACGTGATATAGTGGGTTTATACATAGTGACCCCCTCGAGCTTTTCTCCTCTCTTTTTGTCTCTTTTCGTCTCTTATCTCCTCTCTTTTTCTCTTTTCTCCTCTCTTTCCTTCTCTTTTTCCCTCTCTTTTTCTCTCTTATCTCCTCTCTTTTTCTCTCTTTTTTCTCCTCTCTTTTCCTCTCTTTTCTCCTCTCTTTCCTTCTCTTTTTTCCTGTCTTTTCCTCTCTTATCTCCTCTCTTTCTCTCTCTTTTTTCTCCTCTCTTTTCCTCTCTTTTCTCCTCTCTTTCCTTCTCTTCTTTCCTCTCTTTTTCTCTCTTATCTCCTCTCTTTTTCTCTCTTTTTTCTCCTCTCTTTTCCTCTATTTTCCTCTCTTTTCTCCTCTCTTTCCTTCTCTTTTATCCTCACTTTTTCTCTCTTTTTCCTTCTCTCTTTTATCCTCTCTTTTCGTCTCTTTTCCTCTCTTATCTCCTCTCTTATCTCCTCTCTTTTTCTCTCTTTTTTCTCATCTCTTTTCCTCTCTTTCCTCCTCTCTTTTCCTCTCTTTTCTCCTCTCTTTCCTTCTCTCTTTTTCTCTCTTTTATCCTCTCTTTTTCTCTCTTTTTTCTCCTCTCTTTCTACCTCTCTTTTCCTCTCTTTTCCCCTCTCTTTTCCTCTCTTTCCTTCTCTCTTTCCTTCTCTCTTTTTTCCCATGTACATGAAGCTTCAATAGCCTGACATTGAGCAAGCAGATACAGACTTTTGTCACTCTAATTCAAAGAATGCGAGAGTCTATAAATACTTGCTCACTGTCTGGTTATCACTCTATTTTTTCTTTTGCATGATGGAAAGAGGGCATGCTTGATGGTAATCTTCTTCTTTTCTTTTCTTCAATTCATCATGTGGCTAGGAAGCTCTTTAGCCTCACCTGATCTTCGGGCTACCATATTTTGGGAGTTATATAACATTTTGGGGCACCCTCCCACTCCTGGGGAGTTATACACATACATGACGGGTACTCTAAACACCCCTTAGGAGTCGGTAGTATAGACTCCAAACCACCTCCAGTTGAGATTACCCCAATGGAGTTGAGATAGCCTAGTAGGCTACAGAGCTGTGTCGCTTCTCCCCAATCATCGACGCTCCCTTCTCCCCTGTGGCGGTCTGGAGCCCCTTCTCCCCCCCTACGGTCAGGAGGCCCTTCTGCCTAATAGAGCCGCCAGCATACTCCCGTGTGCAACTGAGTCGCTTCTTCAGATACGAGTGGCTAGCGTACTAGCTTGACACGACAGGGCAATAAGCATAGTAGCAGGGAGAGCGGTGGGGGATGCATGGCACAATGCTTTGGGGGAGGTAATGGTGGGGGCGGGGGATGGGGGCAAGATATGCAGCATGCCTACGTATTTTCTCAATACATGATTATATGAGCAAGGGTTATTTTTCGTGGGCCTCTAACTTCCACTTTACCATGACCCTTGTGCTCATTCTCATAGGTGACAACATCAACCAAGTGATGAGTGATGGCGCATTAACAAGAGAAGCATTAGTTATGGTGCATTGAAGTTTAGCTTAGTACTTTTCACAATGCTTTATGTTCACACTTTTCGATTAGTCCAAAAGAGATGGCTACTCATCAATAACTTATAGTTGCAAGGAGTTTTTTCATGGGCCATATCTAACTCCCACTTCACCTAGCAAGAGTACGTGATCATCTCGAGAGTTGAGAGGTAGCTTTCTGAAAAGGAAAATTTGAGAGAAAGCACTGGGATGGGAAAAGCGGTGCCCTCCAACAAGCCACTCGAGTTGCACGAGGAACATGTGTACCATGCAAGCTCGTGCATGTAAAACATGTTGCTGCTGGACAAGATGTCTGTGAGGCTGCTCAACAAGCTGCTCGCCTACAAGGAGAATTGGCATTTGAGGCTGAATGAGAGATGGCTGAGGGATGACCTGGAAATCATGTGGAGAGGCAGGTTTTCAGTTTCACGAGTCTGGAAAGCCACACCCTTTAGCAAAGTAAACTTCTTTCTCTGGAGAATCGTGGGTGGGCACTTCTCGATTGGTAGCCATGTCCCATGGCTTCACGTGGATGATCGCTGCAAACTGTGCAAAGCCGTTGCAGAGACCCCCACACACTTGTACTAGGGCTACCCTTGGGTCTGAAACTTGTGGGGGATTATTAGATCGAAGTGCGCTAAAATCTTGGGACTTGAGTTTATTTCCAAAGGTGCTGCCATCTTTGGAGCAGACCTTGGCGCAGATATGTTTGTCCTTTGGGATATCATCAGATACTCTACCCTTCAGAGGATTTGGACTGCCTGTTATGAGGCGTGGACTGCTAGTCTTAGCGTTTTTGAATTACCATGTAGGAAGGCTGTTGTGGAGATCGCCTCCTAGGCTTGTTGGCTAGTTGCATGTTGGCCTGATAAGGTCGTAAGAGTCCGCTTAAAGAGAATGTTGTATGAGATGTCCTTTGGGACCTTTTAAGTAATATACGAGCATACACATTGGCAAAAAAATCAAACAGGTTTGTTTATCACCTCAAAAAAAAAGTGGCTACACGCAATCACCCATTAGAGTGTGAGTGTATGCCTTACAAGAGAGATACCTCTCTTAAGAACATGAGGTCCCATAGCGTCCCATTCAAGGTCCAAGTATCTTAAGAACATGAGCTCCCATAGCCTCCCATTCAAGGTCGAAGCACTAGAGAGTTGACGAGGAAAAAGTAGTGCTCCAACTTTCGTGCCTCAAAATAAGTGCCCTAATAGAAAAGGAGTACGTGATCATCTCGAGAGGTGCGCCATGGCTCCATCTCGAGAAAAAGTGGGATGGGAAAAGTGCGCAGGTAAGCTCGTGTACCATGCAAGCTCGTGCATGTAAAACATATACGTTCTAAGATATAACCTAAATTTGTAGAAGTGTTGCGGAGCAGTTCTTTTTGTAGTTGAAGATTGAAGGATCGTCGACGTGCAAAATGGCTATGGCGCTCCTCGTGCTTCTTGTGCTTGTGTTGTGTGTCGCCCCGGCTATGGCTGCTCCTTCTTCTCACCTCATCTCGTCGCTCCCCGGCCAGCCCCCCGCTTCCTTCCTCCAATACTCCGGCTACATCCCCATCGACTCCGCCTCCGGCCTCAGCTTTTTCTACTACTTCGTCGAAGCTCAGACGGATCCCTCATCCAAGCCCCTCACCCTCTGGCTCAATGGAGGTCCCTCTCCGTTCCTTCCCTTTGAAATTCGTGTCGAAATGGCCTGGTAACGTTGTTGTTGCAAGCAGTAAGCAAATTCAGGGCCGGCGTCTTGGCGTCGTAGGGAATCATACAGCCGAAGTCATTGTGGCAATAACTTTTTGCTAGAGACTGGATCTTTGCTTGGCTTGTGTTAATTGGTCTTCGAGTACGACGAGATATCTTTATCGCCGGGTATCTTTATGCTGAGAAGCGGCTTTCACATGGTCTAATCAGCCAACTTAGGCCTGAAATGGCTCGACTATTCAAGGGGACGCTGTAGTCGACGTCCTCTCGAACGAGAAGAAAACGATTTCTGTGTGTTGTCTGTAACTGGCATTGTCGTTGTTGCAACAATTAGATAATTAATCTGCGAAGGATTCAAGTTCGTGTATCTGCAGGACCTGGTTGCAGTTCGGTCGGATATGGGGGCTTCAGGGAAAATATTGGACCGTTCCTCGTGACCAAAGAGAGCGGAGAGCTGATAGCCAACGATTTCTCATGGAACAGAGGTTCTGTCTAATAACAAGATTTCCGATTCTAGCATTTAACTACTTCCGCTCCGCAGCATAAACTTGGAGTGCTTGCATGAACAGTTTCCAACATGCTATTCTGGGACTTTCCGGCGGGAGTCGGCTGGTCTTACTCCAACACGAGCACCGACTTATACATCGCCAACGACACATCCACGGGTGCGGCCGAGAACTGGCAAAAGTTTGAAATTCCTTTGAATGTGTCACATAAATCGATCCATGTGTGAATGCAGTTGCGCAAAATTTCGAATTTCTGTGGAATTGGTTCGAAGCTTTCCCAGAGTACAAGGGGCGGGAGTTGTTCATCACCGGCGAGAGCTATGCAGGTACTATCATCCTTGTTCTTCTCGAGTAGATGGATCATTCCTGTTCTCTTCTTCTGTCTGCAAATAAATGGATCATTCCTGTTCTCTTACGCAAGTGTTCTTCGTGTAGGCCATTATGCTTTTGAGCTCGCAGCTGTGTTGGTGGATTACATTAACGAGCAAGCCGGCGAGTCTGTCTTCAATTTAAAGGGTCTAGCGGTATGTCGCCCGAAGTTCTTCTATTCTGGTGTGGATTTCTGATTTCTGCCGCTCCTCGATCGGACATTCTGTCGCTTTTTTTGAATGTATACTGTTGATTTCTTTCGATGTCGGGTGTCGATTTCGGATTGTGGATCTCTCCGTCGATCACTGATTGGACACTCTATACAGATTGGCAATCCGCTCCTCAACGGCCAAATCGACATCCCCAACAAGTTCTTCTTCGAGTGGAGCCACGGCATGATCTCCGATCAGACCTATGCAGCGGTGATAAACGACTGCAACTTTTCAATGTCCGCGGTGCCCACGAAAGCTTGCGTAGCAGCATCAGCCGAGAGAGATCGAGAGGTGACCGATTTCATCCATCCATACGACATCCTCATCGACGTCTGCCTCTCCCCTGACAACGAACAAGCCCGACGACTGAAACGATCCCTCAAGGTGCATAAGGCCTCTGTTTTTCTTTTAATTAACGAGCCGGTGTATTTCACCCTCCGTCACTCAAAGTTCCACGGGCAGATGTCTTTCTTAAGACTATGTTTTTCTCCTCCAAACAAATTTCTCTACATTCTTGCAGACTACCATTAAACAAGGATCGTATACACCCGGTGGACTTGACGTTTGTATGGACGACGAGCTAGTAGCGTATATGAATCTGCCGTCAGTCCAGCATGCTTTCCACGCAAATACGACTGGCTTGCCTTACCGGTGGTACTACTTCAACCAAGGGTATAGAGTCAATCACTCTCTCTTTTTCTCTCTCAAAGCCTCGGGGGCTCCTTCAATCATCAATCTTATGTACTTTTTTTACCTGGCAGAGCATCCCTGCTGTATGACGAGTCGAGAGTCTATATCTCCATGTTGCCTGTTCTAGCTCACATTCTCAAGGCGGGAGTTCCCATCCTCGTTTACAGGTGAGTGTTAATTCTGCTCTTTTAGTTTGCATGATTCAATTTGTCTTGACAGACAACCAGCCGGACTTGGCACGTGTTCCACGAGCTGTACTTTCTGAAACTATCTGGGTCACCAATTTGCGCAGTGGAGACCAAAACCCGTTCAGTGCGACGAGGCGACAGATTCATCAACTCTCAGAAATCATGAACCTGACCACGACTGTGCCTTATAGTGCTTGGTTCGAAGGAGGACAGGTAATCAATAAGTAGTGACAGTCGTGAAATCGTTCCCGCTCATTTGATTTTCAAGCTATATATTTTTTATCATTCTCTTCCGATCCTTGCACTTTGAATCTTTCCGCTTCATTCTTTTTTATGCTGAGACGATTCCTTCTTGCCGAAAATCTGTGGCCTGCAGGTTGGTGGATGGACGCAAGTTTATGGGCCTCTGAGCTATGCGACGGTGAGGGGAGCAGGACACATGGTGTCCTATGGTAAACCAGCTCGCGCCTTTACGTTGTTCAAGAGCCTCCTGGCAAGAAAGCCTTTACCATTGGACTCGCCATAAAGTGCGGGGGCGAAGGCAAGGACTCGACCATCAGAGCAAATAAGATGCATCTTGCCATACATCAAAACCCTTTTTCTCTCCCCGCCCTCCATACGTGCTTATAATGGGTGCAACCTTAAGATTCATTTATTAATGTGAGCATATCAAGTGTTGGCAAGAAATCTAGAAATTGTATAATCAAGTTTCTAAGTATGAGTATCAAGTATTATGGTGTTAACAACCAAGTATAAGAACACCCACCACTAGAATGAAGTCCAAATCTATAGAAATTCAGAGAGTGAACATTGCTACGAATGAATTGGTTATACTTCATTGATGAATACAATGCTTTACATATAGTTGTGCATGACGGTTACAAAGAGGCATATCCTCTGGAATCCGTGTGTGTGTCACTAGAATCGACTTGAAATCTCTAGAAATTGAGAGAGTGGGCATTGCTACGGATGAATTGGTTATACTTCATTGATGAATACAATTCTTTACATAGAGTTGTGCGTGACGATAACGAAGAGGCATACTCTCTCGAATCCGTGTGTGTGTATCTGGTGTGAATCGAGACCTTAATCGATCTTTTTTTTTTGCATCATACAGGATGACCAAGATAGCATCGTGAGCTGCCCCTAGGGCTTGCACTCAAGACCAGCACATATACACCCACATGTTTTAGCCACTTGACCTAACTTTGTCATCAACCTCATCTTGATCATTCTCTTCACAGTCATCCCCATGAGAGTCGTCCTCATCGCCATTGCGTTCGTCTCTTGGATCTGGATCTATTCGTCTTAATTGCCTTGGTCATTTTGATTGTCATTGGCTTGGTGTTGATCTTCGTGATCATCCTCATTTGGGCAATTTGGGTCTTTATGCTCTTCATGATTGCCTTCATCTTCTGGTGCAGGTTCATCTTGGGCATTTCCATCAGAACTTCCTTCAACGTCATTTTGGTTTCCAACATCCTTTCCTATTTCTTCGGCAGGCTCAGTAGTTCCATCTTAGTTTTATGCATCAGTAGGCTAATAATCATATCTTGTTCTGCATGCAACGTAGCCTACCAATACATACTCATGTTGTTTAGTTTTGTTATCATTTGCCTGATCCGAAACGCTAGGGTAGCATTTCTTCAATATCCAATATTCATCATAAGCTCCTTTGTCACCTAGACTAAAGGGTACGTCGATCGCTATGCACAAAAAAAGTGAATTCCTTTTTTCAATTTTGGATTTGACCCTCGGTCTTGCATACTTGACAATTAACGTGATCATTCGTCTTTGGAATTGATTTAGAGGCATTGAATAAAATAAATTTTCTATCAAACAAGTGTATCGCAATTTGGCCTTTCGTTGGCTGAAGGTTACTGTGTTTCTAGTTCCGTCAGTTCCTTCAATATGGGTTGTTGCAAGTCAATGCTTGCATTTGGATTAGCTTTTGTAGCATCTTGATTATCTTTATCTTCTTTGATTCCCCCTTCAATCTGGGACTTTTGCCTATTTGTGCGGGTCTTTGATTCCATCTTGGACAGATTTGTGTCCTTCTTGTTTCCTCTTTGTGGCTGGATGTGACCATGTGTTTCATGCCCATCTCTTGGGGCGGCCACTCATCATATGTAACCCTATCATGTGAGTTCAACAGAAGGATATTTTTAATTTCTAAAAATTATGAAAATCAACATACATAAGGTAGTATTTAAAATAATTTTGCAATTCTTTTTACACATTTGTACATTTTATTGTTGGAGAATTTACAGATAAGGGGTTTTACAAATACTTCTTGAACACACGTGATATAGAGAGGGTATACATAGAGACCCCCCCCCCCCCACTGCTATGTGGGTCTTTGTTTTTGCCTTGGACATCTCCTCATCTGTGAGAGATTGTGTATTTGATTACTGGCCGTCCATTGATTGGGAGTTGCAGCTATTTGCTCAAATGGACATTGAAGGGTTGTAGCGAAACAAGGTCACCTATGTCTTTCTTGTCAATGTGAAAGTAGTATTTGCAAGCATGGTTTAGCAGCTAGATGTAACATCTTGGAGTGCAATAATCATAGAATGTTCCCAAAATGAGCATGGCAAGAGGCCTTGCAACTATTTGCTAAGCTAGACATGCCCCTTTAGCATCATTGAGTTTGATTCTATGTCTTTCTTGTCAATGTGAAAGTAGTATTTGCAAGCATGGTTTAGCAGCTAGATGTAACATCTTGGAGTGCAATAATCATAGAATGTTCCCAAAATGAGCATGGCAAGAGGCCTTGCAACTATTTGCTAAGCTAGACATGCCCCTTTAGCATCATTGAGTTTGATTTTGTCATGCCATTAGAGGAGATACTACAAAACAAATTTGAACTATCATTGTATAAGAAATCGAAGAACGATAAAAATTGTAAAATGAAACAAATGGTCGCATAATAATAACATCGGTTTCTATTAGAGCATGTTCTAAAGAAATTTATCTTTCAGGGGTGTCCTAGATGGTATTTCATGTTGGCGTGCATTGTGTAAGAAAATAATACAACATCTATGCTCAACAGATAACAAGATCTCGTACACAAGAGAGAAAACCAGATAGTATGGAGAATCAAAAATTTGATTACTGTAGAACTGATACAATAGATGGCGCTGCCTCCCAACCGTGTGCTCCTATGAAAGAAGCTTCGATGGCAAGCTGGAAACAGTAGAGGACAAAGGCTGGATGTTAAGGAATCAAGGTTGCTGTAACCAGTGATAAAATGGGCTTCACGGGCTTGCTCTTATATAGCCACCAGTCGTAGTCGGTTAGACCCAATATGGTGACTAGCCCAGTCCACCCAAAACGGTCGACTGGGGATCGATCCCAAAATAGGACACCGACCACATGATAGAACCAGCCCACAGCCATCCGGGATCATCTGGGACTCCAAACGGGCCCTGCAACCCAAGAGTGGGCTGCCCCGGGAAATGCTCCGTCTACCCTCAATGCGGTCAGTCATGGGATGCCTTCCTGCACTTGCATGTAGCCTAGTTGGCAGTGTGCTAACTCCGTCCAACCATCAGGCCACACATGGCCCCCATCTAGTGTAAACCAGGACCTACCGGATAACCGAGCTACTCAAATGCCTTCTCCTCATATGGGGAGCTTACAAGTAGAGTTAGCTGGTTCCTGCGTAGTTACACGAGAGTGGAGCATTGATATCTAACACATTGGGATGTTGCTTTCATGAAACAATCATTTAAGAAAGAGGATATATATTTTTCATGTTTTTTGTCTTTTAGCATGTAGAACAACAATGAATCGCTTAAATAATAACAACTTTATGGGTATCTAATTTATCAAACTTTATGTAAAACTAATTTTAATTTATCGAGTATGGGCTATGTCCTTCTTGATGATTAATCTACTTGTAAATGTTGGAAGTGTCGCACTCACTTCGTCATAATCATCCAAGAAATTGTAGAATATGCCGCTCAAACACTGCTCTTACTCCAACACAGTCGCTCGATGTTTTGAATTACTCAATCACATGCACACCAAACATTTTTTAAGAAAAAAGATTGATGGTTCAGCCACCTCAAACAACCACCATGGTGGCCCTTGCTTGAGGCAAACCATCGTGATGGCTTGCACTCTACTTAAGCCTCCTCTATTCCATTTCATTTACCTTTAACACCTATTTCATTAATTTTGGACTTTTTGTGTTGTTTTTGGATGAAGCCCAAAAATCCTTCCCAAATGAAAACTTTACTTTATGAAAATATCCTTTCCAAATCAAAATTTTACTTTCTAAAAAGTTTCTTCCCAAATCAAAAGTTCACTTTGTGGCACTGTCATATTCACATAAAAATATTGCTTTTTCAATCTATACTTTTGCACCAACATGCAAGAATTTGAAATAATCCTATATTAGGAATTCTAGCTATATCTAAGTTATTTGTTAATTTAATTATTTTTAATATTTTTCCTTGACGTTTTTCCTTCCCAAATCAAAAGTTCACTTTGTGGCTCTATCATATTCACATACAAATATTGTTTTTTCAATCTATACTTTTGCACCAACATGCAAGAATTTGAAATAATCCTATATTAGAAATTCTAGCTATATCTAAGTTATTTGTTAATTTAATTATTTTAAATAATTTTCCTTGACGTTTTTCGTTGACATGATAAATTTATAAATCCATGAAAGGAGACTTAAATATTTCATGAAAATAACATTGTCACTCGGCAATATGCACAAAATTTAACAAAACTTTTAATAAATAGAAAGAAGACATGATGCCATAAGACCAAAGAGGGATAATAGCAATTGTAGCTTTATGTATATGATTACATTGAGAGACGTTGCTCTTAGCTAGAGTCTTTATATCCAAAATGATATAGATTGAACATATGTTTACAATTTAAATTGTTGCTCTTAAAGAGCCTCAATTCGTGCCATCTGCATAATTTGACACCCCATTGTCTTATTGCTCAATGTCACGACAGTCCCTTGCCAGTTGCCATCTGCATAATTTGACCTAGGCTTGTCTTGCCAAGCTTGCCCCCTGGGTGCATTGACTCCCCATTGTCTTATTGCTCAATGCGATAGTCCCTTGCCAGGTGCCATCTGCATTAACTCCCTGTTGTCTTGCCAAGCCTTGACCCTTGGGTGACATCCAGTGCAAAATACAGGTGCCATCTACATTAACTCCCACAAGTTATCTTGCCAAGCCTTGCCCCTTGGGTGCATTGACTCCCCATTGTCTTATTGCTCAATGTGATAGTCCCTTGCCAGGTGCCATCTGCATTAACTCCCTATTGTCTTGGCAAGCCTTGACCCTTGGGTGACATCCAGTGCATATTTTGACTCTCATTTGACATACGAGGTGATGACTCTGATTATAATTGTCTTGGATTGGCTCCTTGCCTAGTACCCAAATAAAATCCTTCTGAATCAATGGACTTCAATACAAAGCTTTAATCATGGACATTCTTCATTTGCGCTATCTCCTTCTACTTCCTCCATGGCGAGCATCCTTAAAAATTCGTGTATATGCAAAATAGTTTGCTGTGGTATTTTTATTTTTCCTTCTACCTCATATCCCATGTGCTTCTTTGATTTCTTTGCCCTTGAATGCCAAGACACTATGATTGTCTCCGTCGAAACTTGAGAGACTGCTTCATCATTTGGGACCCACTCCTTCATTATACAATTAGTATATAATGTGTTGTTATCCATATTCTCCTTCCTGCCCTTTGGCTCATACCATACCGCTGTAAATGCTGTAGCTCTCCCTTGGTCATCTCTTTGCACATCAACTACTTTTGCAACCCAAAACTTCACATTCTCATATTCATCATCCGATGGCCGAACCACAACAAAACAATCAACCTCTATATCTACTTGTGGCATAAACTCTCTCTTCTTCGGTCCACAATATGGACGTGGGAGTAATGATACAAAATCATTTTCAAAGATTGGAGCTGGGCGCAAATCGTTATGAACATTTGGCCAAAACATATTGCATTCTTCCTTGACATCCTTTGAGCCTCGCATTCTCTCAAGGTCCTTTATTAAATTTCGTGTCTTGTTAATTACAGTGGTAGTGTGTTCTCTCCAAGTAGGCTTCGAATCAGGATATCTCTGGAGCATTTCCTCTTTGTATGTAATAAATGCTTTTAATCCATCTATTTCACAATTAGACCTCTCATTAAATTTTTGTATAGGAGCCCATGTTGGATACCTTTCCTTGCTGGGAATTGAAGTTAAGAGACTGTAAGGTTCTTCAGGTTCCCATTTTGTATCATGAGAATACTGTTGCCATTGCATTACGGGTTTTTCATCTTTTAAAAAAAAACGAAAGTAGTGTGGATTGGTATGACCTGTCAATGCATCACCACCCGTTTGTATGAAAGGTAGAATGAAGCTCTTCCAATCATACATTCTTTCGAGCCTCTCACATACTGTACTTTCCTTACGACCACCAACTTGCCTGCCACATCTTCTTACCAAGTCATCTATTGTCTCCACATCCTTGCATTTAAGCTCCCTTGAGACTGTGCTAAAAACCTGATCGATATCCTCATGTGTATGCCCAACATACAAAAATCCACATTCGACCTCATTGAAGATTCGATGAGCAACTAGCATGGAGCAGAAGGCAAACATAAGTACATTCTTATTTTCTCGCCAGCAATTATCAGCTTGTATTCTCAAAGTCGGTGGCAGGCGACCTTTTTCTGCATGTACATTGCGAATTGCCTTCATAATAGATGTTACAACTTGATTGCTATCATGTAGATGCAAGGAATCAATCCATATATCTGCAAAGAACTTAATTCCATGCACTAACACTCCACATAGATGTGTCTTTAGAAAGTGCTTTCCTTGTAATTTAGGTGGAGTGGCAACAAAACGAGGCAATGTTGTTGTATTCTGATCCATGCCATCTACAATAAGGCACATGTAGTCATCAGGATGCGAAATAGCTTGCTCCTTCCAAAATGCATATTTTTGTCTGGAATGTCGAATAAGGTCATGATGAGATTTTTGGTTTTTTTTGTATAATTCCCTTTGATTTGGACATGTTGCACTCTCAATCGCTCGCTTTAAATCATCACAGACATTGCACTTTGACATTTTTTGCCTCCTTGGGATTTTAACATATCCAAAGTTCTTCTTCCAAAGAGTATACAAAGTATGAGAAGAAGCTACAGCATCCCCTCTTTGCCTTTGCTTTTCTGCAATAGAGTCAAATACTTCGAGCTTTGTCAAGCCCATTGGAAGGTGCATTTCAGTGATCGCGTCACCGTTAGGGAGTTTGGTAGATATATGGGGTTGAGGCAAAGCATTTTCATGTATGAAGTCTTGTAAAATTGCTGCTGCCCTGACAGTTGAGATTCTTGATTTGGACCTTCCTCTATTACCGTGAATGCTAAATTTGTTGCCGCACTTTGCCTTGGTGACTAAATCCCAATATGTACCATGGGATAATCCAGTAATATTGCGATATGCCTTATTGCAAATCCTTTTTCCATTTACGAGAGGTTTTACCTTTTGTCTTGAACTTAGCCTTTTATTGCCATTCTGAAGAAAGCAAGAGAGACTTGTGAGAAGGTATTCATTTCTTTCGCTTCCCCTTCTTTGCCACACGTGTCCTCTACATTCCCTGATGTCTGTAAGATCAATGAAGCGCATACATCTTCGCTTGCAACATAGATATCCCAATGCATTTAACATGTTCTCCCCCTTCATTACTCTCTTCCTCTTTGGTTGCTTTTGTGGATCTGCCTGGATTCTCTTTCTCTTCATGCATATGTATGACCGTTTTCGTTCCTCGTGCACATTGTTATCTGTATTTATGCACTTCTTCTCCTCACATTTGTTTGTAACCAAGCATCCATGATTGGTCGTTGCATCCTTGTTCATATCACAATCAAAGTTAAATACTGAATAATCCTCTGTTGATCTCATCCTCATTTTTAACATACTCTTAGGACCATTCAATGAATTCAATATTCTACGAGAGTATTGAGAACCTTGAAACTCTTCCACTCCTGAGAGAACATCACTCATTGGGACATCTTGCATGGCTTTCACAAATCCACAACCTTGATTGACACCAGGTTTGTTAATATGCATGAACTCATCCACACTTGACAAGACATCGCTATTGAAACCTTTGCCCTTCTCACTGTGCAAGAATTCATCCACCCCAGATAAGGCTTCGCTTCTAAAATCATTTTGTTTCTTGGAACCAATGAACTCATCCACTCCAGATAAGATGTCACTTCTATAATTGAGTATATTGAAATCATCCACATTTGAAGTGATAGAGCCTGGCACATGGGCACGCTTTTTAGGTCCTTTGATATTGTAGTATGCGTTGTCTTTATCATTGAAAACCACGTGCCTCTTTCTCATGTTTAAAAATTGCATGCTCCATCTCATATTCTTGCCTACCTCATAGTAGGGATCACATAAGGATGTTATGTTATCAACCATACCATCATCAGTGACTTTTAGAATCCTCATCTGCGCAAATGACCATTGCTCCACTTGTTCAAATCCCAATACTTCACCTTCTGCTACAATCTTATTTGCAAATGATCTCATTTGTAAAATGTCCCCTATAGGTAAAATCCAAGGTGGTGCACTTTGTATTCTTGATAATGTCTGTTGCATAAGTCTCATCTTTGTCCCATGCTATAAATGATTTGTTGGATGTATTGTAGGGCATAACATCTCCAAGTGTTTCCATATCTCCACATTTATACTTTAGCTCAACATGTGCGCTAAGAATCTTTGATACAGTAACTGCTACCTTATCTTCGCCAAGTCTTCGAAAGTGGCAAAGTGAATTGGGATCACTATCATGGATTGTAGCAAATGCAACTACTTCTCTTTTGCTACATAAAATCACATCCATCCCTGGAACAAAATCTATAGCCATCTCCTTTGTGAGAGTCCTTCGCAAGCAAGCTGCAGTGGCAACAATTACATAAATATTAGTCTCTTTTTAATAATGTACTTATTTATTATAATTTTTAATTAGTACTTAATTTATTAGTGGGAGAAGTTATCCGATCAAGTACTCATCAGATGGACATGCCAAGTTATCCTTTGCATGGTCAATCAAGCATTAAATACTATTTTTGCTCTAGTGTCATGCACATCCGTAAAAAAACATGAGCCTACTAGGTACATTATCCAATCAAGCACTAATGGGATGCGGGTGCCACTTTGCATGTAAGTCAATTCCACCTAGTTGAGGTGTACAAAAAGTGTTGTGCCCATCGGATATGCTTTGCATGGTCCATCGAGCATTAAATACTATTTTTGCTCCTGTCATGCACATCCATAAAAAAAACACGCTGCTAGGTGTGTTATCCGATCAAGTACTTATGCGATGGGAATGCCACTTTGCATGTAAGTCAATTCCACCTAGTTGAAGGTGTGTGCAAATTATTGTGCCCATCCAATATGCTTTGCATTGTCGATCAAGCATAACACACTATTTCTGCCTTACTGTCATGCACAACCATATAAAAACACGGCCATAGGTGTGTTATTCAAATAAGTACTTATAAGATGGGGGCTCCACTTTGCACGCAAGTCCGTTTTAACTACATTGAGGTGTGTGCAAAGTATTGTCACCATCGGATATGATTTGCATGGTCGATCACGCATTATACACCATTTTTTCCCTAATGATATGCACATTCGCACAAAAACACGCCATTAGGTGTGTTATCTGACCAAGTACTTATCGGATGGGTGTGCCTCATTGAGAACATTTCAATACCACCTAGGTTGAGGCATAAAAAAATTTTTGTGCCCATTCGATATCCTTTGCATGGTCAATCGAGCATCAAATACTATTTTTACTCTAGTGTCATGCACATCCGTCAAAAAACACGCTGCTAGGTGTGTTATATGATCAAGCACTTATGGGATGGGCATGCCACTTTGCATGTAAGTCAATTCTACCTAGTTGAAGGTGTGTGCAAAGTATTGTGCCCATCGGATATGCTTTGCATTGTCGATCAAGCATAAAACACCGTTTTTGTCTTAGTGTCATGCACATTTGTCAAAAAACGCAGTCCTAGATGTGTTATTCAGACTAGTACTTATCGGATGGGGGCTCCAGTTTTCACGCAAGTCTGTTTCAACTAGGTTGAGGTGTGTGCAAAGTATTGTCACCATCGGATATGATTTGCATGGTCGATCACGCATTATACACCGTTTTTTCCCTAGTGGTATGCACATCCGCAAAAAAACACGCCCTTAGGTATGTTATCTGACCAAGTACTTATCGGATGGGTGTACCTCTTTGACAACATTTTAATACCACCTAGGTTGAGGTATAAGAAAAGTATTATGCCCATCGGATATGCTTTGCATGGTCGATCGAGCATTAAATACCATTTTTGCCTTAGTGCCATGCACATCCGTAAAAAAACACGCTGCTAGGTGTGTTATCCGATCAAGAACTTATGCGATGGGAATGCCACTTTGCATGTGAGTCAATTACACCTAGTTGAAGATGTGTGCAGAGTATCGTGCCCATCCGATATGCTTTGCATGGTTGATCGAGCATTAAATACCATTTTTGCCTTAGTGCCATGCACATCCGTAAAAAAACACGCTGCTAGGTGTGTTATTGATCAAGCACTTATGCGATGGGCGTGCCACTTTGCATGTAAGTCAATTACACCTAGTTAAAGGTGTGTGCAAAGTATTGTGTTCATCGGATATGCTTTGTATTGTCGATCAAGCATAACACACTGTTTCTGCCTTAGTGTCATGCACAACCATATAAAAATACGGCCATAGGTGTGATATTCAAATAAGCACTTATCAGATGGGGAATCCACTTTGCACGCAAGTTTGTTTCAACTACATTGAGGTGCATGCAACATATTGTCACCATCGGATATGATTTGCATGGTCGATCACGCATTATACACCATTTTTTTCCTAATGATATGCACATCCGTAAAAAAACACGCCATTAGGTGTGTTATTTGACCAAGTACTTATTGGATGGGTGTGCCTCATTGAGAACATTTCAATACCACCTAGGTTGAGGCATACAAAAAGTTTTGTGCCCATCGGATATCATTTGCATGGTCGATGGAGCATTAAATACTTTTTTTACTCTAGTGTCATGCACATCCGTCAAAAAACACACTGCTAGGTATGTTATCCGATCAAGCACTTATGGGATGGGCGTGCCACTTTGCATGTAAGTCTATTCCACAAGTTTGAAGGTGTGTGCAAAGTATCATGCCCATCGGATATGCTTTGCATGGTCGATCGAGCATTAAATACCATTTTTGCCTTAGTGCCATGCACATCCGTAAAAAAACACGCTGCTAGGTGTGTTATCTGATCAAGCACTTATGCGATGGGCGTGCCACTTTGCATGTAAGTCAATTACACCTAGTTGAAGGTGTGTGCAAAGTATTGTGTTCATCGGGTATGCTTTGCATTGTCGATCAAGCATAACACACCGTTTTTGCCTTAGTGTCATGCACAACCATATAAAAACACGGCCATAGGTGTGTTATTCAAATAAGTACTTATCAGATGGGGGCTCCACTTTGCACGCAAGTCCGTTTTAACTACATTGAGGTGCGTGCAAAGTATTGTCACCATCGGATATGATTTGCATGGTCGATCATGCATTATACACCATTTTTTTCCTAATGATATGCACATCCGCAAAAAAACACGCCATTAGGTGTGTTATCTGACCAAGTACTTATCGAATGGGTGTGCCTCATTGAGAACATTTCAATACCACCTAGGTTAAGGCGTAAGAAAAGTTTTGTGCCCATCGGATATGCTTTGCATGGTCGATCGAGCATTAAATACTATTTTTGCTCTAGTGTCATGCACATCCGTCAAAAAACACGTTGCTAGGTATGTAATCCAATCAAGCACTTATGGGATGCGCGTGCCGCTTTGCATATAAGTCTATTCCACCTAGTTGAAGGTGTGTGCAAAGTATCGTGCCCATCGGATATGCTTTGCATGGTGGATCGAGCATTAAATACCATTTTTGCCTTAGTGCCATGCACATCCGTAAAAAAACACGCTGCTAGGTGTGTTATCTGACCAATTACTTATCGGATGGGTGTACCTCATTGCGAACATCTCAATACCACCTAGGTTGAGGCGTACGAAAAGTTTTGTGCCCATCGGATATGCTTTGCATGGTCGATCGAGCATTAAATACTATTTTTGCTCTAGTGTCATGCACATCCGTCAAAAAATACGCTTCTAGGTATGTTATCCGATCAAGAACTTATGGGATGGGCGTGCCACTTTGCATGTAAGTCGATTCTACCTAGTTGAAGGTGTGTGCAAAGTATTGTGCCCATCGGATATGCTTTGCATTGTCGATCAAGCATAAAACACCGTTTTTGCCTTGGTGTCATGCACAACCATGAAAAAACACGGTCCTAGGTGTATTATTCAAACTAGTACTTATCAGATAAGGGCTCCAATTTGCACGCAAGTCCGTTTCCACTAGGTTGAGGTGTGTGCAAAGTATTGTCACCATCGGATATGATTTGCATGGTTGATCACGCATTATACACCGTTTTTTTCCTAGTGGTATGCACATCCGTAAAAAAACACGCCCTTAGGTATGTTATCTGACCAAGTACTTATCGGATGGGTGTGCCTCTTTGATAACATTTTAATACCATCTAGGTTGAGGTATGAGAAAAGTATTATGCCCATCGGATATGCTTTGCATGGTCGATTGAGTAGTAAATACCATTTTTGCCTTAGTGCCATGCACATCTGTAAAAAACACGCTCGTAGGTGTGTTATCCGATCAAGCACTTATGCGATGGGAATGCCACTTTGCATGTAAGTCAATTCCACCTATTTGAAAGTGTGTGCAAAGTATTGTGCCCATCAGATATCCTTTGCATGGTCAATCGAGTATTAAATACTATTTTTACTCTAGTGTCATGCACTTCCGTCAAAAAACACGCTGCTAGGTATGTTATCCAATCAAGCACTTATGGGATGGGCGTGCCACTTTGCATGTAAGTTGATTCTACCTAGTTGAAGGTGTGTGCAAAGTATTGTGCCCATCGGATATGCTTTGCATTGTCGATCAAGCATAAAATACCATTTTTGCCTTGGTGTCATGCACAACCATGAAAAAACACGGTCCTAGGTGTATTATTCAAACTAGTACTTATCGGATGGGGGCTCCAGTTTTCACGCAAGTCCGTTTCCACTAGGTTGAGGTGTGTGCAAAGTATTGTCACCATCGGATATGATTTGCATGGTTGATCACGCATTATACACCGTTTTTTCCCTAGTGGTATGCACATCCGCAAAAAAACACGCCCTTAGGTATGTTATTTGACCAAGTACTTATCGGATGGGTGTGCCTCTTTGACAACATTTTAATACGACCTAAGTTGAGGTATAGGAAAAGTATTATACCCATTGGATATGCTTTGCATGGTCGATCGAGCATTAAATACCATTTTTGCCTTAGTGCCATGCACATCTGTAAAAAAACACGCTGCTAGGTGTGTTATCCAATCAAGCACTTATGCGATGGGAATGCCACTTTGCATGTAAGTCAATTCCACCTAGTTGAAGGTGTGTGCAAAGTATCGTGCCAATCGGATATGCTTTGCATGGTTGATCGAGCATTAAATACCATTTTTGCCTTAGTGCCATGCACATCCGTAAAAAAACACACTTCTACGTGTGTTATCTGATCAAGCACTTATGCGATGAGTGTGCCACTTTTCATGTAAGTCAATTCCACCTAGTTGAAGGTGTGTGCAAAGTATTGTGCCCATCGGATATGCTTTGCATGGTCGATCGACCATTAAATACTATTTTTGCTCTAGTTTCATGCACATCCGTAAAAAAACACGCTGATAGGTATGTTATCCAATCAATCACTTATGGGATGGGCGTGCCACTTTGCATGTAAGTCAATTCCACCTAGTTAAAGGTGTGTGCAAAGTATTGTGCCCATCGGATATGCTTTGCATGGTTGATCGAGCATTAAATACCATTTTTGCCTTAGAGCCATGCACATCCGTAAAAAAACACGCTGCTAGGTGTGTTATCTGATCAAGCACTTATGCGATGGGCGTGCCACTTTGCATGTAAGTTAATTCCACTTAGTTGAAGGTGTGTGCAAAGTATTGTGCCCATCGGATATGCTTTGCATTGTCGATCAAGCATAACACACTGTTTTTGCCTTAGTGTCATGTACAACCATATAAAAACACGGCCATAGGTGTGTTATTCAAATAAATACTTATCAGATGGGGCCTCCACTTTGCACGCAAGTCCGTTTTAACTACGTTGAGGTGCGTGCAAAGTATTGTCACCATCGGATATGATTTACATGGTCGATCACGCATTATACACCGTTTTTTCCCTAGTGGTATGCACATTCGCAAAAAAACACGCCCTTAGGTATGTTATCTGATCAAGTACTTATCGGATGGGTGTGCCTCTTTGACAACATTTTAATACAACCTAAGTTGAGGTATAGGTAAAGTATTATGCCCATCGGATATGCTTTGCATGGTCGATCGAGCATTAAATACAATTTTTGCCTTAGTGCCATGCA